>NC_022015.1:37273245-37336103 GCF_000317375.1 Microtus ochrogaster
TGAGTGACTTGGAAGGAGTCACTTGTCCCTCTGAGCCTTAATTTCCTGATTTGTATTAACAGCACCCCCTCCCCAACTCCACCTCCTTGTTTTGAGTTAAACAAGAAACACAGTTGGCCCACTCTGTGCTGTCCACACTTGTCCTTTGTTCCTATCATGGGTAACAGGAGAGCATTCCATCAGAACTCCTTAAGCTCCGGAAGGGCGGAGCCTTCCCTGTCTGTAGCTCTCTCTGGGTGCCCAGGGGCCAACAGGGGCCAACAGGGGCCAGTAAGGTCCAGCAAGGCCCAGCCCACAGCTCTGTTCAAATGTCCCCCTGAGCTCCTAAGGCTGTTCCCATCCTGTACATGACAGGAAGGTACCTGTCATCAACAGCTGCTCCTGGTCCAGACTCCCAGAACTCTGGGTACCACCCAGTAGAGCCCCCTTGTCTCACCTCAGGAATGCCAGGACTGTCCACAGCCTGAGCTTGCTCTGCCCAGCCCGAGTTTCAATCAGGCCTCTGACAGCATCCACCCTGGGCCCTCTGGTTCCCAGCCCCAGGCTACAACAGGTCAGAGCATTTCCCCAAGCTGGGCCCTCCACTCTTACAGCCCCAGGCTGCCCTAGACATTGGACAACTATGCTCCCTGGATCTTAGGACCTTGAGGGGAGACAGGAGGAGAAAGAAGTTTCTGCTCTTTGGTTCCCTCTGAGAGTGCCCCGCCCCCACTGGGAAACTTTGTTCTTTAAATCAAACTCATCAGGGGTGAATTTGCAAACCACCCCACCCCCGCACCGCACCACCCCGTGCCACCAGGGATCCCTGTGTCCTGCTGGGTCTGGCTGCAGGGACAATGATAAGTTCTCCAACCAGGTGACTGGCTCCACCCTGCCCATGGCTAGGGCACTGGGTCCCAGACAAGATAGGTAATCTAGCTTGTCTCAGTTAGCCCCCCCCCCTCCCAAATGACTCGCGCTGCTGGCAAGTGGAATCTCAGGACTCAGCCCCACCGGGTGGCGGCGCAGTGGTCTTGCTCAACCTGGTGGCCACCTGGTCCCTGCCCTTTGCTCCCACCCATCCTGATGCTCCTGGGGCGCTCCTGGCCAAGAATCTGGAAAGGAGAGTCCCACCCGGGCCTGGACTATATGCTCAGAATACTGGGAAGCCCAGGCTGGGCACTGTGGGGACCCCGGGGCACTGTGGGGACCCCGGGACACTCTAGGGACCCTGGGAGCTGCAAAGACCTCGAGAGACACTTTTGGCACCCTGGGGACACCACAAACCCCAAGCTGGGCGCTGTGTTCACTCTGGTGATCTCAGACAGTGCGCTGCGAAGACTTCAGAGACACTTTGGGGATCTCGGGGATACTCTGAAAACCCAGGTCCAGCGCTTACGGGGACTTCGGAAACACTCTTGAGACCTCGGGACTCTCTGGAGACTCCTGACAATGTACTGCAAAGACCCCAGGAACACTCTGAGGATCACGGGCCGAGTATTCCGGGGACCCGGGGGCACTGCAAACCCTGGGCCAGGTGCTACAAAGATCCCAGGAACACTCTGAGGACCCCGGTCGCTGAGTTCCGCGGGTGGGAGGACACGCAGAGTACAGCGTGTCGCGCGCACTTGGTCAGGGGAGCAGCGCGTTTCCGGATCGCACGTGCGTTGATGGGAGCCCCCAGCGTCTTGCACGGTGTGGGGAGGTAGCCCGTGACCGCACCCGAACTCAAACTCACCGTGCCCTCGGACGGCAGGTAGCCGAGATCCTCGATGGCGCAGATGTTCACGATGTGGACGCTGCGGTCCTCGGCTGGGAGCGTCGAGTACTTCTCGGGGATCCTCATGGTGGCCGCGCGCTCCCCATCCACGGCCCCGGTGGCCTCTGCAACGGAGAAGCGGTGCTGGCCTGGCGCGGACGGGACGTGGCCGCTCCCTCCTCCCTCGCGACCTCCCGGGCGCTGTCGCCACCTGGCCCGTCCCGAGGGCGCCCGCGCGCCGTGAACTTGGCCGCGCGCCGGCTCCGCCTTAAAGATATAAGCGCAGGGGCGGTGGCCACGCGGGTCAGATTTTCCGTAAAAATTTAAACACAGGAAGAAAGGATTCTGAGTTTTATTTTTATCCGGGGTCAGAGACCCTTTAGAATTGAAGTTTTTTTCGTTGTTGTTTGGGTTTGTTCTATTTTTTTGTCTTATGGGTTTTTTAAATTTGAGGAAGGAAAGGATTTTTTACTCGGAGGGGAGGTGCCCAAGACTGCACGTTAAATAAAGGCCCCGGAGCTAACTTTGCTGTCTCTGGGAGGTGACAGATCAAACACAGCGCCCTCACCTGGGACCCTCTCCTGCCCCCAGCCTCCCCAGGTGTCTGTCCGGTGCAGACCCCCTCCCCCACCATCATCTCCCAAGGACTCTTGCCCCCACCTGTGAGTTTTTAGACAATCCCTTCCACAGGGGAGAGAGTGGGTGTCAGCTAATGAACCCCTGCATGCCAGGGGAGAATGGTACCCTGTGGTTTGGTGGAGTTTTGTTTTGTTTGTTTTCTCAGAGAATTTAAGGAGGCTCCAGAACACCCTGACCTGACCTGACCTGACCTGACCCTCTGAGGCAGGTTGTATCTTCTGCAGAGCGACCAGAATCCAGTGATTTCGGATCTCTCACGCCAGGACTTAGCAGAGTCCCTGCACACAGTAGGTGTCTTTAAGTCTCCCTTCCAGAGGAGGAGGAGACCCAGCTCCAAGGGCAGCTGTTGTCTGCCCTGGAGGATGGCCTGTCTTTCCTCCTGGGCTCCCCAGCCTCCTGTCAGCCAGGTTCTCTTTTGTCCCTGACCCCAGACCCTGTCTGTCTGCAGTGTTTCCACTCAGCACCTTGTCTGGTGGGCTGCCAGCGTCCTATAGCTAACATTCCCACCAGCTTGTGTAGCTAACTGCATGAGAACATTCAAGGCCCTCGGAAGTAACCGGCAGAACCCATCAGCACTGACCCTGGTGATTCCCAGCCCGTATCTAGACAAGTGGTATTTGGCTTCGGCTCTGGAGTTCCAGCCCAGGGGCCAAGCGACACCTCAGGCTCACAAGCTGGCCTCTTCACGAGTACCAACACTGTCTGGCTGCAGCACAGTGTGCTTGCCCATAGTGGCTGCCATCATGTCATTGTCCAAACTGCCCCTTCTCTGCCAACCATATCCCCCCATTTAGGTCCAAGTCTTTGAACTTGGAGTGGTGAAAGGGCTCCTGGGTCCTTGAGCTAGCCACTCCCATAGGTGCCAAGTGGTCTTAAAGTGGGATTTAAGAAATGCCTTAACCTGGCCAAGTCCCAGTGCAAACAGCTCCCCTCCCCCGCCAGCCTCCACTGTGCCGCTGTGCCGGGACTGGACTGGAAAGACATACAGTCACACACAGGATTATGTAACTTCATACTTGTGTTGATAAACAAGTGGCATTGTGTAACTGGAGCACACCCTTCTCCTGGATTTATATTCAGGTGTCAGAGAGCTTCCAGAAACCAACAAGGTATACTTTTTTCATTTTAGGAGAAAAAAAATATAATTGGTCAGGGCCAGGGAAGTGACCTAATTGTAGAATGCTTAGTGTGTGTGAGGCACTGGGTGGGACTTTAGTGTTATACCAAAAATAAGGTGTGCATGCATGTGTGTGCACATGTGAATACATATGTGTGTGCATATGTGTACTGTGTGGGTACATGTGTGCATGTGTAAGAGTGCATGTATGCACTTGTGTGTGTGCACATGTAAATACATATGTGTGTACTGTGTGGGTACATGTGTGCATGTGTGTGCATGAGTGTGTGTGTGTGTGCGCACACGCATGACTGTGTCTAACTGGTTATTATCAGAAGCACTGGTGTCCCTATGTGTTTGGGAAGTGGCACTTCTCCTCTAGCCCTGAGGGGGTTCCAAGGTGGGAGTGGCCCTCCTGACCTTGTTTCCCAAAGCCCCAGGAAGTTGTCAGGTGGGGGGACCATCTCTAGATGTGGCAGCTCCATCTCATCCCCAGGGAGCTTTACCCTGGAGCAGAGGAGGCTGTGCTGAGGTTCTTTCAGGTTTTGGCCTGGTTCTGCCGTTCTCCTTGCCTAGTAGTTGACACCTGCTTGCTTAGAAAACTCCACTTTCTCCTTTTCCAACCTTTGCTTCTTCTGGTTACCCCTCCTCCAAAGCTTCTGAGTGCAGTTCAGGGATGGCCCAGCAAGTTCAGAGGGGGTGTAGGAGGGCATTAGGGATGGCCCAGTGAGTGCAGAGGGGTGTCGGTGGCCATCACCCAGTGAGTGTCTTGGGGGAAAGAATAGGCTGGGATCAATCCTGAGCCAGCTGATGTTGATCATCAGCTTGACAGGTTCTAGAATCATCTAGGGGACAAACCACTGAGCATATCTGTGAGGGAGTTTTTAGAATGGGTTAACTGAGGTGGGAAGACCCACTTTAAATTTGGGGGACACCATTCATTCTGTGAGCTGGGGTCCCACAGTCAATGAGAGAGCCGGATGAGCACCGTGTTCATTCTCCCCGCCTCCTGACTATGGTTAGAATATGACCATCGTCACGCTTGCCTGACACCGTGCCTTCCCACACGATGAACTGAACCCTCAAACTGTGAGCCAGATAAACCTTCCTCCCCACGTTGTGTTTTGTCAGTGCAATGAGACAAGTAGCTGTACCCCACAGTCCAGGCCCACAGTTCTTGGGTCTTTGAATCTTGAGGATCAACAACAAAAAATACAAAATTAAACCAATAGCTCACAAACCCACTTCCAGGAGAAGGAGAGGACATCACCTCCTCCCAAGTCAAGCCCTGTCTCTGGGAGCCTTTGTTCTGGGCTGAGTCACTTCTCCAATTCACTGCCTCTGTGTCCCAATGACCACATTGTTGGGGACTATTTCCCCTCAGAGTGGTTGAGTGGAAATGAGCCTTGTCCATTGACGAACACAGTGGTTTTCATCACACCATACCCCAAGGGCCAGCTTCTGTCATCAAGACTAATCCTCATTAATTAGTTAACACAGCCTTGCTGGAAGGCCACAGGGTGCTCTTTATGCTGAGAAGTTCCGGCCCTCGATGTACATCTTGCCTTCTCAAATCACCCTAGACTGGTGTTTGATGCCAGGAGCTAACAGACGCCTGTGTCTTTGCTGACATTTCTGTCGTGTGTGTGTGTATGTGTGTATGTGTGTGTGTGTGGAGGGGGGAGCAGGAAGTGAAGAAGTGTGCAAGGCTTGGAGAGAACCCTTTCCCATGGCCTTTTCGTCTTGGCTTGGCCCACATGGAAAGAGTCTCTTGCCCTCTGCCCTGCCCTGCACCACCTGTCTGAGCACAAAGCCATCTGCAGCTCAGAGAGAGGAGCCAATGAGCTTTTACAAAGTCAGACAGAAAGAGGGCTTCTGCCAGAGCGAGGCAATACCTGGTCACAAAGACCCTGGTCCCAAACCAGAACCTGACTGCCTGTAACCGAATGCCAAGCCTCACCATGCCCCAGGTCCTTCTTTGCAAAATAAGTCATCTGGAATCCTGACACTGGTGATCCCTGGGCCAGGGGCTGTTCTAGCAGAGGTCCCTTCCTAGATGGCTCTATAGGGGCAGTGTGGTAAATTGAGAGTCACCCAGGAGATTGGTAGAATGCACTTTTGGGTGTCTCTATGAGATGGTTATAAAACAGCAGTGTTTTCCCAATTGAAATATTCCTTCTCCAGTCCTTAAGACTCAGTAAAGGAAACTCACAAGACTTAGGAAGATCCTAAAACTTACAGGACTCACAAGGCTCCTCCCAAAGGTTATATAAGCAAAACAGTAGCTGGGGAAAGGAGACTCCCCCACTGGCTTAGATATTTTCATGCAAGTCATGCAGGGAGCTCCACGGATACTGCTCTTCTGAGTTGTCTGTGATTCATGCTGGGGTGAGTTCTTCAGTGATGAAACCTTCTTTGAGCCACAGGCTCCTGTTTAAGTACCTGATGTGGGATTTCCCTCTGTGTGCTCTGAATACCATTGGTTAATAAAGAAACTTTATTAAATATTATTATATAGCTTTGGAACTATAACAGGGCAGAACTTAGGTAGGTGGGAAAAACTAAGCTGAAGGCTAGGAGGAAAAAGGCAAAGTTAGAGAGATGCCATGTAGCCCCGCCATGGACAGACGCTGCAACTTTAGCCAGTAAGCCACAGTTACGTGGCCATACACAGGTTAATAGAAATGGGTTAAATTAACATGTAAGAGTTAGCCAATAATAAGCTACAGCTAATGGGCCAAGCAGTGATTTAATTAATACAGTTTTCTGTGTGATTATTTCAGTTCTGTGCAGCTGGGACAAACAAGCAGCCTCCCTCCCTCCAACAAGTACCTCTTCACATATACTCCTCTAAGTTATCCCACTCAAGTTACTGTCAATTGAGCTAGACTCCGGTGGAATGGTTTCCTTGGTCTGTAGCCAGTGCTCTATCTAGGGTGAATGGGCATTTGCTCACATCTTCCCAGGAAAAGTTACACAAAAATGTCTCCAGAGAAGGTTGTATCCTAACAGCTCAGACCTAATCAGTGGACTGATGTCTCTTCATGGGTTCATAACCTGATGGCATGACTAGGAGGTTTTGAGAGGTAGGAGGCAGGGTCTAGAGGGAGGGAGCAAGTTGTGAGGGGAGTGTCCATGGGGCTGGGCCTGGCCTTAGCCCTTTCAGAGATTCCTTCTTTGCTTCCTGTCTGTTGTGAAATGAGCTTTCTGCTCGACATGATGGGCACTTCTGATGTGGTGAGCCCAAGCACTCTGTCCTTTCAAACTGTGCTCAAGTAACAAGGATGCAAAGGTAACAAAAACACTCCTATGACATTTGGGATGGGACTGTTCTGGACCCCAGGGCCATCTTATGTCCTTAGTCATCTCTACCCCTAGAATGTAGTAGCATCTTCTTCCTTCTCCTGCTGCCTCCTCTGTGACAACTTAAAACTGTCTCAAGATTTTTTTTTTTTCTGGTTTTTCGAGACAGGGTTTCTCTGTGGTTTTGGAGCCTGTCTTGGAACTAGCTCTTGTAGACCAGGCTGGTCTCGAACTCCCAGAGATCCGCCTGCCTCTGCCTCCCGAGTGCTGGGATTAAAGGCGTGCGCCACCACCGCCCGGCCAACTGTCTCAACATTTGTCAGACATCTTTGAGGTGCTCCTAGGATGGCCGCCATGGTGAGGTCATCCTTGATGGGTGAACCGCACTTGTCACTGGCCTGAGAGTCAATGCACTTAGCTTAAAGTTCAGGCAGGAGAGTAAGTCTTCTGACTCCCTACTGAGAATCGTGTGTGTGTGTGTGTGTGTGTGTGTGTGTGTGCGCGCGCGTGCGCACGCGCGCGCAGGTGTTAGAGGTCAGGCAGGTAGCAGTGCTTGGGTAGAGTTCTGCATTTCTTAGGTGCCTAAGGGCTGGGGAATGAGGCTATGTTGGTAGAGCGCTTACTCAGCATGCACAAAGCCCTGAGTTCCATCCCCAGTACTGTATTAAAAAAAAAAAGACAGAAAAAGAGGCTCCACAGTGTATCCTGTGATCCCAGCACTCAGGAAGTGGAGGCAGAGGACCAAGGGTTCAAGGTTATATTATACACAGTGAATAGGAGGGCAGCCTGGTCTACATGAGAATCTGTTTCAAAACAACAACTTGACTTTAATTTGTTAAATTTCCTTTACATCCTTAAACCTAGAGGTTTATTTTATTTTTAATTATGTATATGCGAGTGTCTATGTGCGGATGTGTGCACGTGAGTGCATCTGTCCGCTGAGGCCGGAAAAGAGCATCAGATCCCAGGAAGTTGTGAACTGCCTAGTGTGGGTGCTGGGAACAGAACTACTCCTGCCTGCAACAAGAGCAAAAAGAATTCTTAACCACTGAGCCATTTCTCCAGCCCTCGTCCCTAAACCTAGACCACTGCACCTCAAAAAGAAAATCTTCCTTACAATTCTTTTCTCCAAAGGAAATTCTTTGGGCCAGCAGGATGGCTCAGCAGGTAAAACTGCTTGCAGTTAGACTTGCTGACCCAAGTTCAATCCCAGGGATCCACACTGCTGAGAAGTGAACTGACTACAGCAAGTTGTCCTCTGGTCTCCACATGGCATTCACACACATGCACACACACACATGCACACACTTCATCAGCCACGACACACACACGCACACACTTCATCAGCTACAACACACGCACACATACATGCACACACACTTCATCAGCCACAACACACAAACACTTCATCAGCCACGACACACACACACACACACACACACACACACACACACACACACACACACACACCAGAGGTTCTCAACTTTCCTAATGCTGGGATCCTTTAATGTAGTTCCTTATGTTGTGATGACCTCAACCATAAAATTATTTTCATTGCCACTTTCTAACTGTAATTTTGCCAGTGTTAAGAATCATAACGTATATATGTGATATGCAACCCCCAAAGGGGTCATGACCTACCGGTTAAGAACCATTGTACTATATAAATAAATGCACCAAAAGCCGTGGGGGCACTCAGGGGTCCTTAAGAACTGCTGGTGACTCACAGAAGCCTGAGGATAAGGACAGGAACAAGGGGAAAGTGAGCCACCTATGAGTCAGGGCTGGTGGTATCTCATGGAAGGACCAAACAGATGCCAAACAAAGTAGATGACATGGCCTGCTAAAAGTGAACTTGGGTGTATAAAGATCTAAAGGGGGCTGTTGCTGAAGGATTCATCCCTGAGCCAGCAGGAGATGGGATGTCAATCATTTCCTTCCCTCCCATGACATCAGCGCCCAGCAGCGGTTGCCGCTACTAGGAATGCAGCCAAAGCTGGGTGCTCAGGGTAAGGGGGTTGTGTTCTTCCAGCAGAGTCTGCGGAGTCTATGGGAGGGGTCGATTTCAGGGGAAGGTCCAGCCTCTGCTTGTGTCTGGCTCATTTTGATCCCTGGGAACTCACAATTTTTGCTTTGAAAACGTGCCCAGGCTAGGCTAGGACTCTCCAGCCTCCTGTCGCTTCCTCCCGGGAGCCTTTCTTGTGGGGCTGGGGACACTGACTCAGCTCAGTTCCACCAGCCCTGGCTCCCTCTTCCCAGGCGCCTGGACTCATTGCTGCCCCACCAGGCCTGTTCCCTGAGCCACAGGCATCCTGTGCTCTGGCGTTTGGCAGCCTGTGCGCTTTCTCCATTTGTGCTTATTTATTTAACAAGCTGTCTTATTCGAGCTGGCCCTGTGCTAAGCTCTCTACAAATATTAACTCGTGGTTTTGCCCCGATTATAGCTGTCTACGAGTAGATTCACACCCTGCCCCTCCTGGAGCCGTGTAAGGGAAGAGCCATGAAAGATTCAGGGCCGGAATCACCAGCTTTCTCTCTTCCGTGATCGGATGAGGTGGGAATCACAGGTTGGTCTACAGCACGGTGACACATGGCATCAGAAGATCTACCTGGGCAGCAGGGTGTACCGCATCACCTTGCCCAGGAAGAGCATGGGTGCCCCAGACCCCCGCTGGGTGAGCCCTCAGAGCCTCACTGATGGCTTGCAGGCTTCCACGCCAGACTGAAAGAGTAAAAACTTCCCGGCCTTCCACCAACACTGAGCTCGCCCTGCAGGACGAAGGGCTCCTGTGCACGGATGGAGAAACATAAGAACCCAGTGACGATGACATTCCCACTGACAAGGCCATGAGTCCTTCCCAGCCAGGACTGGGGCATCAGAACCTCTAAGTCTCTTACAAGAACCTCACTCTCTTGACAGATTTTCCAAACTATGTCAGTCTCTGGGACCACGGCAACCCCTGTTCAGCTTTCACATGCTCTGGCAGACACATTAGGGGAATAAAAATAACCAGGTCAAACAAACGGTGCATTGCATGCAACCCATCAGCTTTTTAAAAATTAAATTTCAACCTGTCTTCAATAGTGCTCATTAACAGAATGCTTTTCTGTTTTCTACGGATTGGATATTTGCTCATCATCTTATACTCTCAGAGCTTCCTAGTCCAGGAAAGGCATGTTTCCCGGGCTGCAGGCCACATGTGGCTAGAAACCACCTCAGCTGGGAGCCTTTCCTGGCTGTTCAAGCGAAAGTAGGTGTGTGGTTTTCTAGTCTGTTCTCTGTGGTCCTAGGCTTTCTATGGTTTCTGCTGGGAACTTACTTGACTGAGGTCCATTTGCTCATCAGAGAGAAATCAGAACTGCCTCATCGCATGGCCCGTGGGCATGTTTGGGGCCTCTTATTAATCATCAGATTTTGATCTAGGTTGTACTAATTTAGAGGAAGCTGCCTTTGTCTCGAGGCTGTCTGCAGGAGCAATCCTGACATCCTTGGGCAGAACACTCTTTGATCACAAAGCCCACCCATTGGCCCAGCCGACACCTGGCCTGTGAGAGAAGTGCAAGGCCCACACAGGACATAGGGGCCTTCATGGGCTCCAGTGTCACAGCACCAGCTGTTTCCCCTCTACATCAGGGTGGGGCTGCCATAGGTTCCCTGTCCCCAGTGGACTGCGAGGTCTCCCTCAGCCACTCAACCTGGGTGGGAGTCAGGCAGGGCTGAGTGGGCCCAGGGAAAGGAACCAGAGGCTTCTGAGAGGGAGGTACCTGTTCTGTCAACAACTGTCACTCACAGATGCCTTAATTAAATCTATTCACTGGCTAGATTGCTGGTTCATTCTCTCTCTCTAACTCTTTCTTTCTCCCCCCCGCCCCGCCCCATTTATATACTCATTCCAGGGACTCAAGCCTAAAAGCCAAAATCTGATTCACTTCATAAATGAACCCGAGAAGCCACATAACTCCCCTCCAACCTCATGTCTGAGGCTTCTGTCCCACTGCACCACGGGGAGCCCTGTACCATGTGGAGCCCCTCCTTTGAGCCCGAGACTTATTGCCAGCCAGCCTGCCAGTATTCCCTCAGGTTCAGGAGAGCAAGGTCCTTTATCCTCTTCCATGGAACCTATGCTCAGGTTCCAGCAGTCTCTCACTAATGTGGTGTAAAATGTCTGTGGGAAGGAAGCCGTATGCCACATTGACCAGAGACCTCATTCTCAAGTGCTGAAGCAGGAGAGTGGAGAGCATTAGGCCTGCCTGTGCTACACAGTGAGTTAGAGGCTAGCCTGGGCAACTTACTGAGACTCTCTCTTAAAGGAAAACAAGCAAAGGATGGAGAAAAACCGGCTGCTAAATGCCATCTGTCTACAGGACACTTGACAGCTCCAAGACAGGACAGTTTGTTGTCTTGACATTTTCAGATGGTGCTGAGAGCCGTGGAGGCTGCTGGTGGCAGTTGCCATATCCGGCCCATGGTCAGCCAGCCCAGTGGCCTTCCCTAGCCCTAGAGCAAATGGCCTGCTCTTTCTGAGGGAGGAAGTGTGGTCCTCCTAGGGGCCAGTCAGTGCACCTACTAAACCTTACTATCTGCAGCCTTCCTCTGCAGACAGAGGAAGAGATGGCTCCAGGGAGCCCACATGGGCCCAAGCAGCTGCAAGACCAAAGAAGACTGAAGACTGTGCAGGCAAGAGAAGGAAAGGTCACCACGGTGCCAAAAGCTTGAAGCGGGAGCCCTGAAGTGTCATTGGGAACCAGGAAAATGGGTATTCAGACACCATGCTTTGTGGGGGCAAGACCTGGAGGAGGCAAGTGCACAGGGTAAGTGGAATTATGGAGACTAGTGTACACCAAGACAGTGTGTGTAGACCATGGAGGAGTGGGCCAGGGCGGTATGAACCAGGGCAGTGTGAACCAGGGCAGTGGGGACCAAGGCAGTGGGGACCAAGGCACTGGGGACCAGGGCAGTGTGGAACAAGGCATTAGGGATCAGGGCAGTAGGAAGCAAGGCACTGGGGACCAGGGCAGTGTGGAACAAGGCACTGGGGATCAGGGCAGTAGGAACCAAGGCACTGGGGACCAGGACACTGTAGGCCAGAGTGGTAGGGACTAAGGAGATGGGTGCCAAGGCTGTGGGGATTGTCAGGGCCAAGGCAGTGGGGACCAGGTGAACAAGCTAGCTATGTTGTGCCCACCTCTGCCAGCTGTTGCTAAGCAACTTTTCAAGAATCCAGAACCCAGGACCACAGTGAGCTAGCCACACAGCACCCCTCCCTGCAGTGCTGACATCAGTGCAGAGCAGACAGACACCATCTAAGAGTTGTGCAGCCTGTAAGGGTTTCCCATGCTGCCTTGCTGCCAAGGAAACTTCATAGGCCCATAGTACAGGGGTCAGGGAGAAATAGGGGAAAGACTGTTTTTACATGAACTAAAGGATTGCCTATAGGGCTGGCAAAGCGAGGACCTCAGTTTGATCCCCAGCACCACATAATAAACTGGTGTGGTGATTTGATCTTGTAACCACAGGAGATAGAGATAGGTGGCTCCTGGGCTTACTGGCCAACCAGCCTAAATACCTTGGTCTCAAGGAGAGACGGGTGTGAAAAACATAAGGTGTACAACTCTTGAGAAATGACACCCAAAGTTGACCTGTGTCCTTCACATTCAGTAGCACATGTGAGCACACACACACAGATATGCATAAACATACATATGCACACACAGATATGCACACGTGCGCACACACACAAAAAATAAAACAAGGTCTGTCAGAGATATGAGGTGGAGCTTTCTCTTTTGTGGCAAGGGCGAAGGTGAGGGCACCTGGGAACAGCCACAACATGCTTATGTCTGCAGCCCCACTGCCCCTACACTGTGCCCAGCAACTCTCTTCTCTGGCTGTGTGTCCTCGGAACACAGGGCAAGTGGGCTGTGCCTTTCTGGGATCACTGTAACATGAGTCGGGCTGGCAGCAGCATCTGGGCCTGGGACACAGTGGCCCCATCTGGCTGGCTGTCTGTCATAGAAGACTGTGTTGAGAGACCTCTGTTTTTTTTTTTTTAATTACCTGGGAGTGGCATGCCACAGGTACTGCAGCAAGCCAGGCTTCTACACCTGGATGTGGTTTGAACTCCATGCGTGCCAGTATGTGGGAGGTCACAGATAAATTGCTGTGTCTGCTGCTTCCCCCTCCATTGAGTCACCGGGAAGGAGAGGAGCAGACCAAGTGTGCGCTGTAATGCACATAGTAGGTACTCAGCAAATGCCTACAGGTAGGGCCAGAGGACCATTAAGTGCTGACATAAGGCTCCTCTGTGGGTGTGGAATGTTCCAGACCTGGCCACGGCCTTTTCCGTCCCAGGCTTGCCCTGTGCAGAATGACTTTGGACAAGGTATGTGGGTTCTGGGACCCTTGCTTCTATTTCAGTGGATATGGGACAGCTATGAGAAGGTAGGGATCCCACACAGTGAGTCTCAGGGCTGAGTTCAGTTCAACATGGCTGTTCTCGACATCCAGGCCACTGCTGGTCCAAGCTGCTGGAAGCCACGGTTGCCACCCAGCCATCTGGGCTAGGGTCCATACAGGCCTCCACACACCTCCTTCCTTCACATAGTAGACATCCTGTGTTTGCTAAACTCTTGTGTGTGAGGCACAGACCGGGGGCCAGGGTGTCTGACCCAACACTGCAGGGGAGGCAGATTCTCAGGGGGTCACGCCAAATAAAACCAACTCCAAAACCACATGAAGGAAAAGCAGTCCGTGATGGACACTGTGGAACCTGGGACAGCGGCAGCAAGTATGGGGACATAATGCGGGTTGCTGGGGGAGAACTGCTTGGCAATGGCTGCTGACTAAAACAGGGGCCTCAAAACAGTAGATCCCAAACAGGGGATCTCAAAACTGAGGACCCAAAGAATAAAAGCTTTCTTGGGAAACTTGCACAGGCCCTGGTGTCGGTCAAAGAGGAACTTAATGGCTGAGAGAGGCCACGTAGTGCTGACAGTGTGTCTCACAGGAAGATTGACACATGTGTACTCCCTGGCTTTTGTCCATCTGCTTCTAAAAAAACTGTCCCCTGCTTCAGGATGAACATCAGAGAGGAGAGTGTCACTCTCCCGGGTTGGGCTAAACTATCAACAAATCTACCTTCCTTTGCCAGTTTGTGTCTCTAATGTTGAGTTTTGTTTTGTTTTTCCCTCTGTTTGTGGTACCGGGGATGGACTCAGGGCCCTTGTATGTGCTGGGCAAGTGCTCTGCCACTGAACTACGCCTCTAGCACTCTTTTTATTTTTTGAGACGTGGTCTCTCACTAACTTGCCCAGGCTGGCTGTGAAGAGCTGTCTTCCTGCATCAGATTCTGGATTAGCTGTGAACGGTGAGGTGTCACCAGGCCTGGCTCCTAATTTCTTTTAAAAGACAAGAAAATGGGGATTTTAGAGACTTAATTCAGGGATCAATGGGAGGAGCCAGCCTTCTGTCCATGGCTTCTGCCCAAGCCTCCTAGGTGGAGGCCTGAGGTTGGTGAGTGTGTGGTGGAGACCTGGTCAAGAGAGGGCTGGTGGGGGTGAGGCCTGAGAGGGAGGTGGGCTGGAACTGCAGGGCCTTTTGGCCAGGAGTCCTGAGTGTGAGGAGGCCCCAGAAAAGTCCTGTGGTACAGGTGGCCTCAAGAAGTATCCACAGATAGCAGTCAAGGACGGGATGGCTCTGTATTGAGACAGAATAGAGAAAGGGGGGTGCTTAACCTGGGAAAACCCAGCCTGGGTGGGCACCTCTGTGATGACCCAGGGCCAGAGGCTCCCAGAGCCGTCATCACCTCCTCATGTGGCTTTGTAGAGTCCAGGGAAGGCTCTGCCTGTTTCACACAAACACTCCACAAGGGTGTGGGACCACAAGGATCCCTTCTTCGGGAGGAAAAAAAAACCAACATAAGATTTAGTGGGGTCTCCTAGAACACTCCTTAGCTTTATCCAGTCCAGCTCCCTCCACTCCCCACCTTTGGCCAGGCCCCAAGTTAGTCTCTCAGCCATGTGTTTTCAAAATCCTTGTGCTGGAACATGAACTGTGAGCAAACCAAGCCAGGACTCGGGGCAGCTTGTACGCACGACTGCCAGGGCTCTGGAAGTTCCTTCCCAAGATCAGCCCCCTCCATCTCTTCCTGTTATGCCCTGGAACATCTGTAGTGTAGTCCAAAGTTTTTCATTCCCCACTGAGACTTAGACAACAAATATTCTGAGAATGGGCAGGCTTGATATAATTTATACTTGAGTGTAAATGCCTCTCTTTTCTTGGCTATTCTACCACGTCAGGTCCACAGGCATCTTGGGATGGAGAAAGTGAAGAAATTCCCACAGCGGCAGAGAGAAAGGGAAGAAGGAAGGAGAAGGAGAAAAGGAACAAAGAGATCCTTTCTGCCCTGCTGGTCTGGCCTGGCCTAACCCAGCCCTGCCCTGCCCACTGCCCTGACAGTGGAGGCAGCCATACCAGAGATGGAGGGCTGACACCTGTCTGACTAGGAGCGATTGTAATGTTCCCCTTGATCTGACAACTCCAGAACAAAGGAGAGATGGAGAAGAGAAGGGTTAAGGCTGAGCTCCACCAGGAGTGGCTGGGGGCCTGAGAAGGCGGCTTTTCAGATAAGAATCTGGTCCCTGGGGAAGCAGCAGAGGGACAGTGGGGGAGTGAGTACCAGACACGGACTCTTCCTGGTACGTGCTGTGCAGAGGCAGAAGGCTGGCCCACGGCCCACAGCCTCTGCTCCAGGGGCAGAGTCCTCCAGACCCCCTCCCACTGACAGACCCAATACTTCTCACTGGACTCCAATCCCCTGAGTCAGCCCTAGGTTGCACTGATGGGGCTGGGAAGGAAGGGCTCTGTCTACCCCATCCCCTGCTGGGGAAGGCCAGACAATCTCCGCAGCCACAGCCAGGCTCAGCTTTGAACACAAAACAACCACCGTGTGCTGGGAGAGAATGCTGTGGGAGGATCCCAGTGCCTGCCCCTGCTTACTCCCAAAGCATCGAGTGATCATCTCCTCGGATTAAAAAAAAAGAGGAATCAAAGAAAGGAAGAAAAGTCTGAGATGAGAGAGCAGGATTCAGACAGGAGGCGGAGAGTGAGAACAAGGGCTGAGAGCCTGCACCTGTAGAACCGTCTCGTGTCAGCTGGCACTGAGGAGGACTGGACAGGACCATAAGAAAATGACCGAAAGAGACAAAGACAGAGTGGCAGGCACAGTCAGGTTGTATTTCTCCAGAAGAAAGGCTAGAGACACAGGTGGGTGGGGTCTGAGTCATTATTCGGCAAGCACCGCCGCTCACGTAAGTGGACACCGGAGCACCCGGCCGGCTCCCTTCCCAGCACAGGGTCTTGACCTCTGGTAAGAGCTGCATTACCATGAATTTGAGCTTATCTTTAAAGCAGATGAAGAAACTCCCTCTGGCTGGAAGGCTGCTGGGCACTGGACCTCAGGAGGGGAGGCTGGCTTTGTTCTGACCAGACTGTGGAGCTGAGCCTGGGGAACGAGAGCCGCGTCCTACACTGCCATTCAACACAGACATAATGTCAGGCTGGATATCACCCCGTGCTGCTCCTTTCTCTCCATGTAACAAGATACAATGAAAATAAATAAAATCACTTAACATGGTGGCGCAAGTCTTTTAATTTTCCCAGCACTCAGGAGGCAGAGGCGGGTGGATCTCTGAGCTCCATGCCAGCCCTGTCTACAGAGCAAGTTCCGTGATAGCCAGGGATACACAGAAAAGCTTTGTCTCAAAAATCAGTCCGTCACTTAAGTATCAGAAAACCACACCAAATAGTAAAGAATCGTGATGAATAAAGGTAAGGATAATAAAAGGGGACTAAGGGCAGACCCCAGTGTGGGGTGTGGGCACTTCCACCCCGTGGTGGATTGTAACCCACAAACAGAACCAAACGTGACCCCTCAAACCAAAAATTAGGGTGGGAAAGACAGAGGGGACGTCAGACTGGACAGACAGGAAGAAACCACTGACAAGAAAGATGTTTCAGGAGAGAATGGTAGCATTGAAAGCCACCGAAAGCCAACGGGGTGGCGGGACTGCCCAGACTGAGGAAGAGAAGGGGAGGGTGGGCTGCGGGAATGGGAAGAGAGCCTGGCTCGGAACTGCAGGGCTGATGAATGCCACAAAACCACGTGAGTGCTGACGGAGAAGCTCTTGGACTTGGAGTATGCACGTGGAGGCGGGGTGCAGTCTGGGTGGGGGTGCTAGGCAGTTTGCTCCTTGATTCTGGAGAAAATACCTGGTGAAAACTGCCTAGGGGAGAAGCGCTTACCCCTGCTCAAGGCTTCCCGGTGGGGAAAGCACAGATGGGATTAGTGGAGGCAGGAAGGTTTCTGTTTGAGCAGTAGGGGTTGGTACAAGGCTCCTCACAGTGGATCAGGAGACAATATATGGTTCTCAAGTCCCGACAAATCTGTCTTCAAAAATCGTTACAGTATAATTAAAAACAGTATCACAATTACAGTTATGAAGTAGCAAGGAAATAATTTTATGGGTGGGGTTCATCCCAGCATGAGGAACTGTGTTAAAGGGTCACAGGCATTAGGGAGGTTGAGAAGCACCGCTGTAGCCTCATACTACAGCCTACCTCTGCTAGCCAGCCTGTCACTTCCCAAAATACTGTCACTTACTGGGGACCAAGTGTTCAAAAAGTGTGAATCTGGTGTGTATGTAGAGGGCAGGGAGTGGAGTGGAGTGGGTGAGGTCAGATCCACACTGTAACCATGGCGAAGATGCAAACAAGGAGAAAGGGCTTCAACACAGCCAAAGAGAAAAGATACTGACTTTGCTGACTGTTCCACAGAAGCCATGGAAGCCAAAGACAACAGAGTGATGATGACGTCATGACTCATGTCTGAAGAGACAGGATGCTATGCTGAGTGCTTATTACAGCACTTGTCAACTTGATGAGACCTAGATTCATCTGGAACAGGGGCCTCTGGGCATGCATGAGGGGTTACCTTGTGTTAATGGAGGCAAGAGACCTGCCCACTGTGGGCGGCATCATTCCCTGGGCTAGGCTAAATTAAAAAGGAGGGGGAAAGGCTGAGCTCTTACACATGTTCACCATCGTCTCCTGACTACAGATGTGCCATGACAAGCTGCCTCATGTGCAGCTGCCCTTACGGGCTGTACCATGACCCACTAGCCAAATACACCCTTTCTCACCCAGCTTGCTTTGTCAGGGTATTTTATCACATGGGAAGAGTAACCTAGATAGTGATTTAGTCACAGTCATACAGGGCACCTTGACCTCATGTTCTCGGGGAGCCACAGTCCTGTGGGTGCACATGTGCACTCTGTCACTGACCAAGTCAAAAGCGACAGTAGCTATCAGTGGTGAAAAGAGAAGAACTGCAGACAGAGACAAGCTCCTCCAAACACAGAGGTGAGCTTGAGATGCTCTCAGACAAACAGACCTACATTCATCACTAGCACTGGCAAACATGCGAAAGGGGGAATTTAGATCTAAAGTGACTGGAGGGCCAGGGAGAGAGTTCACTGAGTGAAGGAAACTTGCCACCAAGCCTGCAGAGCCAAGTCTGAGTCCTGGAACTCACATGGAAGGAGAAAACCAACTCCCACAAGTTGTCCTCAGACCTGCACACACCTTACATCTCTCCAGCCTCGTGGAATTACGGCTTAAACCCACCGCACATTCAGAATATCCCAAACTGAAGGTTTTTTAAATTTCCTTAGCGTTGGCCTCTCCTGGCCTCAACACACCACGTGGTCACCTGTTTTCTTCCTGATCTTTAGCTTATGAGGAGCCATAGCTCAGGGTCACTGCTGCCCACAGCAGTGGCTAGACAAAGGCTACTTTGAGAAAGGACAAATTAAAACTGTGATTTTCATCATATCCATGTGACCACATCACCATTGTAAAGTCAAAAACTCAGTTGTCAAAACTTTTGAGTCAGGCATGATGGGGTGTGTCCATCATCCAGCACTTGAGAAGCTGAGGTAGGAGGATAGCAAGGTCGAGGCTATCCTGGGATATATACTGAGGACTTGTTTCAAAAAACCAAACAAACAACAACGAAGGCTTCAAAACACATAAAATAAAGACTCAAAGAACGAATAGAAATCTATTGTCATGATGGCATGGTCTACTATTTATTTAACACAACACTTTCATTAAAAGGTAGAATGACAAGGAACTATCTCACTGTGCAGAATCAATGTTCTTTCTACTCACACACAGTGGTTTATCATGTCACCCCATGTTGAGCCAATGCTAGGCACAGAGCTGCTGGAAGGATGGAAATATTGCCTCTGACGAGAGTCAAAGTGAGCAAAGAACGGTAGTACAAAGGCCTCTGTGAGACACCAGACATGGAAGACTCAGAGCCACTGTGTGGATAGAGCACTTGACCCTCGTACATCCTGTCGCTGCGAGGAAACCACAGCCAGAAGCAGTTAGAGGAGGAAAAGGTTGACTCCAGCAGACAGGTCACAGCCCACCATAGAGGGAGGTCACCGAGTGAGCACAGTCTCACTCAGGCTCCTGCTCAGTGCTCAGCTATCTCTCTTATGCAGACCAGGACCACCTGCCTAGGGAATGGTGTTGCCCACGGTGGGATGGGCCCATGAACAATCAAGACAGTCCCCTGCCGACATGCCCACAGGCCAGCCTGATCTGGGCAATTCCTCACTGGGACTCCCTTCTCAGGCGACTCTAGGCTGCCATCAAGTTAACAGTCAAAATGAACTAGGACACCTTGCAAGTGGGAAGATCTGAGTTCAATCTTTACATGACTGCATAAAGAGCCAGGCTGGTGACCTGCACTTGTAATTGCAGCAGTGGGAGGCAGAGACAGGAGGATTCCCAGGAGTTCTAGATAGCTAATGAAGCCAGTGAGAGAGACCATGTCTCAAAAAATAAACAGCTCCTGAGGAACACCAGAAGCTGACCTCTGGCTTATATATGCATGCGCGTGCACGCACGCGTGTGCGCGCACACACACACACACACACACACACACTCATATATACACATGAACATACACAATTGTACATGCTCATATGCACACATGAACATGTTCACATATACACATACACATCCAAACACACATGCACATGTTCATACATACACACACACACACGTTCACACACACACACACAACTTTGTATGGCAGAGAGGTTCCACTCAAGCATCATATGTCTCCTAGTGTGCTGGTAGGTTAGTGAGGGTGCCATGGCCACTCTCTTTTGCCCACCTAGGCTGTCAGGAGTCAGCAATCCCAACCCTATCACAGATGCTCACTCCCCCCAGCTGTCCTCAGGTTTCCCCCCTGGGATTCCCTGTGTGTTGTGATCTGCCTTTGGGAGGATGGACCCAGGGAAGGGCCTCCGCAGCCTGTGTTCAGGCCTGTTGGCAGGGTAGGGTTATTTGTGGTCTGGGTTCAAGATGGGGATTGAAAGACAGGTGAGTCCTTGGAGCTCACTGGCCAGCCAGTCTGACCAATCAGTGCAATCTGGATTCATGAGACCTTGTCTCAAAACATAAGATGCAGCCAGACAGTGGTGGCACATTCCTTTAATCCCAACCCTTGGGAAGCAGAGGCATGTGGATCGCTATGAGTTCAAGACCAGCCTGGTCTACAAAGCTACTGATGGCCAAAGCTATACAGAGACATAAAGAAACCCAGGCTTTCCCCTCCATATACACATGTACATGTATTCACACACACTCACACTCATACACGTATACATATGCACACACAAACACTCATAACATAAATACATGCACACACACCCATACACATACACGCATGCACACACCCACATTCATATACATATGCACATACAAACACTCATAACACATACACATATGTACATGCTCATACACATATACATGCTCACATGCCACACATATACACATGTTCACACACGTATCACACATATGCATACACACAGATACTTTATATGACAGAGAGGTTACACACACATGCACACAGTCATGCAATACACACAGAGAAAAAGAACATTAAAATAAAGCAGAAATAACCAACAGCAAGAAGGAGGAAGCAGACACTACTACAGACCCTACAGCAGAGATGCTAGGGCATCTGCAAAAACCGCATGAGAACCAGACACAGACAGAGTTCTAGAAAACCCATCAATAGTTACCCCAGCAGGCTATATTTAAAAGGCAAGTCTGATTTCTCATTAAAATCCTTCCCATGCAGGAAACTTTAGGCCCATCTGGATCCGTGTGTGAAATTGTCTAAATGTTTCAGGAAGAAATAAAAATGTCTTACACAAACAACCCTGGAATAGGGAGGGGAATGGCTCCCAGTTAACCTAATTGTGATTTTTCTTTTGGCTCTGGGGCTCAAACACAAAATAGTCTTCACTAAGCTAAATCCCACATTTTTTCCCCTTAGTTTTCATGCATATGAGAATGTGATTTTATTCACTTTGTATGTGTAGGCATGACGGTGAGAAGGCATCCTTCCTCACCATGTGGGTCCTGGGGATTGAACTCAGGTCATCAGACTTAGAAACAAGGACCTTTATCCCACATCCTTCACTCTTAATCAATATTTACTTTACTTTTGAGACAGGGTCTTCCTATGGCCAATGCTAAGATTACAGGCAAGCATTGCCTAACCTGGTATTTCATGTGGGTTCTAGGATTGAACTAAAACCCTTATACTTGTATGGCAAGTACTGAGAATGCCAAGGCAATAGAACCACTGTGAATATAAGGCCAGCCTGGGCTACACAGAGTAAAAATTTGCCGTAAAAATTTAGAACAAACAAACAAACAAAAGACAGCTTTTGAGACAGCTGAGAAAAGACAACTTTCGAAACAACTGGGACACTTGCCCAAGCTCACTTGGCCATGAGGGGTCAAGTTTAAATTCACAGTCTGGTCTTCCAAGTACAATGGCAGAGTCCTGGAGGACTGCGCCAGCCCTGCCAGTGAACACGATGCAGCAGTTAACACGGGTGGCAGGAACCCAGGATCCAATCCTGTTGCACACTGCTGCACTTACCTGCCAAGCCCAGCTTCTGTCACTTCTGTGAGTCTTAGGTCGTTCCTGCCAGTCATCACAGCCAAGTCCCCACAAGCCTCCAGAACTCAGTCAGAGGCGTCATTGGCGGCAATGGCCAGGAGCAAACAGCTGTGGATTGGGAAGAAAACACACGTGGCCAGGTGTCCACAGAACCCACATGCAACATAGGGAGACCAGGTAGAGCCCTTGACATTCAAGAAGAACCTGTTTCCCCTGGCAAACACCAGGCCAGGATCCTGTCTGTCCACTCTCTAATGTGGTGGTAAGGCCTTTAGAGATACAGTTTCCTGATCCACAGATCAGCTGAGAAAAGGTGCCTGTGTGCACTAGACAGCACCTAGAGGCCAGAAGGGGAACTGCATAAGTACAAGACAGCCCCTAGTGACCGGAAGGAGATGTGCATGTGCACAAGATGTCACCTGGTGGTTGGAGGGGGCACTGCACATGCATAAGACCACACTTAATGACTGGAGGGGGACTGCACATGTACAAGACAGTACCTAGTGGCCAGAAGGGGGACTGCAGGTTAGTGCCTCTGCCATAGAAGCAGAACAAGGACACTGCAAGGCCTGGACTTTTTAATGCGGTATGTGAGTGTGTGTGCATGCATGTGCACATGCAGGTACCCTTGGAGGCCAGAAAATGGTGGTGTTACAGGTAGTTATGAGCCATCTGTTATGGGAAACTGGGACCTAAACTTGGGTCCTCTGCAAGAGTAGTAAGCTGCTCCTAATGGCTGAGCCAGTTTTCTAGCTAACATTTAATCTTACATCCAATCAATAAACCACATCCCCTCATTTCTTAACCTAGATACGGCACAACCGAGTGCAGAACAGCATCTATAAGCAGTCTGAAAGAAAGCTGGGGTGTGAGTATAAACTGATCTTATGAATAAAAATTTCTATATGAGTCAAACTTTATTCAACCTTAAAAGAAGCTAAAACATCTAATAAATTGATACCGTTTATAGAAACGAGGTAGGTTATTACATAGGGAAGTGTTTACTATGTTTCAAAAATTCAAATCCACCAGGTTCACTTTGGGTAAATGTTTATCTCAGAGTTCAGGGGCAAAGTTAAACAGTTGAAATAAAATGGAATTAAGCCTTAATATTTTGTTTTACTTCTGAGTACAGATGGAAGACGAAAATAATATCCCATAGAAACGGAAAGTTTCTATTTTCACCAAAATATTTGGAAAGTTACTTTATTTTTACTCTGGACACCTAGGCTTTGACAGAACTTTGAGAGGACAGGCGGCGCACGGCCCTGTGAACTGAAGGCATCAGGAAACCGGCTTTGCGGGTATTTAAAACATTTGTTTCGCAAAGATACAGTTTGTTTCCAAAAGTGTCACACCAGCCAGACACCGCCTGTAAACTGCAGTTTGTAAAACTGGTTCTCAGGATCAGATACTCCTCTCTGCCACCTCTCTCTGACACCCCAGGTTAAAAGTCCAGCCCCTCTGCCTTAGGCCTGGGTGTGCTCCCTTGATGGGAATCCTTCATTTCTCCTGCTTTTCTGAGTCTAGTTCAGTGTGATGATTTTACTATCTGATCATCAAGCTTACGTCAGAAAGTCACAGCCCATGAAGGACAACAGCAACTGGACCCTGTGAACAGAGCCCAGAAAGTTCTCCTTCCTGTCTGTTCTCGGCTGGAAAGATTCTTCGCGGATACAAAACGGAAACAGAGTCCTTTTCTTAAGAAGATGTAAATTTTTCTCTATGTGTATATGTGCACGTGTGTGTGGATGCAGGTGGAGGCCAGAAGAGGGCAGTGGATCATGTGGGTCTGGAGTTACAGGCAGTTGGGAGCTATCATGTGGGTGCTGGGAACTGAACTTGGGTCCTCTGCAAGAAGCCATTCCACCAACCTCAGTGTATGCTTTGATCATTTCGCTTTCCTTAACATCAGACTATGGCTGATTCTTTAAATTAAAAATATTTTACTCGGTGTGTATGGGTGTGTTTTAGTTAGGTCTCTCTCTCTCTTCATTTTTTCTAGACAGAGCTTCTCTGTGTAGCCTTGGCTGTACTGGAACTTGCTTTGTAAACCAGGCTGACCTCAAACTCAGAGATCCACCTGCCTCTGCTTCCCAAGTGCTGGGATTAAAGGTGTGCGCCATCACCACTCAGCTGAAAGTTATTCTTAATAAAGAAGAGTTGACTGATGATTGCAGTGCTGGGGATTAAACCTAGGACCTCGTGCATGGTTAGGCAAATGCTCTATGATGTAGTTACACCTAATCTCTTTACTTTTTATTTTGAGACATGATCTATCTCACTAAGCTGTCCAGCCTGGCCTTAAACTCATATGCAGCTTGGTCTGGCCTTGAACTTCACACCCTCCCATTTCAGATTTCCTAAGATGACAGGACTAGATGCTAGGCTCGGTGACACGCCTGCCATCACCTCCAGAGCAAAGGAAAGAGTTACTCAGTCCACTTTGTCTTCATGTCCCATCAAGGCCTGGCTGCCCACGTCCCACTCCTTCCTCTCTTCCACTCTTGTGCCTCTGAAGTGTTAAAGTGTATGGCGGCCACCATTCTGCATGTAGTTTCAATGATTCTTCAATTTTACAGTAGGTTTGGATTCTGGGAGTGGATGGGCAGAATTTCTGCATAGCCAGCTGAGTCCCCCATATTAGCATCTCCTGGACTGTCCTGTTAGAATTTGTGAGCCAGGACTGACATACCATTGTTCAAGTTCCAGGCTCCAGCCAGACTTCCCTTTCGCTTTTACTGAATGTACTGCTTCTGCTCCCAGATCACACCAGGACCTCCTGTGTACCACTGCTCTTGCCAGTATCACACAGCAGCCTCCCAAGTCTTTCAGCCTGACCCTCTAAGCCTCGCACCTGGCACGACAGGAGATGCTAGGCTCATTTTGAACTTTTCTTGTTGTGAGCCTGGCACCGATCATTCCTCTCTCTTCCTATTATGCGTGTGTGAAGGCTGTGGGGGTGTTCCTTTCCTCCACATCCACATAGGTGGGTATTGTGTGGCACATGCATGCAAGACTACAGGTTCTTGCACACGTAGAACCCAGAGCAGGATGTCAGGTCTCTTCCGCCATCATGTCTGCACTATTGTCTTAAAACAGGGTCTCTCACTGAGCTGAAAGTTTGTCATTGGCTGGCCAGTGAGCTCCTGAGGTTTGCCTGTTTCTGTCTCCCCAGTGCTGCAGCTACAGCATTTGTGTCTATGCCCTGCTTTTTTTAAAATGTGGGTGCAGGGGGTTTGAACTCAGATCCTCAGGCTTGCTATGCAAGCACTCTTACCCACTAAGCCATCTCCACAGCCCCAGGCCTGTATTTTCAAATGTTTACGTCATATCTTCAGTGAGGGCAGTTTTGTGCTGATGCAATTTTGTGTGTCTGAGAAAATGTATGTATAGGAATGTGCATGGATGTGTAGGTATGTGAACGCGGAAGTGATGCTGGATCCCTGTCCTTTCTCGAGTTTCTTCAGTGGTCTTTCATTGTCATGAAACTTCACCAAGAAAGCTAGACTGGCCAGGCAGTGAGTGCCAGGGATCCACCTGTCTCTGCCTCCCATCTCACCACCCAAGGGATAAAGTGCCAGCCACCCTGCCTGGGTTGCTCTGTGAGTTCTGGAGACAGAGCTCAGGGCTTCGTGCTTGGGTGACAAACTCTCTACTGACCTCCAGAACACGCTGGTATAGTGCTAGACACAAAGAGGCTTCAAGGATAGCCGAAGGGGAGCACGAGGTCAACCTAGTTCCTTCCTTGCTGGCATTCACTCTTCCTGCTTTATTCCAGATCTTTCTCTCCTTCTTTTCTATTCTCTTCCTACCCTCAGATACCTCCATCCCTGCCTCATTCTCTCTGTTTGACTGTATCTACCTGTTACTCTAGCCCTGAACCAGGGGAGTGTGAGCCGAAGAGTTCTTCACTAAGTCCAGTGAGTTCTCAGAATCAGGAACTGGATGTTGAGGAAATGTTGTGACTAAGTCTACAGCCCACCATCACATTCTGCTAAGGTCCCCAGTTGGTGTTTCTATGTGCACAGTCTTAGCATTGTGCAGAAAGATGGCCCTGTCTTCCTAGGGCTAGAGTTTCTTTACTGTTCATGACCTGAACAGTTTTCAAGAATGCTAGGTTAGGCCTTGTGGCACAGGCCTGTCATCTCAGCTGCTCTTGAGGCTGAGGCAGTGGGATTGAAAGTGCCAGACCTGGACTACAATGAGAGATCAAGGTCAGCTGGCCAATTTATGGAGATTATGTCTCAAAATAAAAAGCAAAAAGAGAGCTTGAGATAGGTCAGTGATGGTTACATGAAGGCTACCAGCTGTTACACTGTTATTTATTTTGATCACAATTTCAGCAGTTCCACACCTGAAACCTTCTGACCTTTTTGTAGGTAACATACAACAGGGTCTTGATTTTTTTACATAAACTGAATGTCTCTACCTTTTAGTTGGAGAGTGTAGACCATTTACACTTAATGTAATAATAAAGTTGAGCATAAATCTACTGTTTTGATATGTATGTACACAACCGTGCTTTCTTTGTATTGAATGTGTATTTCTGACTGTTCCGTTTTACCTTCATTGTTGCATAGTTTTCTTATTCTACTTTTATTTGATGGTTGCTCCTCAGTTTACAAGATACATTTTAAACTCACAACAGTATACTTTCAAATAATATATACCACTTCACATAAAGTTTGAGAACCTTTCTGCACAATGCTAACATTTCTCCCTCTTGTGTTTTGTATTGCCATATTTACTGATTTATTATTTATAAGTTGTTTTTATTTATGTGTCTGTGTGTCTATATATAGGTATGTGTAGAGTGTACTGCCTGTGAAGGTCAGAAGAGGGGGTTGAATCTCCTGGAACTAAAGTTAAGAATGGTTGTGAGCCACCATATGGGTACTGGGAATTAAACCCTGGTCCTCTGTAAGACAAGTCAGTATTTAAGTGCTGAGCCATCACTCCAGCCCCCATTTTTTACTTCAATATATATTATAAACTTTATCAATATACTATTCTTATTTTTGCTATGGTTAGTTATATTTCATTTATTTATTTTTAAATTATTTATTTTTATTTCATGTGCATCTATTTTTTTTTTGCAGGTATGTCTGTGAAGGTGTCAGATTCCCCTGAAACTGGAGTTACAGACAGTTATGAGCTGCCATGTAGGTGCTGGGAATTGAGCCTGGGTCCTCTGGTAGAGCAGTCAGTGCTCCTAAATCCTGAGCCCTCTCTCCAGCCCTGGTTATCTTTTATTTTAAAACAAAAGCATTCTTCATGTTAATCCATATATTTATTATTATTTATTCATTCTGGCCTGGTATATTTAATCCTTTTAGGGAGGGAGGTGATTTCAAGACAGGGTTTCTCTGTATAGCCTAGAACTCACTTTGTAGGCCAGACTAGCCTCAAACTTACAGAGTTGGCCTGCCTCTGCCTCCTGAGTGCTGAGACTAAAGGCATGCACCACCACCACCTGGCCATATTTCATCTTTTTAAATAGATCCAAAGTATGTCTGTTACCATCTTTTGCTTTGCCTGAAGAGCTTCCTGGGTCATCTCTTGTGACAGTAGTTTGTGAGCCATGAGCTCGCTCAGCTTGTGTGTTTCTTACGCCTTTTATCACCCTGTTTGCTGAGTCTACAACTGTGGGCTGCTGCTGTTTCCTTCAGTGATTTCTGACTTGGTTCCTCTTTGTCGTTGTCGTCATCAAAGATCATTGCTGCTCAGCTGGGATCTCATGCAGCCCAGGCTAGTCTTAATATTGATATGTAGTCTAAGATGACCCTGGTCTCTTGACCCTCCTGTCAACATCTCCCAAGTGCTAAGATTAGAAGTGTGCACCACCAAGTCTGGTGTTCACCACCGCCCTCCATGTACCTCAGGTGGCCTTGAACTCCTGGACCTGCTTCTGTCTTCTGAGTGTGTGACTTCTCCTTACCTAGTCCATCTCTGCCGTTTCTCCTCACTGCTTTCTGAAGTTTCTCCTCAACCCCTTCTTCAGTACTGGCTGTCTCATGTCCTGTGTTGACATCATGTCTCTTATGCTGAGGTGTGTCTGTCTCAGAGCCACAGCCTGTGGTTCTCACCATCAAGGGTCAGTCTCGCTCACAACGCCTTACATCTCCCATTTCTTAGGCTTCTTTCTGGACCCTGCAGATCGAAGGTCCTCAACCTTCACCCCCAGTCTGCAATGTCCCCCCCCTCTTTGATTTGGAGGATCTCCACATCCCAATCATCAACAGTCCTGACTTTTTTCTTTTTCAATGTCCCATGAGTGGTCAACCCCATGCTGTGCGGGATTTTGTTGGCTTTTTAAGATACACATATGGGTGTTTTGCTTTCATGCATGTCTGTGCACCATGTACATGCCTGGTATGCACAGAAGCTACATGAGGGCATTGATCCCCTGGAGTTACAGAGGATTCTGAGCTGCCAAGTGAGTGCTGGGAAGTGATGGAAGGGCAGCCAATGAGCTAAACCATTGAGCAACCTCTCCCACTCCTCTGTGCAGGTTTTGACAATAGGAAATTTCCTCTGAATGTTTTGCTTCATTTTCCTCCTCGGCTCACAGTTCATCATCCTTCTTGAGTACCTGTGGCCACTTTGAGTAATTTTGACAGTTTTTCCTCTGGCTCTGCCATTTTCTTCCATTCTGGGCTTTGTTTCCATCAACTAGTTTTTCTTCTGATTTTAGGTTACAGTTTTTTGTTTTGTTTTACTTCTTGGCTTCCTGCTAATTTTTGTTTGGTTTTGGTTTTAGAGACAGGGCTTCTCTGTGTAGCCTCTTCTGTCCTGGAACTCCCTCTGCAGACCTGGCTGGCCTTGAATTTACAGAGATCCACCTGCCTCTGCCTCCTGAGTGCTGGGATTAAAAGCATGCCCAAAGCTTCCTGCTAGTTTTTGATTGGTACCAGACATTGTGATTTTATTGCAGTTGGAGCTGTGTTGTTATTACTTTCTCCTTCAACTATGTCTCTCGCGCTTGAAAATATAACCAAAGGGCTCGAGAGCTGGCTCAGTGGGTAAAGGCACTTGCAGCCAAGCCTGGTGACCTGACTTTGATCCCAGGGACCCACACTCTGGATTGTGGGTCTGTAAATTGTCTCCTGACTTCCACATGAGCACGGTGGCATGTGCAGCCCCCTACCCCATAAATAAATGTAATAAAAAAGTAAGACCTATACCCTTAACTGTTAATCAGCCTGAACTGTAAACAGCCAGGATCACGGGAAACTCTGAGTCCCTCTTCACAGAAATGACTTCAAGTCAAGGTCGTTCCCTCTGCACACCTGCCTCACTGATAGGGAAGGAAGGACTGAGCAGGCTGGGGCTTCCCACTCATTTGCACTGAGATGAGAGACCCTTGCTGGCCAGCGTCTGCTCCCAGTCCCAAGCCTCAACAGCCACAATACAGATACCCTAGGGCCCAGGAATTCAGTGCTGCACCTGGCTGAGGCCTGGCCTTAGACCTTCTGTTTCGACTTGTTCTTCAAAACAGTGTCTCCTGTAGCCAAGGCTAGCCTTGAACTTCTGATCCTCCTGCCTCCACCTCCCAAGTTGTGGGCTTACAGGTGGGCACCACACCCGCTTTGTGCGGCATTGGGAATGCCAAGTGAAGCACAGCGCCGTATCTCCAGGACCTAGTGTTTTGAAGACAGGGTTGGGTTCGATAGCTCAGGCTGGCCTTGACATTGTGACAAATCCTCTTGTCATCTAGGGGAAGCCCACTCCTGCCGCTACCTCAGCTGATAATCACACAGAATACAGCCCTGGCCTCTGGAGAGAAGAGGGACCCACCAAAGGTCACACGGAGTCAAGCACAGGAGCTGGGCCGAGCAGCAGAGCCTTCTATCCTGTCCGCTTTCACCAGCTGCCTCACCTGAGTGCTGACCGCTGTCCCTTAAAAGCTACACCCTCATCGGAACTTCCTGGACCCGCGAGTGTGAACATATCGGAGTAAGGGGCCACTGCTGGGGTCACTGCTGATGTAATGAAGAATTTTTACAATGAGACCATCCCTGAGTGACCCTAAACCAAATGACAACTTGTCCTTGTGAGAGACACAGAAAGGGAGTCACAGGAAGAAGGAGGCCTGATGACAATGGGACAGAGGCTGGGGGTGGGGTGGCAGATGGGGCCACAGGCAAAGGATTGCAGGAACCCTGGGAGCCAGAGAGGGAAGAAGGGCATGGCAACAGGGCTTTCACAGGAGGCTACAGCCTTTCACGTCATGTTCTCTCTCTGTGAGAACTAAACTTGCTTCTGACAACCCACTTTGTGGCCATTTGCTTGTGGAACCCCAGGGGACTATCCTAGCAAGGTGCAGATGACTGAGGAGGCCCTGGTGCAGGCCAGACTGTCCAGGATTCTTCTCCTGACACTAGCTTCCTGGTGTACTAATATGAAGGCCACAGGCTGTCAGGGAGAAATGCACAGTGGCCCCCAGCCTCTTACAGACCGGGACCAGGACACTTGCTCCCATGTCCTCTAGGGCCCTTTGGTGGGGCCACCCCTTCCTGGTCTGGAAAGCAGAGAGAACTATCTATTGTCAATTCAGCAAGTATTTACTAAGCAGATAAATTCCGAGTACCAGGTCACTGTGGCTATGAGGTTGCTGAGCTTGGCAGCACCTGCATCTGCAGCTTACCCCCCCCCCACCTTCGGGAGATCACTGTGCCATTTCAGGAAGTCTAGGGTTCTGGACGACGGTCCTTGCTCCCTGCTAACAACCCGGGGCATCACCCTGGACCCTCTGTCTGTTTACCTACTCAGGGTCTGCTTGCTCCTGCTCGGCTTGTGACCACCGCAGAAATATGCCTGAAGGTAAGAGGAATCAATGTGAACCGGCTCCTCTCTCTTCTCCGATGAATAATTGATGTTGGGTTGGACCCACTTTGCGTTGTACTGGGCAGGAAAAAGGCCAGCTCTCCCTCCCTGCTCTATGGCATCCCAACTGACCTCAGAGACTTTGCTCAGTTGTTTCTTCCGGAAGTTTCCAGAACATTGCTGGTCCCAGGGCTGCAACAATTGCAGAGTTCCTTGGTTCTGAGTGATACTCTGCGCCCCCCCCCCCAAGCCCTACCACAAACCCCTGAGACTCTGTGTTGCTCCTCCCAGGTTGCATGTGACCTTTTCCACCTTGAACTGCCCTGAGTCAAATGTCAGCCTCATTTCCCGGAGCAGACACCAGGTAGCTTTTGCTGTAAAAGCTGACAGTGCTTTGGGCTCTGTGGATGGAGGAGGCAGAAATGGAGGTGGAATCGATGAGGCCCTGTGAGATGAAGATGCAGGTTCTTGGTGAGCTGGACAGTTTGATGTCAATGTGACACAAGTGGGAGACATTTGAGAGGAAGGAACCTCAATGGAGAAAACACCCCCATAAAATCAGGCTGTAGCCGAACCTGTACGGCATTTTCTTAATTAGTGATTGATGGGGAGGGCCCAGGCCATTGTGGGTGGGGCTGCTCCTGGGCTAGTGGTCCTGGGTTCTATAAGAGAGCGGGCTGAGCAAGCCAGATGAGCAAGCCAGTAAGCAGCACCTACCCATGGCTTGCCTTCAGTTCTGGTCCTGACCTTCAGTAATGAACAGTGACGTGGAAGTGTAAGCCAGATAAACTCTTTCCTTCTCCCACGTTGCTTTCATCACAGTGTTTCATCATAGCAATTGAAACCCTATCTAAGACATCCAGTTAAAGGACTAGTAAGAATTTCTTCTGGGACAGAGGGTTGCAGTGGTGGTGGCCACCTTCTAAGCATGGAACAAGTACAATTCTGCTGGTTACACGTCTGTGAAGCAAATCCACACATGACAAGGACTCAGCTCTGTGACAAAGGCAACCACAGGTAGTGTGTAGATACTGGAGCACAGCTTCATTCCATAAAACTATATAGACAGAGACCTGTCCCTGCACTATAACAGTTCGCGCAAGGCAGGGTGTCCCACCATGCCGCTCCCACCTTCTACACGTGAATGCACCCACCCACTCATCTACTCATCCATGTACACATGCACATATCCTCCCAAACTACCCATCCACCTACCCACACATCTATGAATGTATGCATCCATTCACCAACCCATCTATCCATCCATCCATCCATCCATTTACCTGCCCATTTACCCACCCACACACCTATTCATGCATTTATCAACCTACCCGTCCATCAGCTCATCCACCTACACATCCATGCATATGTGCATGAATCTACCCATGCATCCATCTCTCTGTCCATCTACCCACCCACTCACCCACCTGTCTACCACCCACCCATCCATCCATCAACCCATTCACTCCCCCATCCATCCATCCATCCATCCATCCATCCATCCATCCTTCCATCCATCCATCCACTCAACTGTCTGCTTATCCATCATGCACTGGGGACCACCTAGCTACCATGCACCATCCCTGGGCCAGGTGTGAGACCACACAGAGGAGAATCTTCCTCAGACATCTTAGGCTCAAGTAGACATCCTCTTTCAACATAGTGTCCAAGACCTTGGCAGGACCCTGGAGGACACCAAGGCAGAGTTTGTCTTCATATCCTCTCAGTTCCTCCTAGACAGAGGAACAGACACAAACCGAGGTGTGGCGTGAATCATGCCTGCTGCAGTCCTGTCTTAAAGAAGCCACAAACCCAGCCTGGGGCCAATCCCAGTTGTGTTTCTGTGCTCTGGGAAGATGACTCAGATTCTCTTCAGGAAGATGAGGTGAGCAGGTTCCTTGCAAGAAGCCAAGGGATCGGGTGGGGCAGCAGACGTGCGGAGGTGCACAGAACCCATGTCTGGGACCTACTGGAAGCTACTGGGCCGTGTGAAATGTCCTCAGGCAAGCTGCTACTTGGATTCACATAGAGAAGAATGTGGAAGGAGCAAAATCAGTTTTCCTCACAGCCCTTGGTCCTCAGGCCCAGAAACTTCAGATATACAATAACGAAATTTCTTCCCCCATCCCTCTGCCCTCCCTCTCTCCCTATCCTTTACTTCCTCCTTCTTCTTTTCCATCTAATCTCCCTTGCTCTCCTTGTACCATTTGGCCAGCTGGAAGGGCAACAGGCACCCTCCTCCACACCTGTGTGAACTGACTGGGTCAAACTGACCTTGTACTGGAACGTGCTGGAAGTGGGTGCTGCTATTCCCACAGGGTCACCCAGCCCCAAGCTAGAGGCCCAGAAGCCCTACAGGCAGATGTCCATCTCCTACCCTGCCTCCATGGATCTGTGAATTGCACCCTCTGAGACCTCCTCAATCCACTGCTTCACTTCACATGCATCGCCCTTGACCACATGCCCCTCCCAGGGCCTTGCTTCCTCCCCACTGTCCCCAGAAGCAGTTTCCTAAGCAGAGACCAGCAAACTCCAGCAAACCATCCCGCTTCTCCCTGATCCGGGATAGTCTTTCCATTTTACAGGACACACATCTGTGCCTACTTCTTCCGCTGCCACCACCCTCTGACAGCCTTCTTTCTGGGCCTCAAACTCACCCAGTCCTTCTCAGCACTGGAGTCAAGCACCCCACACACTCACAGCCTGGATGACAGCAGGCGGCAGAGGGGTGTGGTGGGGGCGGGAGCTGGTGGCTGGGTTTGGAGAACTTGTGCAGGCTGAAGCTGGGGGTAGTGGGCACTGTAAGAGCCCGGAAGGGTCTAACTGGGGAGGGAAATTGGCACTTTGTCCAGGAGAGACTGAGCCTGGAACTGGACATCCACTCAACAGTGGGAGCTACTTCCCAGAGCTGTGTGACCTTGGGCGCATCAGTTTCTCTTAGTCTCAGTCCCCTCATCTCTGAGTGGAAGTGACCAGCTGCAGGAGGAAGGGAGCTGTCAGGGTTCAGCCTAAGCTGGCCCTGGCATTGCCCTGTTGTGCTTCCTCCCTGGCTCTGCCACTGGCTCCTGCAGGCCTGGACGCAACAGGCACTAAGAACACCCTTGCCTGCTCTGTTCTGTATGCAGTCACTGCGCCAGGTTAGGGCACACATATCAGCTGCATGCATTTCCCACGGGGGTGCTCTGTCAAAGGGGGGCAGCTTAGGCTGTGACCCCCAGGCCTGTCCAGGCCACTGGACAATCCTAGAACTCTGTGCAGTGGCCATTCAGGACGAGATGCTAGGATGAGAGTGAACAAGGACTTGGGAGCTCTGAGTCTCAGCCTCCTTGTGAATGGGGGCAGGACAGTGAACCCCAATATCAGGAGCAGTTGCAAGGACAAGAGGTCAGCAGAGCTCTGAGAGTCCCTGGCAGGGTGTGGAGCCCCCATGGTGGATGGCAAGTTTGGACTGTGGGAGTTCTCTTAGCCATTTGATTCCTCTGTTCCTCTCTGACTTAAAAACTGTTTTACTATTACATGTTTATGGATATGGATGTTTTGCCTGCATGAATGTCTGTGCACCATGTGCATGCCTGATGCTGGATCAGGCATGAAGAGGTCAGAAGAGGGCACTGGATGCCCTGGGACTAGAGGCACAGATGGCTGTGAGTTGCCATGTGGGGTCAGGCGAGGGCACTGGATCCCCTGGACTGGCCTGCGAGCTGCCAGGTAGGTGCTGGGAATCATGGTCCCTGAGGAACCACAGCTGAGTTGTGGCCCTAGGTCTCAGAAACAGAGAGCAGAGCATCTTGCTCCAGGTGACCACAGGTTCTACTTCTGGTTGGTCACAGCTAAGCCATGATCACTTCAGGGGTGGCCACAGACACAAGTCTAGACAATCAGCACTAACCATGGAACTCCATCGCCAGGGCCTGGGGCAGAGCTTTCTGCACCCTGAGATTGATCATAGTGCAGGTTAGGAGCTACCCAGGCCTCCAGAGGGTGAGCCTACCCCAAGGACAGCAGAGCGCAGAGACAGACATAGGTGACACTTTTGAGATGTTGGACCTCTGGATCTAGGTGAGCCTGAAGCTAGTCTAATTTGTATTTGCTTGTTTGCCTTTAGACAGTCTCATGTAGCCCAGGCTAGCCTCACTATACAGCCCAGGCTAGCTTTGAACTTCTGTTCCTTTTGCCTACAGTTTCCAAGTTCTGGGATCAAAGGGTACACAAACACACCCAATGGTGGATTTTTTTTTCTTTTTGTTTGTTTTTTGTTAGGTACACTCAAGCTCTAGAATTTAGAGGAGGAGGGTCCATTGAGTCTCTCACACCTCATGGAGTACATCTGATAGGAGTCCCTGCCCAATCCCACGCTAAGCCAGACTGCCTGACAGCCACCCTGGGAAGGCACTCCTAAATGGATTCTGGGAAATCAAGTTCTACATGAATTCATTAGCAGAGCGCCCTTATTATTTTAAGCTGTGTAGTGATGGTTTAAATATTTGACTTTTCTTAAAATAAGCCAAGCTCTTCCTGGATGGTCGTCTCTCAGTCTGAGCTCGCGGCTTCCACTTCAAATCCAGAACAGAACCAAAGCCAACACTGTGAGTGCTCGACACTGCATCTGCCAGACCTAACCCCAGTTCTGGGAGGAAAGGAAGTGGCCCCCGGCCCTCCATAAAGACCAGGGTCATCTAAGTCTGGGAGGCTGACTTTATCATCTGCATCAGAGAGGCCTTTGCCGAGAGGCCCGTGGAGAACCCTGGCTCCAGCGGACAGAGACTGGGTCTGACCTGAGACACGTGACACGCTGCATTCCTGGGAAGTGGGCTACTCTGAAAGACAGAAAGCGCTCCAAATACCTACTGGACCCTTAGCATTTAGCATAACTTTTTTTCCAGTCCCTAATGCCCTGCTGTACTGTAACAAATTGCCAGATGCTTAGTAACTTAAAGCAATACAAGGTTCTCTCACATCACCACAGGCTAAAGCCAAGATGTGTCTGGACTGGTTCCTTTGGAGGCTGTGCTGGGGTCACTGTTCCTTTCCTATGTCCAGAGGAACAGCACAAAGATCGTCCATCTTCAAGTCAAGCGCATCCTTCCACTGACTCAGTCTCCACCTCTGCCTTCTGTCTACGATCCTCTTGCATCCTCTTCCTCCTCTTCCTGTGATGACACTGTGACCCACAGTCCAGGGCCATCTCCCAGCTCTGCTCAGTTCATGCCAAGGCCAATTGTGCCATTCTGTCTTTGATTCCCTTTTCCTGTTTGTGTCTGTGTGTGTGTGTGTGTGTGTGTGTGTGGTTTTTCTAGACAGGGTTTCTCTGTGTAACAGCCCTAGCTGTCCTGTTGTCCTGTCTTGTAGACCACACTGGCCTTGAACCATAGAGATTCCCCTGCCTCTGCCTCCTGAGTGCTGGCATTAAAGGCGTGTGCCACCACCGCCTAGCCTGAATCCCTTTCCTAATATGCTAATATCTAGGAGAGTTACAGATTCTGGGGGCTGGGTGTCTTTCTGTCTACCACACCCACAAATGAAAATGCATTTGTGGGGAAAGAAGGCCAAGGCAGGTAGTACATCCACCTGCTGTGTGCCCTGGGGAGGGGGTCAGGGGCTCCAAAGCAGAGAGGCCATGGCCCTGCCCTGTTGAGGATTTTTAGTTAAAATGAATAGGCTAAAGGGATCAAATGAATCCAGTTTATCAAGTCCTAAGGAGGGTATCCCTCTATCTAAGGCCACCGTGGTCCAGTCTCTAGTCTTGCTCTCCTAGGGAGCACCATTGGAAGGGAGATGCCAAGGGAAGGATGCAGGAAAGAGGACTAGCTACTTTTTTCTGACATTTGGCATTTGGGAAGCAAGCCCTCAGGGACTGCAGCCGGGGTTTAAAACTCCCCACGCATGCTGGAGTTGGTTCACACGCTCTTGACTTTGGTGTCCATGGTACGGGGAGCCAAGGGGATCCTAGCCACCCTGGACACACAGGGCATCACTGACTCTTGCTTCCGTCTCTGGAGCCCTCCAGGGTGAGGGGTGGCTCCCAGGCGTCCCCCAGCCGGGGACCAATGTTTAGTGAGTTTTCCTGATGGGCTGTCTCAGGCGATTAACATGGGAAAATGGAGGAGGTTGAGGAAGCGGACGTATTAAAGATAACAAACCTGTTTTAAATGGACCCGGGTTCCGGGGAGATTGTGAACCCAAGCCCTCAGCTTATTTAAAAATATACTTTATTTTCCATTCTGTCTCTGTTTATCCGTTTTAACAGAGCTAAAAATAACCCTCCTCATTCTAAAAACTGAAATTTATATATAGCTTACAAAAGAAAAAGAAGAGGGTGGAGCCAGAATATGGGTCAGAGCAAGAACTTGACCTGGGGTCACATGGGTCCCTGGTGCACAGTGGGGCCACTGAGTCAGTGAAGGCCAGCCTTACGTGGGACATCTACATGTGACTTATGAAGTTCTGTCATTTTCCATGGCCTTTCTACAGGCCAGAGGCTTTCCTTTCCTGGGTCAGTTCTGTGGGGAAAGATGAGCTGGACATCTTGGGCTCTGGGAGGGTGAAGGTCACATCTCCACTCAGCCTCGGGGTCCGAGTGCCTTTGGGTAAGCCATTTTATTTCTCTGGGAAACGGATTCCCAGTTTCCTTAGCGATATCTTGCTATCAGCTCTCTGCCAAGAGCCGAGAATGGCAGGCTAAGGGACACTGATGATGACCACTTGAGGACACTAATGGTACTCATTCCTTGGCCTCCTGACAGCATGCTCTTGGCCTCTTGTTTCTGCAAACCTGTTGATGCCTGCAGAATTGCGGTTGTTTCTGTTTTGGTTTGATTTCTGTCTCTGGGCCTCTGCTCAAATACGGCTGAATGGAGACATTTCCTCTTGACCCTTCCCAAGTATGCACTATGGCATCCCCTTGCCCAGCCTCGTGTCCCTGAACAGCTGTGTCATAGCAGGCTGTCGGGAAGGGCTCTGTGGGCTGGCTCTACCTGGCTGAGGTTTTGAGTGCAGTGGCCAAGTTAAACTAACCCAAAGGAAACCATCTGTGATAGTAACTGGGTGCCCTCAAAGTTGAAAAAGACAGTGCTTATAGAGGGACAGGAGCCCACAGGGGCAGGCCGCCTTCCTCCGAGGGCCTTTCCACCTTAGTTAGAGATGGAGGAGGCTCCAAGGAGCCTGCAGGGAGGGACATGGCTCATGTCCAGAGCTGGGGGACGGTTAATTGTGCTTCTGCCAGGCGGCTGGCTGCAGGGGTCCCGAGCAGCAGAGTAGGGGCAACATTGAGTATGAACAGACGCTCCCAATGACAAGAACATCTAGTGGCCATGGAGAAGGGGCCAGAGGGCTTCCTATAGACAGAAAGTGCCCCCACCCTGGGAAAGGGCTGGCTACAGACCCCAGTGTCTCAATATCAAATGTCATCCTAGATATTCATGGGTCCCCCAAATGCATGCTTTCATTGTACCAGAAAATTCATTAAAAGACTCAGTTTAGTGTATCTGCAACAATCTAAATGGCATGTTCTGGTCCACCAGCCTGCTGAGACAGGCTCCTGCCCTATGGCCTCTATCCCTGCTTTGCCCTGGATCATGCAAGAGACTGAGATATAGCAGCCAAGACCATACTCTCTTCACTGAGGCCTCCAGGTCTCTGCTGTAGCTGGTTGGGCTGGTAGAAAAGACTAAGGAAGATCTGCCACTGAGTCACACAGGGCACCAGACAGTGTGACCATAAGGACCAGAAGCCTGTGCTAGACTATCCAAGGTGCTGAGATGGGCCAACATTGGGTGACAGAGGTGACCAAATCAGTAGGCTCAGTGTATGCTCAGATTTTTTTCTGCCAGGCCTATCTGAAGACAAAACAGTGAAGGCCAGCTCTGTGAGCAGGTGTGAGCCTCGAGGCTGGTGTGAGCTGGCATGTGCTTGGGTGAGCTGATAGGAACTAAAGCCTAGGAGGCCACTGCAGAGGACTCTTGGTGTGAGCCAATGGTGACCATCTCCTGTTAGATGTCACCTGCACTGGTCTGTGACAGCCAGCCAGGACCATCTGCAAGCATCTAGGAGGCTCACACTCTGTTTAGCCTGAATGTTCCATACCAAACTTCCTGGTTGGGAAGACAACTTATCAAGGAAAGCGCTTGCCGTGAAAGCGCAAGATCAGTGTTTGGATCCCTAGAAGCCACATGAGGGCACGGCAGCTTGCTTGTAATTCTCTCTTCAGAAGATGGGAGCAAGATCCCCAGAGCGAGCTGGCTAGCAAGACTAGATATGGTGTTGAGCTCTGGGTTTGATTGAGAGAGCCTGGCCTGCCTCAAAGAATGAGGGGGAAGAAGGATGGAGGATGGACCTTGACATCAACCGTGGGCTTCCACAGGTACATGCACACACATGTATGCACACATACACACATACACACACACATAAAAAAAAAACAAAGTCCAAAGTCAATCCTAGCCCATCTCATCTCGTCTAAATTGTAATGTGTCATTTTATTCTGTGCTGAGGATGGAATCCAGGACCTTGATCATGCTCTGAAAATTTGGTCTGACTGAGGGAGGCTGCAGCCCTGTAGCACGGCCTTGTAGGCAGACCCCCTCCAGCTCCATGGTCTCTCTAGCCCTGAGCCAGCTCATGAAAGCCAGGACTTTCCTACCACAAGGCCACTGCACTGGCTGCTTCCTCTGCCTGAAACATAGCCCATGTGGTTTTGCCTGACACAAGTCTACTCGTATTTATGGTCCCCGCAGAAGCAGGTCTGACCTCCAGGGAGGCTGTTCTGACCCCGGCATGAGTCACTCCTGCAGTGTAAACCACCTGCCCTTCCTGGTGCCTGACCTAGGTGGAAAAGAATGAAGCGTGGAGCCTGCTAATGGCTCTCCCCACACAACTGGTCACTGTGCTCACAGCACATGCAGGATGAATGGGTTTCCAAATGGATGAATGGATGGATGTGTAGATGAAAAAGTGGATGGGTAGAAGGGTGGGTGAGTGTGTGGGTGGATGGGTGGGGGTGGATGAATAGGTGGATGGTTGGGTGGGTCGATATATGAGTGGGTAGCTGAAGAGCTTGTATTTCTGTGAGGGTAGTATGGGTGGGCAGACAAATGGGGGATACAGGACTGGGTGGATGGATAGATGAGGGACATGTGGACAGATGGGTGATGGATGGGTAGTGGGCAGATGGCTGTATGGATGGGTGGATGGGTATGGATGGATGGGAGATGGGTGGATGGTTAGATTGTGGGTGGTTGGATAAAAGAGAGATGGATTGGGGTGGGTGGATGGGTATGAATGAATGGGAGATGGGTGTATGATTAGATGGTGGGTAGATAAAGAATAGATGGGTGGGGATGAGTAGATGGATGGGTGGATGGATGAATGGCTAGTTGGGTAGATATATGATGGACAGAAGGGTTAGATAGATAAGTGATTAGAATGGCAGGCAAATGGTTGGATGGATGGATGGATGAATGGATGGATGGATGGATGGGGAACATATGGTGACTGAATGGATAGATGGATGATGGGTGAATGGTTGGATGGATGGATAGATGGATGGATGGATGGATGGATGGATGGGTGGGTGGATGGATGGGTGGGTGGGTGGATGGATGGGGAACATATGGTGACTGAATGAATAGATGGATGATGGATGGATAGTTGGATGGATGGGTGGGTGGATGGATGGGTGGATGGATGGGGAACATATGGTGACTGAATGGATAGATGGATGATGGATGGATAGTTGGATGGATGGGTGGGTGGATGGATGGATGGGGATAGATGGATGGGTGATGGATGAGTTCATGACTGGGAAAATGAACATGTGGGTGGGAGAATGGATGGTTGGCTGGAAGAAGAGGTGGATGGATTTTAATTGGGTGGCCATGGATGGCTACCAGTTCCCAGTCAACACCTTTCGCTAAGTACCTTGTGTATTTAGGCTGCACCCTCACTGAAGGGTGAGCACTGTACAACCAAGTCAGCATCCATGCCCTGTTGAACCTCGGGGAACAATCTAATAACAGGCTGTTGAGGTTTTCGCTGATGGGTGGATGGGGATTTCTTTAAATATTTATGTTTTTTAAGTGCTAAGGTTTGGAAACCCCTAGACAACATTGACCATGATGTTGCCTCAGAATGCCAGCCAGAGCCTCAGGCCACCTGGAATAGAGGGAACCAGCTCTCAGGGGTGAGTGAAGGACACTTTCTGGGTGTCAGAGAGGGCACTGTGGCACTCTAGATGACACAGCCTGGGCAGCCATCTCTGTATATGGTGGGTGGTGTCTGCTGTAGCTCCCAGGGAATAGCCCATAAACTTCAGGGTCACACAGACAGGGTGGGAGCCAGTTCTCCGTCAATTTACGAGCTACTGTCTTTCTATCTGCTTCCCAGACCTTGCCCTGTCAGTTTGGCTCATGCTGTCTCTCCTCCCTTCCTCCCTGCTCTCTCCTTCCCAAAGCGTTGGCACGCTCTGTTTCGTCCTCCCAACACCTTTCCTCACCTGCTCCATGGTGCCATAACATCCGGTAAGACCACGGACATTCAATCTGTATTTATAGGGTGCTTACTCTGTGGATAGCCGTCCAGGCACTGGGAGTGCCGTGGAGAACCAAGCAGACAGTCCCCACCCCAGGGAGTTCATATCCCAGCATAGGCGCCTCTGTGGGCTGGTCAGATCCACAAATGGTAATAAACAGGGTGGGGACTTAATGAGGAGGAGGGACTCAGGGTGTCCCCACACTGCAGAGCAGGGCCAGCCCTGCAGCCCCTCCAGAGGCAGTGTGCCAGGCAGCAGGCAAGGGTGTCAGTAAGAAACAGCTTTCAGTCTGGGAAGAACAAGGAGGCCGAGGGCCGCCGCACCCAGTGTGCCACTGCCATCTGTTTCTGTTGCCATGGTGCAGCTCCAGGAGGCTGTCAGTGCCCTCAAGACCCTTCTCAGGTCCCACCCTCAGCTTCCTGCTGTCAAATGTCATCCCTCCGCTGAAGAAAGTCCTCTGCTTCCCCTACGCAGTGCCCCAGTGAGGATGGAGAATTCCAGAACTCTGGTGGTCAGACCATCAGTCTCAGGGGAGGCTTGAGGGCACCCGCAGATGTCTATGGAGTAGCAGCTCCTGCATGAGCAGACAGGCATGCATGTGGCCTTGTGAGCCTTTCCTGCCTGACACCTGGGCTTCCAGGATGTCATGGTCCCTACCCTGGGCACTGCAGCTGCTCCACAAGTCCACAGAGAGTCCTGCTGTGTTACCACAAGGGCTCCAAGCCTGCCCAGGACACATCTTCCTCTCCCAACATCCAGAGTGCTTGTGGGAAGTGCTGTGGTGCCTGCTCCCTGCAGGCCCACAGTACACGCTAACTCCATGAGGAATGCACTTCTGTCTTGGTAAGGCATGGTGGCACTGGGCCACTTTAAACACCGTTTCCTTGCTGTCCCCCACTCAGATATGGAGGATATGGACTCCACATCCACAGATCTCCCTCACCAAGCACCCAAGTAGAAAGGATACTTTGTCTAAAACTAGAGAGTTTCCCCAAGATCCTAGTGCCTTAGGTTATGGGTGATTGATTGCCTAGCATACACCAGGCTCTGGGTTTGATCTCAGCACCACACACTACATACACACCACACACACACACACACACACACACACACACACACACACACACACACTACACATACACAGACATACTCCATACATACACATACACAACACCCACTCCATACACACCCACACATTCCACACATACACACCACACATACACATAGATACTACACACACACACACACACACACACACACACACACACACAAGCTGAAGTGGTGTAAGGAGTGCACTGTCAAGATAAAAGAAACAATTACATCTTTTTAAAAGAAGGAATGCTTCTAGGCTATGTCTGGTAGCGTACGCCTTTAATCCCAGCACTCGGGAAGCAGAGGAAGGTGGCTCCCTGTGAGTTGGAGGCCATTTAGCTAGGGCTACACAGTCACATCCTATCTCAAAAGCAAAAACCCCCCAACCAACCAGAAGTATGAGGAGAAAGGAGAAAGGGAATATTGAAATAGTACAGTCCTGGAATGAAGATGGAGACCTCAGGAGCCACTCCTTCTGCTGGGAAGAACTGTCTGCAAGACGGTGCCAGAGACAGGCACGCGTGTGCAGAATGAAGCATGCCAGTGACTCACTGCCATGACAAGGTGCCTGACAAGGCAGCTGAAGGGAGGGAGGCTGTGGTCCATGATGGCTGTGGAGGCAGGAGTCTGAAGCATCAGGTCACATTGCATCCTTGCTGAGGATGCAGGGAGAGACGAATGCTGACCTGAGATGGTGCCACCTCCATTCACGGTGAGTCTCCTCCATCAAACCTTTCTGGAAACACCCTCATGGACTTGCCCAGAGCTGTGTCTCCCAGGTGATTTCAAGTGCATCCAGAATGACAGTGAAGATACCCTTCCATCATCCACCCCTACCCCAGACCATATGAGAAACAGACTCTAAATGGTTCAAGCACCAAACAGCAGCCCGAAGCTACCAAACTCTAAGGACAGCAAAGCTCAGGCAGTTTCTGGAATCTGACACTTAAAGTTAAACCTGGTAAACAGACTCAAAAATTTCTGCCCAGCAAAGAGACCATGTGCAGACCAGAGAAAACATTCTGCAGCCCATGACAAGGGGCTGACATCCAGAAGACAAGAACCAAAGCAAATCATCTGAGTTCAACAACAGGCAAAGGACTCTGTGCAGGTTATCATGGGGAATATCAACAGGCTCCGGTGTTTAACACTTGATCCCCAGCCGTTGGTGCTGTTTGGGGAGGTCAAGGAAACTCTAAGAGATGGAGCCTTGAAGGAAGAACTACATTCCTGGGGTGGGGGTGGGTTTTGAGGGTTTATTGCCTTACCCCCACTTCCTGTCATTCCTCTGCTTCCTGTGTGGGTATGAAAAGTCATCAGTTTGCTTCCTGGCTGCCTAGCTAGCCTCCTGATCCTGCTGCCACGCCTCCCCCACCATGACGGACTCTTCCTCTGGAACTGTGAAGCCAACTAAGCCCTTCTGCCAAGTTGCTTTTTGTTGGGCATTCTGTCACAACAGAAAAGTGACTAATACTGACCCCACGTGGACATTTCTCTACAGGTGATCCACACAGGGCCGACTGAAGTGGGAGAAGATGGCCAGCAGCTCAGACCACAGAGAAATCCGAACCAAAGCCTCCAGGAGACCGCTCCCCACCTCCACTGGGATGGTCACAGTGACACAACTCAACAACACTTGAAAATAAAAACTCAAATGGGGCTCGGAGGTTAAAAGCATTTTGCTGCTCTTCCAAGATGGAGGTTGGGTTCCCAGCGCTGAGCATCTTAAAATTGTCTGTAACTCCAATTCCAGAGGATCCGATGCCCTCTTTTGGTCTCTGAGGACACCGCACACACATGATACATAGACACACATGAAGACAAAACACAAAAATACATAATTTTTTCAAATAAATAAAGATAAATTTTAAGAACACTAATGTAATGGACACAGGCATTATGAAGTCACATGACTCTGGGAAGGAAGGTAAAGTCCACAGTGCAATGCCACAGACCAGCCTCCAAGACATGAAGATGCATAGATCTATTGAATGCAGGGACAGCAAGGTGGGGTGGGGCATCAGAGACAACTGCTGGTGCTCAGCTTGCTTCCCCCCTTTTCTTCAGTCAGGGAACCCCAGCCCACAGGATGGTGCTGCCCACATTCAGGTCAGTCTGCCCTCTGCGGTTAAGCTTTCGAGGCATGTGTTTCAAGCAATTGCAAATCTAGTGAGGTCCACTTGAAGATGGATCATTCAGCTCACACCACATTCAAAGTTGGGTTCAGAAAGGGTCCAGCCAAACGTCATAGAGAAGTTATCCAGCTGTTAGGCACAGGAGAAGACTCCGGGGGTTTGGGAGTTGGAGGGAGTCAAAGTTTCTTGGGGACCAGATTTCAATTTGGAAAGACGGAAGGTTCTGGGGATGGCTGGTGGTGATTGTTCTAACCCACTGTGTATAGTGGAAAGCTACCAGATCGTTTTTTATTTATTTTAAAATGGTTACCATGGTAAATTTTATGGTGTCTTTTAGCATAACAATTCATGTTAGCTTCCTCTGTGTAGCTGTGAACCAGTACTCAGGAAAGAATTTGAAGGCAGAGGGATTTGTTTTGGTCCCTGGTTTCAGAGGGTTCAGCCCACTGCTGCCTGGCACCACGTGTTGGGCAGAGTGCCACAGTGGTGGGATTGTATAGTCTCTATGGCCTGTCTGACAGGAGCTCAGTCACCTGAAAGACTAAAGTGCCCTCTGGGTGTGTCTGTGAGGAAACTGAGGCAGGACACCCACCCCAAAAGAGACCAATGTTACCCTGGAAGCTGGGAAGGAATAAAGGGATAAAGGAGGCATTGACTTCTTCACGTGCCCCATCTTGGGATGATCTACTCTGTGCCCTTCCCACTACATCAGGCCAAACCCTCTAAAGCCACGAGCCAATTCCAGCATGACCTCTGACCTCCACATGTGCACTGAGACATGCATCCACATGTCCCAATAAATAAATAAATGAGGGGGGCTAAATAAAGTTTCTTTGAGGGATCAGATTTGTAGGCACTGGTGGGTGTATAAGGGTTAGGGCAGATGACAATGGGTTGGTGGCACTGAGTGACCTCTGAACCTGTAAGTTCACTTCATGGGAAGACAGTTGGAGGAAGAGCCTGAGCTGGGCTTAGGGAAGCCTTGCTGAGTGGGAGAAGGTGCTAGCAAAGATGCCAGGCAGACCCCAGCACATGCATGGGGGCCCCATCACACAGAACCTAGGGAGGGTTCATCTGCAGATGGAGAAGGTCAAGGGGTGATGCAGGGATGCATGCAGAAGTTGAACTTGTCCTCTTTGAGTAGAAACTGAGCAGAAGGTGTGAGCCATTTTAGTCCTGATTCCTTGTAGTGTGACCCCCATTGCCCCATGGGCTACTCTTCTAGTCTGGAGCTTGCATTCTCAAGGACTGTAGTTGCTTTGAGCCCCCATACCGGGACAAACCACTATGAGCTGAGCAACGGAAACTGATTTATCACTCAGCCCACAATCCAAGACACTATCCATTCCAGGAAGAAGAGACACTGCTTGTCACAGGGATTTAGATTATTCTTCCAGCAGGATAGCTCCGTGTAAGGAATCCAGAGTCATGCTGGGGAACTCCAAGGAATAGCAGCCCAGGCAAGACGTCCCTTTCTATTTTGAAGTCTTCAGAACTGACATAAAGGCACAGAAAGGACTTGGCCAATTTGCTTGTAACACAGGCACGGGGGAAGCTACAGCTTTATTTATAGAAATCTTATTTTACTATTCATCAAAATATATATATATATAACCCACCTCACACCAAAAATATGCAGGTCCACAAGGAGGCTATGCTTGGCCAACTGTAGACTTCACTCCACAGGAATTTCTCACAGACGTGCCCTGGAACACTTCCCTTATTCATTGGCTTTTTAATATGTGCCACCTCCTCCCAGTTAAAAAGTTGGCAGAGAAGCTGGGCAGTGGTGTCACACGCCTTTAATCCCAGCACTCGGGAGGCAGAGGCAGGTGAATCTCCATGAGTTTGAGGCCAGCCTGGTCTACAGAGTAAGTTCCAGGATAGCCAGGGATACTGAGTGAGTTCCAGTACAGCCAGGGCCATGCGGAGGAACCCTATCCTGGAAGAAGAAAAAAAAAAAGCTGGCAGAGAAAAGCTTTAAGTTCTGACAGATTAATAGATGCTCTGTGACCCTTGCCATATGACTCAACCTCTCTGAACTAGAATTTCTTTCCCCTTATGCAAAGAGAAAAACTGGCATCTCCCTTTCAGGGGTGATAGGAGGACTTAGCAAAATTAGAGCTCTGGACACAGAGACAATGCCCAATGACCAACAGCCAATCTGTGGGGGAAGATTATTTTAAGGTGTGTTACTTTTGTTTATGCTGCATTTGTTTAGCTCTGTGAAGCTGTGTTACTGTGTCTAAAACACCTGATGGTCTAATAAAGAGATGAACGGCCAATAGGGAGGCAGGAGAAGGGATAGGCGGGGCTGGCAGGCAGAGAGCATAAACAGGAGAAAGGAAGAGGAGGAGAAAGAACAAGGAGAGAGGACGTCAGGGGCAGCCAATCAGCCACGGAATAAGAGTGAGCGTAAGATAAACAGAAGGAACAGAAGGAAAAAGCCCCAAGGCAAAAGATAGTTAGAATAATTTAAGAAAAGCTGACAAGAAACAAGCCGAGCTAAGGCCAGACATTCATAACTAAGAATACGTCTCCATATGTGATTTATTTGGGAGCTAGGTGGCAGCCCCCCCCCAAAAAAAAGCCAAAAGAGTAACACATCACACTACACCAGTCTTTTTTTGAGATGAGCTCACATTCAGCCTCATCTGGCCTTTAAATCAGTACACAGGTGAGGATGACCTTGAACTTGAGAGTCTCCTGTCTCTACCTTCTAAGTGCTGGGCTTCAGTTGTGGGCCACCATGCAGTTTATGCGGTGCTGGGGGTGGCTTCAAGCATGCCGGGCAGGCACTCTACCAACTGAATGACATTCCTAGACAACAGGATAGCAGGCTGAACATTGGAGCCATGGATTCTGTTGACTGTTTCCCGGTGTGTGGTGTGGCCAGCCTCAATAGTCCAGATGCTAGCCCCCCTGCCAAGCACTAAATGATCAATTGCTAACCCTTAGTGACCCCAGGGAAGCCTCAGAAGGATGACTCCCATGACCCTGTGAACTGAGGACAGAGTGTCTTGGGGACACTCACAAATTGTTCCTTCATGTGTTTTCTTATTGCTTCCTTCAGAAAGCTGGCTCAGAAGGCAGCAAGCGCTTGGCCCACTGCTCAGATTTGCACTCTGACCACCACTTTCAGGCTCTAACCTCACTGGAAAGTGGGGAAGTAGAGGAAGGCCCTTGTAGGGTTCAAAGATGACTCATGAGATGACACTTGTCTGGGGAGTTACAAGACTATCCACGCTGTGATGAACTCCCTGTGTGAGCACCGGTAGCCTCTCCTTGTCGCTAAGTGTGCACACATATGTGTGTGTTCAGGGCGTCTGCTTTATTCACTACCCTGCAGTCAACAAACCCGATGAACATCTGGTTGAAAATATGGAAACAGAGCAGGGCGGTGGTGGCGCATGCCTTTAATCCCAGCACTCGGGAGGCAGAGGCAGGTGGATCTCAGTGAGTTCGAGGCCAGCCTGGTCTACAAGAGCTAATTCCAGGACAGGCTTCAAAAAAGCTACAGAGAAACCCTGTCTTGGAAAAAACAAAAACAAAAAAAAAGAAAAAAAGAAAATATGGGAACAGAAGCATCACCATCCATCCTTTCACAGAACCCTCCCATGGTTTATTTAGCCCAGTCATATGCTGAGCAGTGGAGACAGAGGGAAGGGCCTAGGAGTGGGTTCTGCAGGGGCTGAAGATGGGGAGAACACCGAACCATGGGCACCCACCACAGGCCATGGACTGCTGGGTGCTAATCAATCCCCTGTTGAACTCTTGGGTGTGAGGTGATGTTAGGATGGGGAAGAGAGGAGATGATCCCTAAGTGGAAGGCAAGGCTTGTGGGGTACCTGGGCAGGACAGATACTGCCCAGCTTGCTTCTTGACAGGGAGATGAGAGCCAGTGACAGCCTCCCACAGTCCCTGTGCTGTTTGCAGAGTGGCTGATAGGCTGTGGTCCAGCCAGTCCAACAAATGACTGTCCACCATTGGAGGGTTCAAAAATTTAGCAGTTTGCCAGTAAAGGAAGGAACTCTCAAGAGCGGGGGCAAGCAAGCAAAGAGCAAAAGCTTCCTTTTCCATGTCTTTATATAGACATGGACGGTGTGGTCCAGATTAGAGGTGGGTCCTCCCACGTCAAAAGATTTGGATTAAAGGTCAATCTTCCCACTTCAAATCACTTAGTGAAGAAAAATCCCTCACAGGTGTACCTAGCCACTTGGGTTTTATTTAATTCTGGATGTAGTTACATTGACAACCAAAAACAGCCATTGCACCACAATCATCTGTCCACAAATTCAATTATTCACCCACCATTTATCATCATACATATCTACATTCATTCATCTGTCTACCCATCTATTTACCCAGGCACCATTATCTACCATCCACCTATCAATACATCTATACATCTGCCCATTTACCATTCATCCGTTATCCATCATCTACTCATCTGTTTACCCTCCATCCGTCCATCTATCCATCTGTCCTTTTCTCCACCTACCAATCCACCCTTCCATTCACCCACTCATCCATCCTTCTATTCCTGTCACCATGGACAGACTGCAGTTTGACCCATGCAGAGAGATCAGGCCGGTGAGGCAGAGTGCGGGTAGGCTTCAGGGGAAGAGGCTGAGGGCTCATGCCATGTGACTGTTGAGCAGCCCACAGTGCCTGCCTGCAGTTAGGCCATCTTGCATCAGCTATGAGGATGAGGAGGGCGAGTGTCTAGACACACAAGCCACTTTTATTCTGGAGACCAAATGACTATAGCTTCAGGATCTGTCACCATTCAACCAAAAGGAACAGCTTTACAAAACGGCCAGGCCTTGGCTAACACTCCCAACTGAGCCGCATCTCCAGGCGTAAGCATGCTTTTTAATGAGCTGACTCCACTCTTTTGAGACAAGGTCTCTCACCCACCCTGGAGCTCACCTGTTTCACTAGACTGGTTGCTCAGGCCTGGGTGTCCTGCTGTTTCCAGCTCTCAGGTGTAGATGGAGTTCAGCTTTTCACACGACTGCTGGGGTTATGAACTCAGGTCCTCATGCCAATGGGGCAGGCCATGTCTCCAGCCCCCAGCAAGAGACAAGGAGACACTAAGGTGACAAACCCAGAGCTTTGAGATCAGACAGGAGATGCTTGCCTTGGGCCTTCTTTCAGGAACACAAGGTTCTAAATGAAGCACCATCCTACCCCAGTGAGAAGAAGGAGCCTCCCCAGGGAACAGGCAATGTCCTTACCTCAGGTGCTGTGACATGTGGGCTTGTGTTAAATGGATCAAAGTGTGTGTGTGTGTGCGCGCGCGCGCGCGTAAAATGTTTTTCGAGATGGGGTTTCTTTGTGTAGTCCTGGCTGTCCTGGAACTCACTCTGTAGACCAGGCTGGCCTCAAATTCAGAAATTCACCTGCCTCTACCTCCCAAGTGCTGGGATTGAAAACGTGCATCACTACCAGCTGGCGAGGATCAAAGAGAGATTGCCAGGGCTATTTTAAAAGCTGACCTCCAGGTCTTTCTTGAGGGTGCTTAAGGACTGTCATTCATACACTCCAGCCATTCCCCCACACACACACCTTTTTTTTGTTCTGTTTTTGGAGGCTCTCCTGGAACTAGCTTTTGGAGACCAGGCTGACCTCAAACTCACGAGATCCACCTGCCTCTGCCTCCTGAGGCTGAGATTAAAGGCGTGCACCACCACCACCCGGCTATTTCCCACTGGGAGTAATGGAGGAGGGGAAGAGAGAGCACAAGCGAGCACTAGATTTAGAGTCAACACTTCAAACTCTGGTCGGATCTCTGCCACTGTGTGACCCTGGAAACACCAGCACCTCTCGGAGTCCCACTCCCACTTCTTACAGGTGGATTCCAGGCAAGAGCTCCACTATTGAGCTATGCCCCAGTTGTTCAAAGTGAGGAGACGGAGCAGGTTACATTTAGGGATCTCTGCAGAGGTTCCAGAACATCCGCTGGCTCTCTAAGGCTAAAGCAATGCCTATCTGAACAATTACTGCTAAAACCATAAAACCCATGTTTTTATGTTGGGGAAACAAAGCTTCTAAGTTGATGGTTCTGACCTAAGACCTTCTAGAGGGGATGGGGTGTGTCTCAGTGATTGAGTTCCTCCCTAGAATCCCCCGATGAGGGGATAAGTGTGTGGCTCAGTGGTAGAGTGCCCACCTCCACTCCCATAGTGAAGGGGTTTAGGTAGTGGCTTATAGGCAGAATAGGCAGAGCATCTACCTATAATCATACAATGAACGGCTAAGGCATGACTCAGTGATTGAACCTCTGGCTGGAATTCCCCCAGTGAGGGACTGGAGGTGTGGCTCAGCAGTAGAGTACCTGCCTGGAATGTCCAAGACTGTGGATTCTATCCCTGGTGGAGGGGTGGGGGAAGATCTGAAAATCTCCAGGGTGTAAAACACCAAAGTAACAAAAGACAGGCAAAAAGGAAAAAAAAAAACTTTGCAATGAAGCCTGGTGACACCTCATATATTGAGGTCATATATTACACTAAATTTCTCCATCCATCTCCATATTCATTTACCCACCTACTCATCCACTTAATCATCTATCCATCCACACATCCATCCACTCATCTATACATCCACATATGTCCCCTACCCATTCATCTACCCATCCATCCATCTATCCATCTAGCTACCCATTCATCTACCCATCCATCCATCTATCCATCTATCTACCCATCCATCCATCCATCCATCCATCATCTACCTACCCATCCATCCATCTATCCATCTGCCATTCATCAATCGATCCATTCATCCATCTACCTATCCATCAGTTTGTTGACCTACTATCTTCCCATTAACCTATTTATGTAATCATTCATTTCATCCACTTATCTATCCATCAATCTACCCACCCATCTACCCACTCATTCATTCACTCATCCATCGGTCTATTTACCCATCCATTCACCTACCAACTCACCCATTCCATCCACTACCTACCCATCCAGACAGCCATCCACCCACAACCCACTCATCTATCTAACCATCTACCCATTCCCCGACCCGGCTACCTATCCACCCACTTATTCATCTATATATCTGCTAATCTATTTATCAAGTCCTCTCACACACCCATCAGAGGGGAATGTGTATACCTTCCAATAATAAACCAATATCCAAACTGAAAACACGATGAATACCACTTTTTACCATCTAACACAAAGAATGGAGAAAATGTCCTGCTTAGCCCCCAAGGTCTTCTGAGCTGCGCAGCCCTGTGAAAGTGCCTCCTTTGTCCCATAGTCCCTGTCAGGGTCTCCTCCAGTTCTAGTATAAGGTTGAAGCCCATGTGGATGCAAGGTCAGGCCCAGCCTGTCTTTTGGAACTTGTTCATGTAGGGGGCAGCCATGCGGGTCCAATGCTTACAAGAATAGCATAGGGCAGCTGTGTCCATGCTTGTGGGAGAAGAGAATGGTGCTGAGGATGAGGCCACTCTGTATCTGAGTGTATGAGAGGGGATGGACCGCAGAGCAGGACGAGGAGCTCCCAGCTGGGGGCTGATGTGTGGGGACCCAGTGAGGGGCAGGAAATGATGAGGGGCAGTTCTGACTGAATGCAGAGGACAGGTACTGGGAGAGGGAAGCGAAGGGAGACAGGAGTGTCCACTTGCACAACACGCTAGAGGAAGTCTGGGGACCCATGAAAAGGCTAGGGGTGGAGCCATCTTGCTTTTATCTGACATCTTCCCTCCTGTCACTTCAGCGGTGACATAACAAGGCAGATGGGGTCAAGCGATAGCTGGCGTGGACGCGAGTATGTAGCAGACAGAGCTGAAGGGTGTGTGGGAGGGAACCTGGCTGAAAGTGGGGGAGCAAACTGTGAACCATAGAGGGAGATCCCAGCCACCCACCTCTTCCTGAACTGCCTCAGTAAGAGCCTGAAGATCACTGCGGGCTGAGGGCAAGCGCTGCTCTGGGTTCAGGCTAGAGTTACTGCATCGAGTCTGCAAAGGGGGAACCACACAGCCTGCCCTGTCCTGTACCTGCCCCCGCCCCTACTTCTTCATCACCCAGGAAACAGTGTGATAACGGTGACCTGTGTCACCTCTTCTCTGATGGCCACGCCAATAGTGGATAAATAGCTCCATTTCCTTCAGAGACTTCTGTACTGAATGAGTTTAAAAGTCACTAGGAACCACAGGGGGCTGTGTGCGCAGAATCTGTTCCCGGGTGTGAAAAGGAAAGGGATTAAAGTCAGGTGCGGAGGCCGTGTTTGTACGCCACGCCCAGGGCCTAGCAGCGTGTGCTGCAGATAGGGACACAGCTGCTGGCCTGCTGCAGTGGGGTCCTGGTGTGTGGGGACTCTGTGGCTTGGGCTGTTCCTGGAACCCCTGAGCCCAGTGGAACCATGGGGAAAGGCTCAGAGGGAGAGAATGTCCCCAGGAGCTGATTCAGGAAAAAGGGTAACACTGGTAAGCCAGCTTGTGGGCACATACACCCACCCCAGGCCACCCACTGACAAGCACACAAAACTAGTAATTTGTCTGCCTAATAACCACGTGACCACCGTCAAATGGATCTCTGAAGGCTAGAAAGGCATTTAGCGATTCATTACACAGCATGAGGACTCTCACGTGTGCCTGGCACCAAAGGCCAAGGCCTGGATGGAGGCAGAGTGGTGAACAATGCTGGGAGGTGGACTCAGGAAGAGATGGGAGGCCATGGTGAACCCCGCCTTCTGGGTGTGGCTCCCTGCAGCCGCCAGATAATCACAGAAAACTCTCTTCTCCCCAAAAGCTGGAGACCCCAAGTTTGGGGCCCAGGCCTCCCCTCTCTGCATCTAAGCCTCTATGTATCAGACTAGGCAGGGCCTCCCCAGAGTGTCTGTGGACAACTTAGTTGAGAGAATTGGAGTACATTCCTTGCTCTCTATGTGCCTCAGTTCCCAGGTCTGTCAAATAGGCTCCAAGGTTAAGAACTTGACAAGTGGATGCTGAAGGGATCGAACACGAGAAAGAGCTTGCAAGGCCGAAAAAGTGAGACAAAACCACCAGCCAACCTGTCAGCCCCCACCTACCCCTCCACCTGCCCATCTATCAACCATCCATTCATCCATCATCCACTCACCCGTTATTCATCTATTGACCAGTCATTACCCATCTATTGTCATTCAGCCACTCACACTTCCCATCCATGTGTCATCTCCATCGTCCATCCCTCCACTCTCCATCATCCATCCCTCCACCCATCCACTCACTATCCACCCATTCATCGTCCATTTACCCACTGCCTATCCACCTATCCACCCATCCATCCATCTATTCACTTACTATTGATCCATCCTTTATCCATGTACCTACTATCCATCTATCCACTCACTTACCTACGCACTATCCAACCATCCATCATCCATACAGCCAGTCAGTGAGACAGACAGCTTTGATCCAGCTAGATATTTACCTACTATTCATTCACCTATTCACACATACATACATACATACATACATACATACATACATACATACACACACATACATACATCTGACTTTCATTGAGCCCTGCCATGGACAGGCCCTGTGCTAGGATTAGAAAAATGAGTGAGATACAGGTCCAGCCACTGAGTAGTTTGGCCAGAGAGGCCAATGTTGTAAAAAGAAATAATGGAGGGCCAATTTGACCTATAGTCTAAAGGGGATAGAAATTGACTTTAGCTAGTCCCCATGCAGTAGCTGGGGATGAGAGGCACAGGTCTATGGGGCAGACTCAGACTTGGCACCATGTAGATCATGGTTGTTGAGCTGTAGATCTTCTAGAGCCTGGATATCAACCCTTATCAATTGTGTGGTTTGCAAATATTTATAGGTTATCTCTTCCCTTCCCCACGGCACCCTGTGATACATAGAAATCAATTTTCCTGGTGTCCAGTCAAGGCCTCTCCCTCTTGGCCAGGGTCTTTGGTGTCAGCTCTAAGAACATGGAGAGCAGAACGATGCCACCCAGACCCTGCTCCTGACATGGCTGCCATCTCACATCCTACTCCTGAGAAGGCAGCTACCCCATCCCCACCGTGTCTGTATGTTGATAATGGAATTTTGCGTCCATCTATAGAGCTGGAAGACAGTTTTCTCAACTTCGCTATGGTACAATGGAGAAACCTACCATGTGGTCACACCCACAGGACATCTGCCCACATCTGGTGGTCACCTGACAATTAGGGTGATGGGGTTCTCAGGGGTGCTGTCTACAGCCAGCTTCAGTCACAGCTGCAGAGGACAGGATATAGGCTACTATCAAGCAGGCCAGCTGCACCCCCTCTGTCTCTGGCCTCCCAGGAGATGTCCACAGAGCACCTAGACACCAGACTAATAAACACCACACACCCAGCAGTGGCTGAGTGTCAGCTTTGGTGACAGTTACCTGTCAGTAACAATTTCTCAAAGACAAACCCTTGAAGGGTGGCCCCTCTGACAGACAGTGCCTTGATGACTTGATGACACGGGAAAGATGACACCAAATCCTCTCCATACCCCATATATAAACATTAACTCAACCTGGATCAATGATCTAAATATAACAAAACCCACAAACTCTTAGGATGGGGCTGAGTCTTCATGACCTTGCGATCAGCAGTAGGTTCTTAGAGCTGACACCAAAGACCCTGGCCAAGAGGGAGAGGCCTTGACTGGACACCAGGAAAATCGATTTCTATGTATCACAGGGTGCCGTGGGGAAGGGAAGAGATAACCTATAAATATTTGCAAACCACACAATTGATAAGGGTTGATATCCAGGCTCTAGAAGATCTACAGCTCAACAAGAAGACAAAATGCTTAGAAGTAGACCTGCTCCCACTGTCTTTTGGTCTTTCGGGGGAGTTTCTACCATAGAAGACTGATGGGTGACAGATAACATGTTGACACTCAGGGCAGCCAGTCCCGAGGCCACAGTGACAGATCACATCACATCTGTCCAGACGATTGTACTATAAAAGAATAAACTAAAGATAAGCCAGAAGAGGTGGCACACGCCTGTAATCCTGGCACTTAGGAGGTGGAGGCAGAAGGATCAGGAGTCTAAGGTCATCTTTGGCTATATAGAGTTTAAGGCTAACCTGAGGTGCATGAGTCTCCATCTTAAAAAAAAAAATTACAAGCCAGTCATGGTGGCACCGCCCTTTAATCCCTCGGGAGGCAAAGACAAACTCGTCTCTGTGAGTTTGAGGCCAGCCTGGTCTCCATTGTAAGTTCCTGGACAGCCAAGACTACACAGTGAGACCCTGTCTCAAAACACACAAACACACAAACAAACAAAATTATATAAATGCCAAATGTTGTTAGGGATATGGGAATTATTGTGGCTGTGGAAAACAAATGAGGGCCAGTAAGATGGCTCAGTAAAGGCCCTTGTCACACAAGGCTGGCAACCTGAGATCAAGCCCCAGAATCCACACATCAAGGAAGAAAGAAAACTATCCTGTCTTTCACATGTGTCGTGGCACGCACACACACACACACACACACACACACACACACACACACACACACTTATTAAACATGCTCTCCACAATAACAATAGTAAAGTTTTAAAAGATTCATTTCATTATGTTTAGCTCTAGGTCTGTGTGTCTGTGTGGGATCTGTGCACACAAGTGCAGGTGCCCTCGGCAGTCAGCAGCACTGGGTCCTCTGGAGCTGGAGTTACAGGTGGTCGGAAGGGGTCTGATGTGGGTGCTGAGAACTGAAGTTGGGTCCTCTGCAAGAGCAGTACTTGCCTTTAACCACTGAGCCATCTCTCAGCCCAATAATAAAAACTGTTAATGTTAAAGATGGAGAAACTATCTGATCCAGCAATTTCACCTAGGTAGTTACACAAAAGAACTGAGGGCCGGCTCTCCGGTGGAGTCCTCGGAGTTACAGCATTACTGCAAACGGCTCAGAGGTGAAAAGACACCAAGCGTGTACTGATGTGTGAGTGGATATGTAAAATATTTGGTACGACGGAGTATTACTCTGCCATCTACAAGAAGCAGGGAGGCTTGCTGTAAGATGAAGCAACCTCGAGAACACATTACACAGACAAAGATGCATGATGGCCGTCACCAGTGTCATTGACGGGTTCACAGAGACAGGTGGGGAAGTCAGTTGCCTGGGCCTGAGAAGAAAGCGCGGTCTGTCTGATGGACAGAGTACTGAAGTGACGGCAGACAGGTGGCACTTACTTGACATGTAAGGTCTGATGTCAGTGAGTGAACATGTGACTGTTATGAAAATCTTATATAGTCTATCTCGATTTGATAAAAACAAACTAAATCAAAGGATCCACCTCACTCTACCTTTGTCCCATTCAAGCTCAAGCCTTATAATCCTTGCTCTGCAGCTGCCCAGCCCTGAATCTAGAGCCACTCACCATGCGCACACACACACCCATGGTGTCCCAGTCCCCTGCTTTCAGCATGTACCCACCCACTGATTTGCCCATCACCACTACCACCATCACCACTGTCACCACCATCATCACCATCATCACCACCATCACCACCACCACCATCACCACTGTCACCACCATCATCACCATCATCACCACCATCACCACCATCACCATCACCATCACACACTTTACAGTGAAGCACTGCAGAGCCTCTGCGGGCTCCAGAGGTCCAGCCTTCTGGTTGGCCTTCCTCCTGACACACACACAGCTCAAGTGCCCCCTGGGGCCTCTGGATTCCCACCCCAGCCTGTACCCCCACTCGGCTCCATCTCTCCTCACTCTCTTCCTACACTATCTCTATCAGATCCTCAAACCCAAGAGACCCAGCTGCAGCTGTAATCACATTCTCCCCGCATGGCATGCATTTACCCTCACCTCCCTCAGAGGGTGGCAGTGAGATTACCAGAATGACAGTCCTCACCTCACACTGGAAACAGAACTATGGACAAGAGACGGGTGACAGGCTCAAGCCCACCCTCGCAATACTTTAAGGAGAAGGTACAGGGTGGGTACGGCAACAAAGCGGGGGTTCAGAGATCAGTTGACTCAGGAGTCTCCATTTCTGCTCACCTTGTCCCCCACAACAGCACTGCACGAGTTATCCTCTCAGAGGCTGAAACTAGGAGAGAGCAGCCTTGATCTCTAGGCTTCCTCATGGTCTGTGTCACAATGCTACCAGCTTCAGTCTCTGGTTCTATTCCCCGCTGTTCCCACTCTCATATATGCCCAGCACTTCTGCATGCCTTGGGGTGGGGCCATGGCACCCATGTGAACCCAGACATTAAGGCTGGTCTGCCAGTCCTAAGAATTTACTCCTGGCTCTGGTGATGCCCAGGGTGGCAGAGGGACAAGAGCCTGCTCAGCACATAGCCAGAATAAAAGTTGTATTGCAGGGGGATGGACCAGGAGTGGAGGTGTGGTGACCATCCTGCACCTATGCCCACCCAGGAACTGTCCCATCCAAGCTGCCACAGAGGAAAACCTGGATGCCCACACCTGAGACCCACCTGGCCTAAGTCCAGGTAAAAACTAGAGCCCAGGCCTCCCTGCCATGGTGATTGGCGGGCACGGCACGGGCCAGGACAAGGCTGTCTCATCAGGTCTTAGCTTCATGGCTTCAGACTCCGCCTAAGATGGAGTAAGGGAACATCACAACAGCTGCACCCAGATGGTGCCACCATGCCTTCTGTGAGGCCTTAGTTTCCCAGTCTGCTTAGTGGGAGATAGCCATGCCCCACCTCATCCAGCTGTCAGCGGATTGATACCCACAACGCTCCTTCCAGAGCCCAGAACCCAGTCAGCTGCTCACCCAGAACCAGCCCAGAGCTAGTGTTTCGGACTGGCTGCCAAAAGGACAGAAATACGAGCTGGAGCAGGGACAGAGGGGTCTGGCCATCTGGTACCAGCCTTGGCAGGAGCCCTGGCTCTTCACCTGGAATTGGTGGCCCCACCCCTTTAATTTGAGGCTAAAGACGCCAAATTGGACCATTTTAAACAGCACACCAGAATAAGTTGCTTCCTGGGAGTTTAAGTGAAGACCGGGAGAGGAAGGCGGCAAAGTAGCTTGACGGCAAGACAACACCCTGACCAGGGTTCATCCCCAGCAAGCTCAACTGTGCTATCAACTGCAACCCCTCTTGCCACCACACTCCGGGTTTATTTAATAACCTCCGAACTGGGAGGCGAACATGCAGGACACGTCTCCTGGGTCATTTATTTGAGAATTATTCATATAAAAATATCCAAGATAGTGACTTATTGGCCAGGACTTCCCTTCCCCGTCTGGCTTCCCAAACCCTCATCTGTCTCCCTGCTCTGTGAGCAGTTTCCGTTATGACTTCGAGTCATTGGAGTTACTTTACTTCCCAAATAAATCTCCACAACAGCGCGGAAATATTAAGAGTATTAATAGTGCCTGTAAAAACATCCGAAGACTCACATCTGCCAGGAGCGGTAGATGCAGCAGACTGGGGATACTCCCGAGGGAGTCAGCAACCCGGTGGCCTAGGTCCCTCCAAGGGACAAGAAGGGTCTCTCCCGGGGACAGGCAAGGTCCTTCTTAGGGGACAAACAAGGTCCCTCCAGGGACACGAGGCACCACTACCAGCCCCCGCGCGGCAACTGGCCACATCTGTCTGTCTGTCCATCAGTGTCCCCTGCAACCTCCACCCAAATCCCTTCCCTCTCCTCCTGCAGGGCAGCTCAGAGAAGGTCCTACCACCTGAGTTGGGGGATCCTGCGCCCTGTGCCTCGTGCGCGATTGTTTCCGGTCCTCGCTGGCACTCACGGTCCGCAGCTGCGCCCCCGCGGGACAAGCCCTCCAGGCCGATATCGCTATCCTGCGTGCCCTGCATGATGTGTTCGCTCCGGACGCCCTGGGTCCAGCAGAGGGACCGGCAGAGGCGGGAGGAGCGCTGAGCCTAGCCGCCTGCACCGAGCTGCTCCGCCCCCGTCTCTTTGGTCCTGGGGTCCCCCGGCTCCCCGCCCCGGGGGTCACGGGGTCACCTGCAGCCGCGCCCTCGCCCCGCCCCGCTCCCGCCCCCCACTGCATGGGAGGTGCCCCCAACTCCTGCCTGGCCCCACAGCAGCGGCAGCGCGGCACAGCCTTGAACAGGGGGAGGCTCGAGGGGTGGCCCAGGCCCGCCCCTAACCCGCAGGACCCTGGGCGACCACTCTGCCAATTTGTGGAATGAGATGAGTAGGCTAACGGCAGAACCAGGGGGTTTGTTTTATTTTTAGACAGGGTCTCACTTTGCAGCCCCGGCTGCCCTGGAGCTCACAGAGGTCCACCTGCATCTGTCTTCCTGGTGCTGGGATCAAAGGGATGCTCATCACACTCCCTATTTGATTTCTATCTTATATGTGGAGAGAGAGGGGTCCAGGGAGGGTCTTGCTATGCTGCTGTGGCTGGCCTCAAACTGGCCGCAATCCTCCTGTTCTCAACAATTATATAGATGTGAGCAAACACCCTCAGGACAAAATTCAGAGAGTTTTAGGGTGCCTTTTAAGATAATCCCCCACCTGTGAGGAATTTAAGACTCTGGATAGTTGAGAACAGCCGAGGATGGAAGAAAACGTGTGGGGATTCTCATTAACCGAAGCAAAGAGCATTTAGCCAAGGGCCCTCAGCTGCTGGTCCAGGGCCCTGTTGCTGCTGCTGCTGCCTTTGCTGCTGCCGCTGCGCAGGCTCCGGGCAGCGAGCCAGAGACCCTGCTCTCTGGGAGGCGGCTGTGGGATGGGCACTCTGAGCGCCCCACAGCTCAGCGGAGGTGCCTCCTGTGTGACATTTCTAAATAACCATCATAAATTGTGGAGCAGAAGAACCTTAAACAAAACGTTAATCTGCTGACTGAGTGTTGGGAGGTGGGGGGCAGGTGGATGGGTGGCCAGTCTCAACTTCTGAAAAGTCAGTTTACCCTTCTTGTAGCCCCCGGGGCCACCGAGTTAGACTGGCGCTGACAACACAGATGCCAAGTTAACTCTCCACGGGTGCTTTGGCTGGCCTCTGATACAGACGGGTCCCAGACACACCATGTGGCCCTCACTGCACTCACAAAGAAGGGATTCCCAGCTAGGGGATTGGTCCCCATGTACACTGCTCTGGCTAGAAAAAAACTTTAGAGGATAAACCACAGAGAAACGTCCCCAACCGATCGAGCCCCCTTGTTCTGACTCAGTGCTAGCCTGAGTCTGACCTGTGACCTTTGGAGCTAGGTGAGAGGTTTTCCTCTCCCTAGGAGCCTTAAGAAGCCTCCCACCCACCATGGGGTCGGGTGTCCAGCACCTGATATCTGCCCGAGGAGGCTGCGTGGAGCCAGGGGCTGTCCCGGTTCCTTCCAGTCAGTCATGTTCCATCCTACCAGTGTGTGGGAGTCAAGATAAAACTGGTTTTTCTTGGAAGGGTCTGATCACTAACGTGGTGCATAGCAATAGCGCCGTTGTATAAATACACAGAAAATTCTAGAATTCTTATCCTTGAAATGATGAACTGTAAACCAAAAAGACTCAGGGGGACAAAAATGTAAACACTTGCCGAGACTATTTTTACTCCCTCGTTGTTTACCTTTGGGGGCCAGGGCTGGCTATTGTCTACTGAGCCAGGTTTAAAATACACATTTTTTTAAACGTATTATTATCAGAAATATGCTAAGAAGTCATTAATAGAGGTTGATTCATTCAGACGAAAGTCAGCTTTTTTCTTTTTTTCTTTTTCATTATCTTGCCTCCAATTTAAGTCATGTTCATGTAAATCTCTGAGCTATGTCCAATGTATGTAAAACTGCCCTGATCGCCACCCCAGACCACAGACGTTAAAGAGACATGACAGCAAGCACCTGAAGCAGTGCCCTTTTAAAAAAAAGGTTGCTCTCAACTATTCTTCTAGCCAATGAGGTCATGTGGGAGCCATGCCGGGCTAGGCAAGGCGGGGCTGCCCATGTGGCCCCCACAGATAAAGTGGCTCCGAAGAAGAATGTCCCCCCCACCTCCCAAGGAAGCCTGGGGTGGGGACCCTCTAAAGCAAGGGCCTCCCCAGCCTGCGTATGTTGGGGGAGGTATTTATACCAACAGCAAGCAGGGCGAGTGGACTGAGCAGGGAGGTGACGTGCCTGTCATTGGAACACACAGCCATCATTATGGAATACAGTAATCAGACAGCCCAGCGTGTCATTATGGAAAATGGTTTCCCTTTTTGGTGAGGTGGCGAGGGAGGGAGAAGGCAGCGCTCTGTAAGGCTGGGGCCAGACCCACGGGCTGTGATCTGGCCCAGCTTAAAATAGACTTTGCTGGTGATGCCCTGGACCTAGCTGGGACAGGCTCGGCCCTCCAGAGAGGCATATCAGGGCCTCTAGCAACGCTGGACCCACAGTCACACTTAAGGTGACATGTAGCCAGAAGATCAAGCCCAGGTGCATGTTGGAGGCTAGAGCTGGCTGTATTCGGTGACGGCTGCAAGAACTAAATCCCTCACTTCACAAGGGTCCCGTAGGATCCCCCTGAGCCCCCTCAGGCTGTGTTTGGACTCTCATGTCCTCATCTGCCATTAGAGACTCCAGTTGAGAGCTGAGATTCAAGCACATTGTTCTGAGGCCCGAGACTCTGACAACTTGCCAAGGGCAACCAGATGTGGATCCAAGAGCTCAGGGCTCATGGATACTCTGAGTTTGAGAAGTGAACCATTTTCTATGCTTGTGCCCCATCTGGACCTGTTCAGTGGGACAAAAGGCTAACTCAAACCTGTTTCGCTCTCAGTATAAACTTCCCAATGGACTATTTAAGACATGTTTGGGCCATTAAAAGCGCTGTTTGTTACATGAAGATGAATCCTCTGGTTCAAAGGGAATAAGGAGTGGTGGCCACAGTGCCACCTTTTCCATGCTGCTCCAGACTGTCCCAGTAACCTTTGCTGAACCATTAGGTAACCCAAGGGACACCAAGCCACCTCATTCCTCCTGCCCTGCTGGCATTCATTCTCAGAACACACTCAGGGTCATTGCCATTAATGCACTAATTTCTCATCATCTTGGGGAGAGCTTGGCTCTGTGAGCACATAAGGTGGGTAGACCACTGACACCTCCAGCTGGAAGACTGACACTCAGAGAAGGGTGCGTGGAAGGGGCGGGGCAGCCAATGACGTGGAGGTGCATAGCTGTAATTTCAGCATTGGGGAGATAGAGTCAGGAGGATCAGGAGTTCAAGGTCATCCTCAGCCAGAGACCAATTTCAGAATCAACGTACGACATAAAACCCTGCCCCAAAAGATGCAAACAGAACCAATGAGATGACTTAGTGGCTAAAGATGCTTGCTGCCAAGCTTGATTACCTGAATTTGACCCCAGACCCATGTGGTGGAAGGACAGTTGTCCTCTGACCTCCACTCTCACCCACACCACTTACATACATCCCTACACGGACCCACACCACTTACATACATCCCTACACGGACCCGCACCACTTACATACATCCC
>NC_022015.1:37336658-37349461 GCF_000317375.1 Microtus ochrogaster
CCTACACGGACCCACACCACTTACATACATCCCTACACGGACCCACACCACTTACATACATCCCTACATGGACCCACACCACTTACATACATCCCCACACGGACCCACACCACTTACATACATACCTACATGCACATCCACAAGATAAACGAATGAATTTTTAAAACTAAAAAGAGACGCCCCACCCGGGGCTCACTGCAGACTGGAGGAGGGAGGACCCCTATCCCCTTCCTCACAGCCCTCCAACAAGCTATAGCTGGAGTTCCTGAAGTGCAGCTTGGGAAGCTCACTTACCTAGAAAGCCTGCTGCAACGGCAGAAAGTCTCACCACAGCAGAGACCATGGTTTCCCTACGGTTGTAGATACAGAGTCCCTGCCCCTTCCACCACCTCTAGAGACCTCAAGGTCTTAGGCAGCTTAGGCAGAATGACATCCAGAAGGCAAGGAGGTGGAGGAGGGAGTTTGTGGACCTTCAAGCGAGGGTCAGGTGATCCTCCATCCCACATCCTTCATGACTAGCAGGATGCGGGGGTACGGGGAAGACTGGTCTCTGTGCGAGGCTGGCTGGGCTCACAGTAGCCACCATCTTGGAAAGCCATGAGAGGTGTGGGGCTGCCAGGTGCCCGGTGCTGGCAGAGGTAGCTGTGGGTGCAGAGTAGGGACGCTAGATGATTAGGCAGGGGCTGGTGGTGGCCAGTAGGGCAGGTAAGTGGCCAAAGATTTGATGATTGCACTAAGTTTATCTATCTATGTATTATCTATCATCTATCTATCTATCTATCTATCTATCTATCTATCTATCTATCTATCTATCTATCTATCTATCTATTCATCCATCTGTCCATTTGCCCTTCCATCTCTCTGTCTGTCCATCTGTCTCTCTACCTACCTATCTTCTATCTCTGTGTGGCTTATATGTGAGTGGAGGCCACAACTTGGCATTGATTATCTTCCTCAAGCACTTTCTCCTTTAGGTTTTCAATTTCTCTTTCTTAACCTGGAACTCACTTGGGCTAATACGCCCCAGTGATTTTCCTGTCTCTGCACCCTCCAGGCTGGGATTGCAGACATAAGAATCCTGAGGGTTAATCTAAGCACAGCAAACATTTTTTTTCTAGTCTTTCTGGACCTTTCATCTGATTTTATTTTTCTAAGACAAGGTCTCTCTATATAGCCTTAGCTGTTTTGGAACTCGCTTTGTAAACCAGGCTAGCCTTGAACCCATAAAGAATCTCTTACCTCTACCACCTTAATGTTGGGATTAAAGGTATGTACCATCGTGCCTGGCTGATTTTTGTTTTGTTTTATTTTGCTTATCAAAACAGGGCTTCTCTGTGTACATCTGGTTGTCCTTGAACTCACTTTGTAGACCAAGATCGGCACACCTCTTTCTCCTGGTTGCTAGGATCAAAGGTGTGTGCCACCATGCCCAGCTTTTTTAGCCCTTCACACTGAGCCCAGCACAGCTCTGACTCTACAGAGAAAAAGCGAGGTGGTGCTTGGGGCTCAGAAGCCTGGCCAGATAACACAATCAGTCTCAACCTCCCCACTCCCGCCCGTATGATTTTTACCCTCAGTCCCAGCCACGTGATGTCAAAATGAGTGTGCCCATGTACTGCCTTGGAACATGACACGTGGAGGAGAAGAATATGCCAGGACCCACACAGCAAGGAAGTGGGGGCCCTGGATCCAATCCCAGGCCCAACTCTTCTAAAAGGTTCTGCTCAGTTTCAGAACTCTTTCTGTGGTGCTGTGTGACCTTGCACCATTTCTCTACGGTGTTTGCAGGGAAGCACACACCAGTGACTACACATTGCTGCCAGGAGTCGTGAGAAGAAGGTTCTAGAAACAACAGGGCAAAGCACTGCCCTGCCCTGTCCTTCACTGCACTCATGACCTACACCTAGGCATGCTGACCTGCCACTAACACCTGGCTTGTTTACTCCCAGTGATGAGGCCAGGGTGAAGGGCAGTCCCAGGGCTGACTAACTTTTAACCTTGGAGGCTGCCCACTCCACTTGAGTTTTTGGAGTTAAATGGACTCTAATTAATGAGGCAAATATTTGTGCTCAATATGCCATCAAAGGAAGCAGGCTGCCTTCGCAAAGAGCAAATAGCATTGACAGAAGGCTCGGTACAGCAACACAGGCAAAACTCCAACAGCAGATTAGGGGCATGGACATGGAGTCCCCAAAGACCACAGGGCTATGCCATAAGCCAAGCCAGGACTATGCCACGGGCCAAGCCAGGGCTACCCCACAGGCCAAACGATCTCAGGCTTGTTGAGAGCTGGTGGGAAACGTCTCTAGGCAGAAAAGTGAGTTCTAATGTTTAAAATAAGACAATGGAGGAGCAGCAATCTGTGAATCTACTGTTCCCAAAGGGGCCTCAGGGCACACTCGGCCAATGGAAATAGTCCTGTAGTCATCTGATCCAAGGAGTGGCCTCTGGGAGATGGCCCCTGGGGTGGCCTGAGATACCCCTTCCAAGAACAGAAGGCAAAGCTCAAAGTCACTGAGTTCTTGGTAGAAGGGAGCGGTCTGTCCCAAGTGCCACCTCGCCCTCCTTTAATGTGGGTTTGGACCGTGTTGAATCCTGGGGTCAGGCTGCCCTCAGGGACACACAGGCCCAGCAACTCAACCTACTCTCCCAAAAGCTGGTCTCAGTCACCTCCTTGTATGTCCCTTTGGAATGTCTTCCCAGTCCCTCTCAGTCACCACTTGCAAATGACAGGGCTCTGGGGGCCACTCTTCACAAAGCCCTATTTTCCAGGGCTAGGTCAACTTCCCAGAGGAGGAGGGAACCCAAGAGGGGGCGGGTCAGCTTCCCAGAGGAGAAGGAAGCCTAAGAAGGGGGTGATGGGACTGCTCCTCAGGTGTCTCCACAGGGATTGGAATGGACCCACCACCCACGGTGCCTCTGGAGACAGCCGTGCGGGGGTGAGGATTTCTTTGTCCTTAAGAAGCCGAGAGGGAGTCTGTGTCCCCAGGCCACCCTAACAGGGATTGAGATAGACACATGACCTTGGATCTCTCTGAGAATGGGCCAGGTTTCATCCTACACTCAAACCTCGACGCCACCCACGCAAGGGTAGGAACTCACTGGAATCAGTTGCCCCTGCTGGGTTGTACAGCTCTTTCCACCTTAAAGGGTCCACTGGGGTCCCCAAGTCCTTGTGTGGACCTGTCAGCTCATGGCCATCTCTCAGGGGAGCAGTAGAAGGCTGGGTGCGCAGGCCAGGGCTGGGCACAGTTGGCAGGAGTTGGCTGTGGGAGGACCTATGTGCACCACTATGGATCCTGGTCTAGAGGGGCAGCTGGTAGCTGGAGGAAGCAGTTTGCTGCCTCTTGAGACTTTGGTGGTGGAGGCTGGAATGGCTCCAGGACTGACAAACAAACATCCTCTCAGCTACCCCTGGGTCCTCAGAACTGCACTCAGAAGGTCACTGTGCTGGGGGTCTTTGACCTGTTCCGTGACACAATGGGTTCTGTTAACATTGTCTTCTGGCCTTAAGTTTGACCTGGGGTTATGGTAACAGTCTTAGCCAGCTGAGCACTGCCCACCTGCTCCAAAGATGCATCCCCTGTGTCCAGGGAAACAGAAAAGAGTGGGGACTGCTGGGGACCACCGGGGATCACCAGGAACCACCAGGGACTGTTAGGGATACCTGGGGACTGCTGGAAACCTCTGGGGACCACTGGGGACTGTTGGCAACCCTCGAGGACTGCTGTGGACCACTAGGGTCCCCCAGAGACTGCTGGGGTGTATCAGTGACTACTGGGGACCACTGTGGACTTCAAGGGACCACTAGGAACCCCCAGGGACTGCTGGGAAGTACCGGGGACTGATGGAGACCCACAAAGACTTCTGGAAACATCTAGGGACTGCTGGGGAGCATCAGGAACTGCTGGGGACCACTAGGAACCCCCAGGGACTGCTGGGAAGCACTGAAGACTGCTGGAGACCCCCCAGAGACTTCTGGGAACTCCTGGGGACCATTGGGAACTGCTGAGGACCTCCAGGGACTGCCGGGGAGCACTTAGCCATGAGAGACATGAGCAGAATCCTCAGCCTGAGCCCATCTCCTGGAGACAGCTAGTGTGACACAAATCTTAAGGGACACAATGCTGGCCAGACCCAGGTCCCAGTGATACAACAGCTGCCTTCATATTACCCAGAGGTCATGAGAATTAGCTTCAACCACTATGGCCAGTGTCACAGACGGGGGTCTTCAATAACAAACGTCCACATTCCCTGTCCTGAGAAAAGGTCAGATGGAGGTGCTGCAGGACTGGAACCTTACAAGCCTTATCTCCTATGTCACAGATGGTGTTTTCTCCCTGAATCCTGTGTGCTGCTTCCTCTTCACATAAAGACCCATTGTGTGGCTTGGGGTCTTTCAGGGACCCCATTTTATCCAGATACAACCATGGGCTCAGGTGCTCTGGGTGCTGGATGGGGACACGGTCTACTTAGCAAAGAGTCAGTTTGAAATTTTTTAAAAAACAAATCTAACACATCTTTAATCATTAACAAAGGCAGCAGAAACAAATGGAACAGACTTTCACATAATTAATGTGATATCCCTCAGCATAAGCAAATGTAACACATCTTTGCCTGGTTAAAATATTATTCCACAATAGAACTTACATGATAGATGGAGAAAATCAACTTCTACAAGTTGTATATATATATACATATATATTGTGCCATGTGTGGACATACATGTACACACACCACCACCACCACCACCACCACCACATGAAATTTTTTAAAGAGATTTATTTTTAGTTTATGTATCTGAGTGTGTGTCTGCATGTATGTATGTGCACCACATGTCACATGTGTACAGTGTTCAGGGAGGCCAGAAGAGGGTGTCAGATCCCCTGAAACTGGAATTACAGATATTCGTAAGCTGTCATGTAGGTGCTGGGAACTGAACCCAGATTCTCTGCAAGAGCATCCAGGGCTCTTAATTACCGAGTTATTGCCCTCACAGCACAGCATGTTGGCCTTCTGTCCCAGTGTCATGTGACCATAAACCCTAGCCATACAAAGGATGAGTCCCTGTTTTCCCTCAGCCTTGCCCCTGCCTCCTCCCTGCCAGGCAAGTGACTTGTGACAAACGTCCAGAGAGTTCAAGTCCCACCATCCAGCAGGTGCTACCTCCCTGGGCACGTAGTGGTAGCTTCAGTTTTAGGGGAACTCATTCAGAAGGGGCTGGGTCCTAGAACCACAGTCCTCAGCTGTTTCAAGAGAGGAGACTCTGGAAACTTGGCATTTCTGTCTTTCTATCAGGTGGAAAGGAGATCCTTTGGAACCCTAACACTCTGAGGGTCATTGCAGGGGCTGTGGCCAGTCTGTGAAGTCACCAACAATCTTGCAGGAGCCTGTGGTTCCCAGTGGCCCCTGCAGGAAAGGGTCATTTGTCTAGTCCAGCAACCCCATCCCACCTTCCCTGCATGAAAACCCTCTCCAGGATGTGAAAGGGGGCTACTGTTCTGTCTCCCTGGCAACTGGTATGATCACATGACTCAGGTGTGCCCAACTGGGTACCTCAGGAGCTGCCAAAAGGGACCACTGAGACAGGTTAGGCTATGCCGTCCAATGTCAATGGTGGCCTGCAGAGAGGCTGCAGCAGTGTGTCAGATCCTTATCCCTTGGCTCACAGCCTTCCCCAGGCCTTTGTCCCTGCCTCCCATTTGTTTCTGTCACTGGCCACCGGGGGGCCTGGGCTGGACGAAGCCTACCCTTGAGTTAGCATCTTCATCCGCCCAGCTGAGCCACAGGATCTTCTGTCGTATACACTGTGAGCTACAGAGTGGCCCCTGCTGCCTTCCCCATGCTGGGTGTGTGGGCTCCAGGACAACCCCAGGGGACCTGAGGAGTTAGTCCCCATGTCAGCACCAAAAACACCAGCTCCACCTCTGGCCAACTCTGACACTCTGGAACAGATGTTTTCCCTTGCCTCAGTTTCCTCAAGTGGGAAATGGACACTCACGATACCGTCCACACCAAGGGTGCCACAGACGGCAGTGACCAGGACCAACAGGAGGCCGGGGCTCTTTCACAAGGGGGGGTCAGGCCCTCTTCTTTTGTGTCCTTTTGCTTTGTTTTTCTTTTCTCTCTTTGTTTTGGTTTTGGAAGCAGAGTCTCACTCTGTAGCCCAGGCTGGCCTGGAACTCACAATCCCCCTGCCTCATTTCCCAGTGCTGGGATCACAGCCCCCCTAAGGATGCTGGACTATCTTCCTTCTAGAGTTTTGTTCTGTCTCTTCCCTCCCAAGTTCCCACATCGTCCTGTTTTGCAGGAGACTTTAAACCAAGTCCCTTCCAGCCGTGCTGGCCCAGCTGGAATCAAAGCGAAATGCAGACTGGAGCACAGAATACGAGGGAAGTTCAGAGGTGTCCCGGGCTCTGTGTCCTGTCCCCAGAACAAAACAGAAAAAGGTCACTGCATTCTTCAGAGGTAGAGAAAGGATAAACAAACGACAGGAGGAGTCTAAAGAGAAATGAAGAGACAAAAGGGGAGAAGACACCACCCCGGGCAAGGGTGTCAGGCATGGCTGGCACACGCAGGTTCAGAAGGGCTCGGGTGGGGATCCGGGGTCTCGGCCCACAGAAATGAGAGGAATGCAAAGACCCTGAGGGCTGCTCTTCTTAAACCCACTCCTGCCCTCTGGAATGCCATCCCAGGGAGGACGCTGCTCCTCCCTGGTGACTCAGGCCTCAGGCACCAACCCTGGATAAGATGTATTTATCCGGAAGCTCTTATCAAGATGCAAGACTCAGCAGTCAAATATCCAGATGATGGCAAATTAAACAAGTTCACAGCTCCAGGAAAATAACCCACCCTGTATCCCGCGGAGTTTCACATCCCACGGAGCTTCCCAGATTCTGACTGCAATACACATGGCAGGTGAGAGTCAGTGGAGCCAGGGAGGGAGGCAGACAGGTGGGCAGAGTGGATGCTGGCCACTGCAGGGGAACCTGGCCTGAAGAATGGTGCCTAAATAGCCATGCGCCCTGGAGAGGCACAAACACCCGAGGTGACTGGCTTTTCCGGAACACCTCTGGGTCACACATCCCAGAGGCACGGCTGCTACTTCCACAGGACCACTCAGTAGCTGAGGTTAGCCTAGGACTCACCATCTCACTGCAGCTGACAATCACACTGGTAGCCATCCTCCTGCCTGAGAAAGGTCTCAGAGCTGAATCAGACTCCATACTGGAAGTCAGCCACAGCCGGCCGGGCTGGACTGAGGGTCAGCATGGGCCGCAGGATGCTCACATGGCACCCCTCCTGCAACCCACATCTGGGATCTGGGACACAAGCCAGTTAGGAATCTTAAAAGAGGTGAAGATAGAGACAAAAGAAAGGAAAACGGCAGAAGAAAATGTTTGCTGCTTTTCATTTTTGTTTTTTGTAGTCCCCTTTCATTCTGCTTAAGTAGCAGTCAGTCAGCAAGCACACAGACCATGTGACAGACAGGATTCCCAGCCCTTGCGATCCACAGTATTCAATCCTGCCTTGTTCACCTAGAAGAGTCCATAAGAAAGGCTGTGTGGAACAGTCCCAGGCTGAGTAGAATAGACTCATATGTCATGGTGATCAGCCAACCCATTTCATAGATGGGGAAACTGAGGCTCGGAGGGAGAACATAGAGCCCAGATCTCTGTCTTGGGCCTGAGTGCAAACCTACAACTCTCAGATTCTGCCCCTTTTCATACTAAGAACCCCCAGCTCTCAACTGGCAGACAGCTATCTAGACCCTAGACGGCCTATCCTGGCCTCCCTTGCAGTTACTTCTGGCCTGACTTGTTCTTGGGCCTTAAGGAATGAGTGATGTCATACAGGCTGGGGTGCTGTCAGCAGAAAGCTCATGCCTGGTGTGCATGAGAGACGGAACCATGGGACCCACACCCTGAAGCCTTCCCATGGAAGCTGGCAGTCAGCTTAGGGCTTGAGCACACACAGCTGTGGGTGACGGACATCCCCTTCAGGGTCCCCTTCTCCTCCCTGCTCATCTGCACTGCCTGCACATGTGTGAGCTCTAGATCCGGGGATCCTGCTGCCATCCTTGCCCGCAACCCACGCTGTCCCCACCACAGACTGAGCAGTGGTGCAGCTCAGCCATATCCACGCTGACTCTCTGACCTTTCCAAGTGCCCAGCCTGGCATTTTACAGCTTGGTTCCTGCACGAGCCTTCCTTCCCTACTTGGTATCAGGCAACGAGTATCACCAGGGGCCCTGCAGTGCCAGAGCATGGTCCTCACTCTGCCACAGAGGAGACAAGCAAGACCTATGGATTCCCAGCACCCACAGCTGCCCTGCCTCAGATCAGACCCTGTGACCTTCCCAGGTTGAAGTTCACTCCCATGGCCTTGAAAGAGAATCCCTGGACCTTCCACGGGTCCCCCACATCCCTCCCTGCCCCTCAGCAGCCTTGCATCCTGAAGAGGAGACCATTTCCATTCAACCAACCCACACTCACCAGGGCAAGAGAGGATAACCTTGGTTGTACTAGGATGTGATTGATTGACAGGTATCTAACTGATCTCTTTAGAGATACAAGTGGAACTTGGAGCTCCATGACAACGGAGAGCAGACCGAAGGACACAGGACCAGGGAGAAATCCTCCAAGGGGAGACCCTGAGTCACAGGCCTGTTGCCAGAAGGTGTCTGAGTTGAGGCTGGGCATGGGCTCTGCAGTTGGCATAGGAGCATCATTCATTCCCTGTGCATCTCTGGGAAGAAATTGTGCCTTAGATTTGAACCTCCACCACCCTGAAGGTCCTAGGTGCTCCACCCTTAGGGTCTGAATGGTTGACTCACAAATTTTATTCTACCACAGACAGCCCTGTCCTAAATTCTGCCCCATTCAGCTCAAAAGACTCTAGCCGGAATCCCCTGTTTCTCAGAATTCCCAGAAGGAAGCCAGGGAGTACCCCAGAACCCCCCACCTGGGAATCTCCCAACAAACAAAAGACTTGCTGTGTCCAACACCCAGTGTGACTGCCTGAGAACCATAAGGGAGAAGGCAGCCCTCACACAGTCAAGGACCTCAAGACAGGGTGCCCTGGGGTGACTCGAGATTGTGAGTGGACAGGCCATTGTTCAGGGTGAGTGCCCCCACCCCCATCCAGACTTGCTGACACTTGTCAATCAGCGATGAGTTAACCTCTCTGAGCCTCCGCTTTAGTTTGGGACTGACAACGGTAAAGCCCCAGGCTCGCCCGTCTGCCCTTGGAGGTGGGAATTGGTTTGGGGGCTGCGCCAGTCTTCTGTGGCCCAGATCTCACTGAGAGGAGTCTTCTCTCAGTCCTGTGGGAGGGACGGCCAGCCTGAGTTCCAGATGCTGGTCAGTTCCCTATCTGGTCAGTACTCACATCCTCCAAGTGGGTAAAGACCTTCACACATCCACCAATCAGGTCACGGGTGGGCCTGGGAGCCAGACACCAGCCAGGCAGTACTGGGACAGTATCAGGGTACCAGCAGTTGGGTGTGGTGGTTGGTTTCCCAGGAAACAGAAGCAAGGGTATTGGCTCTGAGGTCCCATGCCACCCCGCAGATGGACCCTAGAATCCAAAGATCAGAAGAGCACCAATCTCACGGGACCCAAGCAGCAGGCAGGGCTATGACCTGCCCACAGCTACACAGGGAGGGACAGTCTCCACTTCTGAGTTCTGCTTTCCCTCATCATATCTCCCCACAGCAGCCTCAGGACAGAAACACCAGGGCCACTCAAGCCTGCCCATGTGCTGTGCATCCACAGTGACTTAAGTTCTCAGGGCCTCGGCTTTACTCCCAAGTCGGGGCATCATAAGTCTCAGAGGCTGGGGAGCTCTGTTCCAGGAGCCACTGGGGGGTTCATTCTTGTCCCTTCTGTAGCCTCGGGTTCCCAGGGTGGGCACCATTTGAGCTGTTGTCTCGCCAGTTGTCAAGGCACAGAGAGGCGGAGGTTGTGCTCTGGGTAGCTCAGCGGCTACACAAAGGGGACCAGCTCTGAAGGGCAGAGGCTGAGGAGGAGGCTAAAACAAGCCTCATGCTGCTGAAGCTGGGGCTGCAACTGAGAGTGAATAAAACACTACAGCCTGAACAATCACTCGGATGTCCCAAACGCCGGTGTGAGGACACCCCAAGAGCCACTTAAGAGGCAGTTGCATGTGCATAGCCATGCCTGGGCCCACTGGCACCTTGCCTGCTCTACCGCAGGTAGCCAGGGTCCTCCCTCATTCCTGTGAGAAGCCCCCCCCCATCCTTACTCGTCAGCAGAGGGTTCCACACAGGCTCCTCTTCCATCTTGCTCGCCTCCTCCATCAGACTGCCTTCCACCGGCCAGCCTCAGGTGGCAACTGCTCCGTGCAGCAGGTCTGGTGTCAGGGCCACCAGAGAAGGCATGCAACACCTCTACAGCTCGGACAGACGAGGGAGGCCACACCCAGGGCGAAAAGGGTTTATAAAATGACTCAGCGGCTCCCAGTCAGGTGTCCCAGCGTGGTTAATCATTAGCAAGGTGGGGACAGACCCCCCCATAAAGTAAAGACAGACCCCCCAAGCATAGAGAAGGACCCTCAAGGGAGGCCTTCTGGCCTGGACAAGCCCCTCTGGTTCTCACAGGTGACATTAGTCCAGGTCAGCTGCTGACATCGAGGGTTAGCACCCAGGGATCCTCAGCCTGCAGCTCTGAGTCAGCAACTGTTGTTCCCGCCACTTAGGTGTCACACACACACACACACACACACACACACACACACACACACACACTCGGCCAGCACCAACCTGCCCGTGGTGATTAGCCCTCTCCGAGCACCTCCTCAATTCCCTAGGCCCTTCTGGCCACTGTGCTTTTCACAGGCCCGGCTAATGGAAGCAAAGGGGGAGCTGACACAGGGGAGCTCAGCGAAGGCTCAACTCCACAGCAGAGAATTCACTGTTTGTGCGTTCACTCAGGCTTTGTTCACACGCTGATTTGTTTATGCCCTCATTCATTCGTTCAGTAATTTTTTTCTTCTTTCATCTAGTCACTCATTCATTCATTTCTGTGTTTATCCGTCTGTACATTCATCCATGCCTTCAGCAGTGGCATTCCTGAAACAAGAGAGGCTAGAGGAGACTGGGGACACACAGGTCCTGGGACCTGGGAAGGTAGGGACTCTCAGGGAGAGAGGGACAGGTGAGAGTTCTCTCTGGAAGGTGCCACAGTCCTGCTCTGGGCCCAGCTCCCAGGTGGCCTGCTGCAGAGGAGCGCTACAGATATAGGTGACCCTCAGCACCTACTGTGTGCAGGTCCCACACACAGGCCCTGGTCCTCTTGGCCACTCGTCCCTGTGGTGGGTCTCTGTGGCTGCAGCCAAAGCAGGGCAGATCTTTGAGGCTTTGTTTGATGTTCAGAGCCTCTGATGGCTTTAAACTTCAACACTAGTCTTATTATTAATACAGAGGCTTCAGCTGGGCCCTCTGGTGAATCTCACACTGTCAGGGAGGAGGGGCTGGGTTTGTCTCCCAGGGAGAAGACAGCTGGTGGTAAATCCTGGGAGGGGGGCAAAGGCACCCCCAAAGAGTGTGGTCACTGGCCCTAGTAGACAAATCATTTCCCAGCTGGACTTTAATGCTGGCTCAGCTCCTGATGTCCAGGTTGGATCCCCCAGGTCTTTTAATGTCGATCTGATAAGTGACAGGTTGCCATTTCCTTGAGGTCCTGACCTGGCTTTGGGCAGAGCTGTTGGCTGCGGGCTGCAGACAGTGTGCTCTGGGATCCCTGTGGTGCCCCGCGTGCCCGGCTCACGCGCTGTAAACACTGAAATGAAATATTGCCTTATTTGGTCATAGAGCCCAGTCATCACTGAGAGGCCGCTCTGCCTTTGACTGTGTGAGAAAGGATGGATTCCACCCCCTCTTTGGCTGGGGTGGTGGGTGGGAAGGCGCTGCCTTGGGGTCCTACACAGCGGCAGAGGCACCATGCACGAGGAGCCAGGTCGCTGTGCAGACAAACTGTCCTGTAAAGTTCTATGCTGGCAGCTCAGGTGTGGCCTGAGGGAAAACAAGGTGCTAGGGGAGCCTTGTCGCCACAGCCCAAGTCCCCAAGAGCTGATAAAACACCTGACAAGGGGAAGAAGGCCTTATTTGGCTCACGTCTGTTAGGGCAGGCAAGGTATGGCGGCAGCAGCACAAGGTCACATTGCAGCCACAGTCAGGGAGAAATGGAGGTGAACGCTCAGCTCACTTCCTCCTTTTTCTGTAGTTCTGGACCATGTGGTGCTGCCCACATTCAGGGTGGGTCTTCCTTCTTCATTTAACCTCATCTAGAAAGTTTCTCATAGACAGGTCCAGAGGTGTCCACGGTGATCCTAGATCCCGTCAGAATGACAGCAGGCTTCTGTGAGGGGCCTTGTGCTGGGTGTGGGGACAGAGCGAGGGTGTGATTTCCCACATGGGGGCTTGCAGAGGTCCCTCTCTGGGCTGGATACCTCTTGCCTTATTCCAGGTCTGGAGGCCCTGGATCTCTCACGAAGGATGCCCACTTGGTCACCCACCAGAAAATCCCTGTGAGGATTCCCTGCTCAAAGCAGCTGGGGGCTGCCCTAAGCTCTCTACCTTCTGATGGTGACCTGAGTCACAAGAAAGGCCCAGGAAGCCTACAGGCTGTGACTCACCAGCAGGACACACCTCAGGGAACCACAGGACACAGCAGTGGAATGGCAGAACCAGGCTGAATCTGCAGCCCTGTATCCAGGCTGCAGTGCAGCTGGGCTTAACCTCTGTTTTCCCTGGGCCTCAGTTTCCTTGTCTGTAAAAAGGG
>NC_022015.1:37349661-37362364 GCF_000317375.1 Microtus ochrogaster
AAAAAAAGGGCTTGCTGAGAAGCTGCTCTGCCCTTGAAGGGCACACGAGAGTCGCTATTGGTGGGATGAAATAAACCACGAAGTGGGAACCTGTTGTGTTGGGCTTCCCATCTGACCGGGACGGAGCTGTGCTGGCAGGGGCGAGAGCTGCCTTTCTAAAAGCCAGCGGTTTTGAGCATGCAGGCTTCACAACACAAACTGACGACATGTGAGAAGCCAGCCTCCGGAACTGGGGGTCTCCTGGTCTCATCCGTGTACTCCAGGCTTTGGATGGAAACAAACTTCCATTTTACCCAAGACATGAAGTGTTCTGAACTAGGAAGAAGTATGTGGTGGCCAGAATCCAGCCTCCAGGGTGAGGGACAGGGTCATCGACCCTCTGTGGCTGCCGCTCTTGCCTTTGAAACAGACCCAGCTCCCATCACTCTCTGTGTTCCTCCCCTCCCCACTCCTCTTGAGCATTCACTGGGCCCGTTTTTGTTGCTCTGTGTCCTCCCTGGGCACCCAGCCCTCCCTACTGTCCGGTGCTGCCCCTGTTCCATGCCTACTGCTGTACTGTCTCTGCATTCAGATCAGGCTTCTTACAGAACCTGGGACCCAGGAGGGCCTTGGGCACGCCTGACTTTGGCTCTTGCCTAGAGTGGGCAATGTCATATGGCATTGGCCGAGCCTTCCTACACACACACTCAAGAACGAATTGCTCACCACTTCAGTGCTCCTGGTTACAGTTGTGAGCTCCCCCAACTGTGCGTCAAACCTGGGAGTGCAGGCAGACCACTTTTCCTTATTCTGCTCTGTTGAGGGCTCCGTGGGCTCTGTTGTTCTTGGAGAGGGGTTGGATGTCAGTGAAGACAGTCTGTGCCATGTATGTGATGATGGGTTAGTTAACCCACAGGCATCGTGAAGAAGCTGAAGTGGGGAGTGGTGGAAGTTCAGGAGGTGGAAGACTTGCCCAGGACACACAAGGGCCCCAGTTCCATGCTGTAGTAAATGGGAGTCATGGTGGTGCCCATGATCCCAGCACTGTGGACAGGAGGATCAAAGGTTCAACCTCATCCTTGACTACACAGTGGTAAGACCAGATCCTGTTGAGAGAGAGATAGACAGAGGGAGATGGAGATCGTGACAGGGCTGTGGGCTGCTGGTGCCCAGGTGTGAGTGCTAGGGGCTCCCTACTTCCTCTCTGGGTCCTCAGTACTGGATGCACACACACACCCATAAGATGAATTTATCTCAGGAACTCCTGGTCACGTTTGGAGACATGCTGTTCCCAGATGCAGTCTGTCGCAGGTCAGACGTGGGAAAAGGATTTGATCCTATGTCTGGGTTGATTCTACTTGGTCTTTCTACCAGAGGGTAAGGGACCACTCGGAGGAAGAGACAGGAATTCCTGTCTCCAGGAGGATTTGCTGGGATTCCAGAAACATCTCTTCTAAAACGCTTGCCTGAGACAGGCTGTCATGTAGCCCAGGCTGGCCTCAAACTGGCTGTGTAACCCCAGATGACCTGATCTCCCCTGCCTCCTTCTCTGAAACGCTGGTGTGGCAGGCTTGGCTCTTCCCAGGGCTCTCTTTAGAAATCTCTAGAAAGTGCACTCATTAGGTAGCTAAGTGAGGTGGCGCCATGCCTGCCTCTGATCTGGGACCCACTCCTTTCTCTAGAAACCCTTGCGATAACAGGAGGACTAGATTTCGGTCCTGCTAAACTTGAACCCACTTATCGCCCCTCTCTGGCTGTTTGAATAGTGGATAGGATGCCTGGGGTGTGGCTTGGCCACCTGCCCCCGCATCACTTTTGTTTGAGCCTGGAGATCTGATGACAGCCGAGGCTCGGGAGACTGGCGATCCCCCGAGAATGCACCAGACGCCTTATTTGGGATTGCATGGGAGTATGGATTCTGCAGGACAGGGGTAGGGGGTGGTGATAGTGTTGCTCTCTCAGGAGGCCAGTCATGAAACAAGGAGAAACTAATAGGCCTGGCTCGGGTTTGGCTGTGTGCCCTGGAGGAACCAGGAGACTTCAGAACTGTTGCCTTCCTCTGGGGAAACAAGATGGTTCCATAGGCTCTCATCTCGAGAGGAGATGCTGAGGAGGGGAGTGGTGAAGGAAAGGGTTAAGAGAGAAAGTTCAGGCTGAGGACTTAAGGGCAGGTAGAAAAAGAGCCAACCAAAATTGTCAAGAGCTTGTTCTCACACAGAGGGTCTAACAATGGCCTGTCTCAGTGGCCAAATTCTCTCATGGTTTCCCTGTAAGGCTCAGAGAGGTTAAGTAACCTGCCATGGGGCACAAAGCCTGCAGGCATGGAGCAGGGCTGCAGCCTAGGAGGGAGGCAGCTTTCCCAGTCTGTGAGGTACCTTTACTCACGACAGTCTCTCCATCACTGTGTGACCTGGGCCTCTCAGAGATGCCCTTTGCGCAGTGTTTGATAATGCAGCCCCCCTCAGCTAGGATTTTTCTCAGTGAATCAAACACAGTCACCCTGCAACCTAGCCATTCCTCCCTCAGGCTTGAACCTGAATGAACAAACGTCGAGACACAAGCTTGCATGTAGATGACCACAGTGGCATCATACAATGGCAACAGGGGATACATCAGACAGGTAAAATGGGGCTTATCTGCACTGTGGATTATCACCGGGTCAGCGAAGTAAGCGATTCAGAAGTAAGCCAGACCCTTGAGACCACATGCGTAGGAAACTCAGACAGAATGGAGATCAGTGGCTACAGGGCCTGAGGAACAGCTAGGCAGTAATTGCTAAAGTGGAAGAAGGCTCTTTTGGGGGATGAAAAAAATGTTTGATGTTGCTGGGCAGTGGTGGTGCATGCCTTTAAACCCAGCTCTTGGGAGGCAGAGGCAGGTCAATCTCTGTGAGTTCAAGGCTAGTCTGGTCTACAAAGTGAATCCCAGAACAGTCAGAGCTATATAGTGAGACCCTATCTCAAAAAAGGCCGGGGTGGGGAGAGGTGTTTGATGTTAGCCAGATGTGGTGCCTTTAATCCCATGGGCAGGCAAAGGCAGGTGAATCTTTGTGTGTTGAAAACCAGCTTGGTCTACATAGTGAGACCCTCTCCAAGAAGAAGGAGGAGAAAGAGGAGAAAAGAAAGAAAAAATGAAAGAAAAGAAAGGGAAGAAAGAAATTGGGGGTTGCTAACACCCACACTGGGCAACCCACAAACACCAGTAGCTCCTGCACCAGGCAATCTGATGCTCCCTTCTGGCCGCCACAGGAACCACACTTACATGCACATGCACTCCCTGGCCCCCATAGCTAAATACAAAATTGCCCTTGGGCCACCGACCAGGTGCTGCTTAGGGGCAGCCTGCAGAAGGTCAGGGAGAGGGAGGGGCTAAACCTCCACCTCTTCTGAATCAGTCAGGTAGGGTCCTGGATTACACGTGAGAGTCCCCACCAGTCTCACCTGAAACACGGTCTCCTAGAAGGTTCTTGTAAGCACGCGGGAAGAAAGAAGGGAGGGTGTTTCAGCATCCTGAGCTCCTGGGCCCACAGACAGCATCTCTATTCAGATGCCCCTGGGCTCTTCCAGTGCCAAACTTCCTGGCCCCAGCAGGACCTCACCCAGCCTGGGATCCTTCAAGCTGTGGGATATTATTTAGTTTCCTTCCTGTTGCTGTGACAGACACCATGACCAAAAGCAATTTGGAAAGGAAATGGTTTATTTGGCTTACATGTCCCAGGCTATATTCCACTGAAGGAACTTAAGGCAGGAACTGGGAGGCAGGAACCCAGAGGCAGGAGCTGAAGCAGACTGCATGGAGAAGTGCTATTGGTTGGCTGCCCGTGGTTTTCTCAGCTTCTTTCTTGTACAGCTCTGGACTGCCTGTCCAGAGGTGATACCACCCACAGTGGGCTGGCCCCTCCCCTCCAACTATCAATCAAGAAAATACCCCCACAGACTTGCCTATAGGCCAATCTCATGGAGGCAATTCCTCAATTGAAGTTCCATCTTCCCAGATGACTCCAGCTTATGTCAAATTGACGATCAAAATTAGCCATCACCAGTGTTGTCTAGGGACAGCACCAAGAATTCCTGGGATAGTCTAGTGACCTGCACTGTGTAGCCTGTGGCCTTCCAGATCCTTCCAGGTCAGTCTTGGTTAGAGATAGCAAGGAAACCCAAGGGGCTCTGGGTCATGGTGAGCACTGTCTTCCTTTCCTGCCTAGTTGACCCTAGGATTGCCTCTTCCCCACCAGGAGGCCCAGACAAGTTGACCTCTCTCTCTGGCAGCCAGGGTGTGTGGCCCAGGAGCAGACTTGATTCTGGAAGTTCTGAGTACCAGAGACAGGGTAGAAACTGGCCAGTGACACAGGCGAATTCACTCAGAGGCACACTATGAATTTTGCTGGAACCCCTGAGCTAATGGTGGCCTCTCTGCTGCTGCTGTGGACAACTCAGGGGACAGTTGTCACCAAGCCTGTGGAGGGGTGTATTCCTAAGAAACCAGCTGCTGGTCCACCCTGGAACTTCCTGAGATGTGGCCTAATCATTCCATTTCTGTCACACAGCCAGGCACATGGAGGACCACAGGACCAGGGAGATGTGGGCTGTGACAATAGGGAGGTAAACGTGAGTTTCTCTGGGGTTGGGACAGGGTAGTTCCATCTCCTTCATGACAAACCCAGGGCCCTGACCTGTGTGGGAAAGAGTTCTGTCCTGCAGGCTAGGCAGATAGTCCTGGCTGTGACGCCTCCCCCACCGGCCCGTTCTGGAGTCTTGGATTCGTCCTTGCCCAGACCAGGACACTGTAGGCCTGTGCTATGCCTCCCCTGTTACAGTCCTATCAGGAATCAAGATGTTCTAGAGACACACATGCCCTGCCCTTCGGCCATCAAACTGTTCAAACAATGGACCCCAAGGCATTGGAATTTTCCCAGGAGTCTCACACTGGGGAAGAGAAAGGCTGAAGCCTGGTGCCAGCCAGAGGGGAGCCTGTCTCCCAGAGAGATCTCAGAGTTCTGAAAACTTGTCAGACCACCTTGCAGGAGATCCTGGAGCTGACAGTGATGGGTCAGTGATGGGCCGAACCACACCCTGACCAGGACTGCTTGGCTATGCACACCTCCTACCCTCTGCTTAACCCTGAACCTCAAGTCCGGACCCCAAGGACAGACTCAGAAGTCTCTGGACCTCTTTGTCCCTCTTCCCAAGGTGGCCGCACAGAGTGTCTCTCCTCTGCTTTTCACTGCTACTTAGCTGTTTAATTGACTCTCTGAGGACTGTGGATGAGCCTGGCTGGTTAGGGCTGCCTGGGCCCAGGTTCTGACCCTGACAGCTCTAGGAACTCTTGCAACATCTGCTCCCAGCCTGGCTTCTACCTTCTTACCTTGGCTTCCCTCTGTAAGGTGGGCCTGGCTGGCACACCCCAACTTCTGGGACGTCTGCCACAGTTGTTCCCCTTGGCACCACCCCAGAGACCGAGAGCAGCTGGCCCCCTGCAGGATGACTTATTCTGTCACTTGATGACAGCCAGGCCTGCAGTCCTCCTAGTCGTCAGTGGTGACGTAGGTGTTGGACTACATACTCCACCTCCATCCGTACCCCACTCCTACCCTGCCCCACCTCCAGCGAAAGCCTTTGGCTACAGCCTATTTGGAGTTCTCAGTATGCAGGCTGTCCTTCCCCAGGGGGTGGCATCTGTCAGCACAGGGTCCTTGTGTATGAGCCACACACTGCTGTATATACAACAGACGTGACTTTTGCCTGTTAAAAATGGGGTGTGAAGGAGGCCTGGTCGTGGCTATGGCAACTGTTGCACTGCCCTGATGGGCGTAAGCTTCGCCTGACTTGAGCCTACCGGAAGGGACCTCTGCTCCTGCAGGGTCCCGCGGGGCTGAGGGTGGGGGGCGGACAACCAAGGACAGCTCCTGCGTTCTTACCAGGTACCACCTTCTGCCAGGCCTCTGTCCCCCTCCCTCTTTCCTCTCCTCTCTCCTCCCTGTCCTCCCCACCTCCTCTCTCTCTTCCACCTTCCTGGAGACGTGGGCCTGCTACCCCGCTGCTCTTCAGGGATTTGGACAAAGGATGATTGAAATTAAAATAAGAAGTGAGGTCTAGAGACCTTAATATTAAAAAGAAAAGAGAAAGACAAGGAAGTTGTTAGATTAAATCCCTGTTCCTAATTCTCCCCTGATGGGAAGTCAGCCACTCATTAACCCCGGAACAACGTAGTTATATAGTAGTTATAGGACATGAAACACGGAAGGCCCCCAAGGGTGCCCGTAGGCATGCGGGCATTGCACACAGGCGGGGCTCACGTGTGGGGAGCAGGCGAGCCTTCAGAGCTAGCTTTGCAGCACACTAGCGCAATGTCACACTGCTGCTGCCGTCCCGTGCTCCGTGTTCAGCAGGCAGCACTGGAAAACACAGCACAATGTCTGTCATCCTAGCACTCAGGAGGTAGAGGCAGGAGAATCAGCTCAAGGTCATCATTGACCATTTCGTGAGTTTGAGGCCAACCTGGATTACCTCACACCCAAAAGGAAAAGGAAGGAAGGAAGGGAGAGAGGGAGGAAGGGACGGAGGGAGGGAGGGAGGGAGGGAGAGAGAGAGGGAGGAAGAAAGAAAGGAAATAATTAATTCAAGGCTTTTTGCCCCCAAAGCACCATTTAGAATGCTACTAGTCCTGCAAAACAAAGTAAAGATTTTAATTTCTTGGAGGCAACTTTTAATATTCAATCAACCAACTTTTTAACACTCTTTCTTTTGACAGTTCCCCTGTCAGGCTCACCTCTCTTGACTGCCCAACCCCCACAGGGCAGATTCAGCTCCTCATCAGGAGTGTTTCATAAACCACAGTGCTTACTAGCTACCTCTGCCTTTGGTGTGCAGCTCTGACTGAATCCTTAGTGTCTGGTGCCCTTACACGCCCCCTCCACCCAGGACCCAGACTCCTTTTTTAAAGCCTCTCTGGGTTTGCTCTCTTCATGGCTGGCTGGGTGGGTGGCAAGGCCTCTCCATTGCTGGGCCGAGCTTTGCTGTCCCTAGGGATCTTATGTTCAGACCTCAGAGCCTGTGTGGATAAACAGACCCTCAGAAAACCCTTGTCTGGAGCCTGTGGATTAAGTTCAACTGATGGCCTGCTGGGATAGTATGCACCAAGCTCCCTTAGCTTGGGGAGAATTAGAGAACATGGTGTCTGTCAGGAGTGACTGCTTTCTGCTCCAAGAGCACCTGGGGAAACTGAGGACCTGTTACTCAGAAGCACAGGCTAAAGTTCCAGCAATATTTCTATGAACTGTAATGCTTGGAGTATCAAATACAGGTTTCTGGGGTGTTCTGGAATGTTCCATCATGCTTCCAAATGACTACTGATGTTTGCTCTCTGTGTGTCTCTGTCTTTTTCTCTCTCTAAAAAGATAGACGATTGGAAAGATGCAGTCAGTATAGAGGTGCCTCTAGTCTATGGTTCTGGGCTCTGTCTGGTATGCAACAAGGGTAGCTTCTAGAATGGCTCACCTTTGTGCAAACCAGACCAAAGTGCTCCCTCCTCAAGACACTTCCATGCAACAAGAAATCTGCTTGATGCAAAGCAGTTGTGTCCATATTGAGAATGGAATCCATTGACCATGCATCCATCTACTCATATACCCACCCACCCATATACCCATATACCCACCCACCCATCCATCCATTCATTCATCCACGCACCCATCCATCCACCCATCCATCTACCACCCAACCATCCATCCATCCACCCATCCATCTACCACCCACCCATCCATCCATCCACCCATCCATCTACCACCCACCCATCCATCCATCCACCCATCCATCCACCCATCCATCTACTATCCAACCACCCATCAATTCACTCATCCATCCACCCATGCATCCACCCATGCATCCACCCATCTATTCACCTATCCATCCATTCATCTGCCCATCTATCTGTTGTTATCCACCCATCCACCCATCATTCCACCCATCCATCCACCTATCCACCCACCATCTATCTGCTTATCCACTCATCCATCCATCATCTAGTCATATATTCAAGCATCTGCTCACATATCTGTTCATCCATTCACAAGCCCACCCATCCACCACCCTGGCTCAGGTGGGAGAAGGTGCCTGAGCAGAGCAGCAATGGTGCCTGGAAGCTGCAGGTAGGAGGAGAGACTTCTCCACCTGGCCACATCATGCTCCAGTGTCCTGAGTCTGCCTCACAGAGCTGGCGTAAGAACCTGGGTGCTCCCATCTATGGCATAGGAAACAAATCTTCCAGGCTCCATGCTCCCAGGCAAGAGGATACCAAATCCCAGGGCTTTGCTTCTGCAAGGGGCCCCTATTGGTGCTTCTACAAGTTGGTCCCTTGAGAACTTCAGGCTCCCAAACCCTAGAGCATGTCAACTTGCTATGAATGGCCCTGTATGTTGCCTCAGTTTCTCTGTGCCAGCCCTCTTCCTGAAGCCCCACCAGCTTAGACAGGGTCTCTTGGCAGCTGTCCTACTATGCACTGCAGATACCATGCCGGGCATGTGACAGCCAGGGTGAGCAGTCACAAGGATGAGCCTCTATGTTTTATCAGCAGGCGTCTGTTCCCAGGGACACGCTTGACCCAAGCGAAGATCTCCAAGGCCATTGTTAGCAGGCATCAGTTTCCCAGGGTCAGATTAGATTCCATTCTGCCAGAACGAGCCATCATCTTCCAGTCAGCCACGCATAAAGAACACCATGTCTCCATAGGCCACACACCCCTAACTGAATCTGGGAGATCCCAGCAGGTCTCATCCCTCCCTCACCTGGCTCCCCCCTTGAGCATGCTCCCTGGGGAACCTCAGGTTCATACGTAGAAGCAGGAAGGACTCTCCAGGGTCTGGGACTGAGTCCTGAAGGGGTACTTCCAGCCGGAGTTGACAGACAGGCCACTCCCAGGCTGCTGGTTGCAGAGCCATGGCGGGCTCTTTGGGCCCCTCTCTGTCAGCCCACGCGTTCTCACGGTTGCTGGCTTCCGGGTGTCCTGGGTCAGTCCCTGTAATAGCCTCCCTCCTGGGGCCTGGTCTGTCCCCTGCAGCTGAGAGGGAGGCGTGGGAAATGCGGGTGGTTCGGCAGCCACAAGGTTTACGATGCTGAGCCTGCCTCCTTCAGGTCTGCTTCCCTGGGGCAAGTAGGGAGGACACTCTACATCATTATCTGGGTCCACATGGATCTACAGAGGTGCGCTGGGACTCCAACTGGCCTAAGAATCCCACAGCCAGAATGCCTGCCTCAGGAGCCTTTGTGCACCCACCTTCCATCCTCCCGACTTCAGAACTGTCTGAGACCTCTGAAGGCTGTCAGCCTGTGCCATGCTGGTCAGCAGGGGCCTCACTCCATGTCCGCCTCAGGAGCCTTTGTGCACCCACCTTCCATCCTCCCGACTTCAGAACTGTCTGAGACCTCTGAAGGCTCTCAGCCTGTGCCATGCTGGTCAGCAGGGGCCTCACTCCATGTCCGAGTGTGGAAGTCACTAGGGTACCAGTGGCTGCAGCTGGACAGTGCGCTGGAAGTCAACACAGATTGGAAGCTGGTCCTCCCTCTGCAGCTGGATAGACCAACAAGACTTGTCCAGACTGAACCTCCTCTCCCTTTTCCCAGACCCTCTTGCAATCCTGCCTGTGGATGGTCCCTGCTGGACCTAGAAAGGAGTATGTACTCGACACACTGCCTGCAGCCCTCACTGAACTAAAGCTCAAGAGGAACAATGGACATCAACCGCAATATCACATAAAAGACCCAGAAGAAGCTGGGCGGTGGTGGCACACACCTTTAATCCCAGCACTTGGAGAGCAGAGGCAGGTGGATCTCTGTGAGTTTGAGGCCAGCCTGGTCTACAGAGGGAGTTCCAGGACAGCCAAGGCTTCAGAGAGAAACCATTTAAAAAAAAAATCAAACCAAACACCAAAACAAATAAATAGCAAATAACAAAACAAACAAACCAAAACAAAACAAAACACCCGAAGAGGGACATTTGGTATCAGCCCTAGGGTGTGGCACATGGGGGCAAGCTATTCTAGCAAGGATACAGGCCATCCTCACTCCATCCTCTGGGGACTGTACACCGGGCAGGAGACTACTAGTGCCAGCTCTCATTCAGAGCAGCCAACGGCTTGCTATGGGGCAACACTGGAGGATCAGAGGGAGGTGGACAGGTAGGCTCCCTGCTGGGAACACAGGGAACCAGCCTAGATACCTTCTCTTCTGACTGCAAGATCTAGCTCTGACTCCAGAGGAATGCAGCCTGAGTCAGCTTGTGGCCTGTTTCCTAGGTGCCATGGCCCCTGTGATTTGGAGACCTGTAAAAAAAAAAAAATCACATCTTGACATCTTGGGAGGCGAGCTGGACCCTAGGGGTGGAGGTCAGATCTGGAAGTAAACTTAGATGGTCCTGAGAGGGACTCAGTTCTGGGGGAACGCTCAGGTTCTCGGGGAGGTGGGGGAGTCTTGGTCCTGGGGCGGTGATGCGTGATCTGACCCACCAACCCTCACTCAGCAAGAGAGAGCCAGCAGCATGGCCAGGGCCTCAGAGACAGAGCCCATGTTCCCTCCCCCCTCCCTGCCTGCCTCCTTATCTTCCCGGGCCCTGCTCCTTCCTCTGAACTAAAGTGACCTGATCATCCTCGGGGACAAGCTACCCCTCAGGGACACTGTGGACGGAGACAGTTTTAGTGTCATAGAGCCAGGATTGATGTAACGGAGAGAGACCAGGATAATCCACAACATAAAGTTCTGCAGTCCAGCGTAAACAATGCGAACAATGAGCAGCCCAGCACTGAGCCTAGCCTGGCCTCTGCAGGGTCTGCCTGAAGACTGCAGCCTTCCTTTTGGCCCCTCTGCAGAAGGTCATTAGGCCAGCCTTTCCTCTATCTTAAAAAAAAAAAAAAAAAAAAAAAAGCTGCTGCCAGCACCAAGTTGCCTTTAGGAGTATCAAGGAGGATGAGGGAAAAAAACAAACAAAACATAAGCTCATGTCAGAGGGGACAGAGCCAGGTACCGGCCAGAAGGCACAGGACAAGCAAAAAAGCCCTGTGAGCTCCTGAAGAGGGCACAGCCCATGCAAAGGCCCCGGGGTGGGGATGGGGTGGAGGGACTCTTGCAGGGCTCAGCACATACAGAGGCCCCGGGCGAGCTCCTGCAGAGGGAAGGCTGTGTCCATGCCAGCTCTGGTAGACACCCTGGCCCACGTGCCTCGGCCCTCCTCACCACTCTCTGTCCCAGGAAGAAGGCCGTCAACATAGCAGGTTTAATTATAAGTGGCAGAGGCTGGGGTCACTGCCCAGCTACACGAAAGAGAGACTTCAAAGCCAGTGTCTCTAGCCCCACTCTTGAATAAAACACCCAGATGGCTGAGTTGATGAGTTCTGGCATCCACCCAGACAGAGCCCTGGCCAACGCGAGGTTTCTCCCAGGGCTGGAGACCATGCTTACAGCATACAGGCAGGAATGGGTTGGTGCAAGGGCCAGCCTGGGTCTTTCGACATGACCCTGCAGCCACACTGATGCTGTGGGTTCCCAGAAGAATCAAGGACCCAGGCAAAGCCTATGCATGGAAATGGCTGGCCACTCCTAGACCTGTGAAGCCATTTGGCCATGCAGTCTCTGGTGCAGATAGTCTCCCAGCAGCAGCTGAGGGACCTGGGGACACTAGCTAAGCTGCAAATCGTTTATGTTGCAGCCAGAACTGGTTGAAGCTGTTGGAACTTCTAGAGGTCTGACTCGGGACAGGGTCCTGAACTCAGGGAAGTTGACTTTGGGGGGAGGGTGGAGGGACGCCTGGCCTTGCAACACACTCAGGAAGCTTGTAGAGATCAGAACTTAACTGTTGTGTTTGAAGAACTTGAACACGAAACCAAGAAATATGTATAGGGACTCTTCTTCTCCCCTCCTGGCTTCCGAGTCCCAGACTCATCCTCAACAGGACTAGAGAGATGGCTCTTTGGGTGAAAGCACTGTCTGCTCTCACAAAGGACCTGGGTTTGGTTCCCAGCATCCACAGGGCAGATCACAACTATGTGCATACAGTTCTACAGGATCTGATGCCCTCTTCTGGCCTCTGCAAGCATTGCATGCCATACAAGCAAACATTCACACACACAAAATAAAATGCTTTTTAAAGGGATGAAAAGATTAAATTTTTAAATAAACAAAAACAGAAACTTGAGAAAACTCTTAACACTCCCCAAATGCTGGGATTACAAATGTGTGCCACCACCCAATAGGAAAGGCATGGGCAGAGGCTTGAGGCAGCTGCAGTCAGGAAGCGGAGAGCTGACTCAGTAGTTCCCTGCTTCTTTTATTCAGTCTGGGACCCAGCCAATGGGACGGTGCTGCCCAAATGCTGGGTGTGCCTCCCTTCTCCAGTTAAACCCCTCTGGAAACACTATCCCAGACGTGCCCAGAGGTATGTCTCCCAGGTGACTCCAAACCCAGTGCAGATGACGAGTCTCACATTGGTTTTTCTTGTCAAATTGCTCTGGCTACAGCCTCTAACATGACACACAGGAGAAGTGGGAATGGGCTTCTGGTTTGCTCTTACATGGAAGGGTCTGTCTTTGTGGAGGATGATGGCCTTTATCGATCTTTTTTTAAAAAATATTTATTATTTATTATGTATACAATATTCTTTCTCTGTGTATGCTTGAAGGCCAGAAGAGGGCACCAGACCTCATTACACATTGGTTTTTCTTGTCAAATTGCTCTGGCTA
>NC_022015.1:37362975-37367566 GCF_000317375.1 Microtus ochrogaster
ACCATGTGGTTGCTGGGAATTGAACTCAGGACCTTTGGAAGAGCAGGCAATGCTCTTAACCGCTGAGCCATCTCTCCAGCCCTATTTATGGTCTCTTGTAGCCCAGGCTGACCTAAAATCCTGATCCTCCTACCTCTACCTTCCCCATGTTGAGGTTTGTAGACGTGTGTAACTATGATTGTCTTATTTCTTTTGGTTTTGTTGCTGTTGTAAGACAAGGTCCCACACTGTAGCTTAGGCTGGCCTGGAACTCACTATGTAGTCCTGGTTAGTTTTGGACTCACCACAATCCTTCTGCCTCAGTTTCCCAAGTACTGGAATTGCAGGCAACAACTACGGTGGCTGGCTAGTTTGTTCTCCTCCCATCTGAACTTGGTATCCATGCCACACTAGTCAAAAGACTCCGGAAACTGACTCTGATTGGCTTTTCCTGTGCCTTGAGTCAGTGTTAAGGGTGCTGGATTCATCTGCTCCCTCAACCTGGGAGAATTCCCATGGGAAACGGCTGGGCTTCAGCCTGGCAATTCAGATAAGAGGCCTATTTGAGACCTTCATTGTTTTCTTTTTTCCAGTGGTGAGTAGTTTTTGTTGGTTTTTTTTTTTTCTGTCTCTTCTGCGGTTATGCTCCCTAATTTACATTTTCTTAGAAAAATCAGCATATTCCCAGCTCCCCACTCTGCCCTACACTTCTCTCTGTTCTCGTTTCTACACTTCGTTCACAACCACAGAGGTGTCCCGGCATGTTCGCTCAGAAGCTGCGCTGCCCAGCTGTCTTCCTGCCTCGTGGGTCCTTCTCTTGTCTCCTCCCTCCACAGATCCCTATGTTGGGCCCCATCTGTGCACCTGGCCTGTAGTGGAACCAGTAAGTCCCTAATGTGCTGGGCTACACAGTAGCTGCTGGATCTGGAGGGCCAGGGACACAGGATCAGCATATGGCTGGCTGGTGACAGCAGGGGCAGGAGAGGCTCTGGCACCTTGGAACTGTGTCTTGTCATTTGTCAATATTCTCTGCCAGAGCTGGGGGTCAGCTGGGGGTCAGCTGGGGGTCAGCTGGGGGTCAGCTGGGCTCAGAGACAAGGGGTGATGTCTGTGTTCTGCACCCTTCATCTCCACCACATACTCTATATCCAGAGCAACCAAATCAAGCACAAGACAGACAGACAGACAGAAGTCAGTACAAAGACAACAGGCAATGGTTTGTAGAACAGCTCAGAAAGGCCCAGCTAGCCTAAGGCTCAGAGGCTGGGTAAGACTGCCTCCTACAGAGGCCACCTGGGAGTGTGATCCGCTGTGGGCTGGACAAGGGGACTAGACCAGGAAATTAGCTTAGACCACAAGAGTCAGGGAGTTTTCTGGTTCATCGCACCATTGATGCAGGCTGGTGGTACAGGAGGGAACCCTGCTTAGGGAAGTCACTTGGGGACCCTAAGCTCCATTAGTCATGACTCTCTAAGGCCTTAGAGTTCTCAGGGCTCTTTGGCAGACAAGAGAAGCAACAGGTATGGCAGACACCCAGTTACCCATAAGTGAGAGCAAGGCTGCATAGGCTGCCTTCCCCTGTAGGCAGAAGCTGGGAGAGCGGCAGACACAGGCCAGACAGCAAGTGTCTTCCTGTCTCTTGTAGCTGTGAGGAGAATGTAGGTATGTGGACCTATCTCATCCCAAAAAGCTGAAGCTGTGTTTATGCAGCTCCGCCCTGGAAATCCCCGGAGGAGGCTGCCAGGAGAGCCTGGAACTCAGAGCAGCGCCCATTAGCTCCTCTCGGGAATCAGTTTTCCTCTCTGGTTCCTTTGCCAACGGCCTCTTACAGCCCTATCGTGCCCTGCAAGTGGCTCCTCCATTCCTTTCACATCCACAGAGCAAGACCAGATGGGATTCTAAAGCAAAGTCCGTCTCTTCCCTCGGAGTTTCCAGTTTTTGGCCCCACTGCGGGTAGGCGGTGAGGGAGATGGGACAGGATCTTTCTTCTGAGGGTCGACGTGGGAAAGCAGAATGCCAGAGCTCTTAGAGACCTGGCTCACCTCGGCAGCCCTCTTGACTAGCTGGTGTGCTCTGTGAGCCCACTGACCCACTGACATGGAGCGGGGCGTGGGCCAGTCCAGAGTTCCAGGACAGTGTCTGGGCCTAGAACGCCATTTGTCAGAGCAGGGCTACTTCAGACAGCAGGCTTCCCCCTGTGTCCTCTCCTTCTGCTGAGCAGACAGATAGACACCCAGTGTAGGACCCACCAGCTCTCCCTGAGGCCCCACCAACTTCTCTTGTATTTGCCCAGACCTAAGGCGAAGTCACCACAACTTAAAACTAGCCACGATGAGGCAGCATTTAGTTCATTTCAGATGCTGCAAGCTCCACGGGTCTCTCAAACCTCATCACCCCAAAAGGAGACATCCCCATTAAGTACTCACCACCCACCCTCATAACATCAGCCTCTACCGACTACCCGAGACGGTGACCATGGTTGCCAGGATCTAGAACTCCCGTGGAAACAGCCTTTGAACATGTCTGCCAGGAGGTCTCTAGATCCAGTTAATTGAGCTATGAATAGTCACTCTAAGTGTGGGTGCCACCATCCCGCTGGCTGGTGACCAGAGAGCCAGCGTTCTCACTCACTGCTTGCTAACTGTGGATGCCATGTGACCGTCTGCCTCTGGTCCCTTCCGTCCTAGCTTCCCAACGCAGTAGGCTGTGCCCTCAAACTGTGAACCCAAATAAATCCTCACTCCCTCAGTTGATTTTATCAGGTATTTTGTCACTGAGTTAGCTATCAATGAGTTAACTAATATGATTAGTAACTAATAAAGTACCAGACTTTAATGCTCCGATTCCGGACGTTCTGTGTGGCTCACGTGTGGGGCCCCATGCGTGTGGCTTTTGCTCTCACACACTATTTTGAGGCACCTCCACTCTCCTCATACTCCTCCCCTTTGCAGAGCTAGGAGCTGCCGGCCCCAACCGCACCGGGCATTCTGCTTCCTTAAGACTCTTCCTTGAGGCTCTCTTCAGCATCCTGCCCGTCCCCAGGTGCACATCAGGACAGGAAACCGCAAATGCTCCTCGGATGTTGAGGACTAACAGAGGCAGCAAGCGCATCTCTGTGAGCGCAGGCTGGGGCTTGCCGTCTCCTGCCCCGCAGCTCCGGAGGCCACGCATCTGTCAGTAATTTTGCCTTCATAAATAGCTGTGCTTCTACTTTGTTTGAAAGGCCGCCTGCGCGGGTGGATGGCCCTGGGCTCCCCATACCCTTCACACCGATTTCCTCCTGAAATGGCGCAGTGATGCTTGTCTTGTGGGGTGACCATCTTCCCACACAGGACACCTAGACTTTACCAAACCAATGTAGTCTATGCTTCTAGGGACCCAGGGGTGGAAGGCGGATGCTGGATCCTCTGCTCCAATGGAGAGGCCTTTACCCTCCTGAGTGACTGAGTTGCTTCCTTCTCCTGCCCACTCTTTCCTTCTAGGAGCCCATCTAGAATGGGAGGTCCTCTACCCCATAGCACCAGCTGGCAGCATGCCACCCCTGTATCCCCAGCTACCTCTGTGTCTGCCAGTGGTCGGAGCGTCATGGTGGGGACAGAGTGCCTGAGGCCAGACTAGAATTGTGACTGCTGGGTCTGCTGGGTCTTCTCGGGGCCACCAGTTCAGGGACAGTGGTAAGGCATGCCCTGCCCCCCCCCCCCGTGGCAGGAGGAAGCCATTCATCATCCGGGAGATCTGGCTGCTGGTATGTTTATCTGCAGGAAGGAAATGAAGCCTTTTCATCTCTTCCCAGCGGCGTCTGGCCCACTCACTCTCCAATCTGTCAGCCAGGGGAATTTTAAATAATGTGCCGTTCACTGTCAGTACCTGTTTTGTGTCTTCGGGGTTCTGTGTGCCTTGCTCCCTGGGTGTCTCTCGTTATTGCTGCTTCCTCCTTGAGATAAATCCTGTCATAAATGTATTTCTTGTTGGAGCAGAATTTAGAGGTCTGTCCCAATAGTGTGGGCCATCTCCTCAGCACAGAGTGAGCAGAGTCAGCTACATAAACATTGGGGGCTATTGGGTGCTGGTGGGGATGCCTTCAGGGTCTAGGAGGTCACCATCCTGCAGTGTAGAGGCAACACCATTGTTTCTCAAAATTTCCAAATGGAAACAGTTAGTGGAGTGTGGTAGAAAGAACTAGTTGCCCATCTTGGTCTGGGTACCCTGAATCTTGTGACATTGAACCTCCAGGTTCTTGAGGTGAGGTGACCAGGAATGAGACCATAGGGTGAACGAACTCTCCCACCCATCCTCCCATCCATCAACATCCATCTATTTTTCTATTCATTCACCCATCCATCTATACACTTATCTATCCTTCCACCTATCAGTCCATCCGTCCACCTATCCATTCATTCACCATTCATCCATTCATCTACTTACCCATGTATCCATCCATCCATCACCCAGGCATCTGCCCACTTAATCATGCATCCTTCTTTCCACCCATCCATTCAACTACTCCTCCATCCTCCCACCTACCTACCCATCCATTTACCCATCCATTCATGCACCCAGCCAGCCATGCACCCTGTCAGCCATGCACCCTGCCAGCCATGCACCCATCCAT
>NC_022015.1:37367741-37374871 GCF_000317375.1 Microtus ochrogaster
CAGCCATGTATTCAGCCAGTCATGCTCCAAGAACTTATTGCACATAGACTATGTCGCAGACCTGGTGTGGTTGCTGTGGATTCTGTAATGACAAGGATACCCAACCCCTGCCCACAGGGGTGCTAGCCGAATGGGAAGGGGATAAGGAGAAATTGCAGAGAGGTACATGACGGGGAAGGAGAGGTAGCATGTGATGGAGAGGTAAGTGGATCGTCCTTGAGACAGGCTGTAGACACTGAACAAGAGGAGTGACATCAACAAAGTGAAGAGCAGAGGGGACCAGGGTCTCCAGTCAGGATCAGATCTGAGGCTGGACAAGCAGGAGAAAGTGTCAAGCCTGGAGGCATGGAGGAGCTTCCCACAGGGACCTGAGCAGAGCTCTGTACTTTACCAGCTATGGTGAGCCTGGGAAGAGGGGCTCCTGGTCTGCCCCATGGGCTGAAGGTAGATAGACCACATACCGGCTCAGTCAGGAAGTCCAGAAAGGGCTGCAGCTGTGTCCGAAGGTGGGTAGAGGCAACAGCAGCCCCAGGAGCAATCTATGAGGAGATGTGGTGTTTGCCTTTTGCACTTGTCTCTTAGCTTCCCCCTTGAGTCCTTGTCCTTCTCTCCTGCTTCAGTGGGACTAACTGTCTGGATGTCCCCCAAACCTCCAGCTCAGGGACGGCCAACCCCTGCTGCCATGCTTGCTGTGGTCAGAGTCTGGGGAGTGTGAGAACTGCTGGCCCGAGGTCAGCGAGAAACTGCAGCTGATAGAGTGACTCGGGGGAAGAACAATCCAGAAGCCTAGGCTTGGGGTCAGGACCCTGGAAAGCTGGGTTCCCTCTCCTGAAAACCTGGCATGGTCACAGGAACTAAACACCTCTGCACATCTGGGAACCAGGAGAATGCCTTAAGCTAAGCTCCCTCCCAGACAGGATAGACGCAGCACACGCCTGCTGCTCCGCCTTCACGTGGCACCTCACCGACTTCTTGCCCAGCACATGGCCGCCTAGGCTGTCGTCCCTGACGGTCCAGCAACTGTGAGGCTCTGAGTTTAAGGGATGAAGGCACCTCAGAGAGTTAGGGGCACAGCCTCAGTGATCCTTGCCCAGACACTCTGGGTGGCGATGCTCAGGGTCAGGGTGAAGGTTAGGCTGAAACATAATGACCTGGGGGATGCTGCCCTCTCAGGAGCAGAGCAGAGTCGGGGAGGGTCGAGCAGAGAGCCAGTGGAAGAGCAGGCCCCAGTGCATGAGCAAGTCTACCAGGAGGGGATGCCAGTCCCTCTAAAGACATTGTCCCTCACTGCTCAGTCACTGCCACTTGGGGGACCCTGATTGGTCACCTAGCATGCCATCCCAAGGCAATAATGCCTTAGAGAGAGAGAGAGAGACCCTGGTCTTAGGGAATAAGAACGGTGTCTTGGGCAGTGAGGGCAGGAATGAAAGGACACTCCAACACAGCCCTCTGGGGAGGGCAGGGTTAAGGAACAGGCACCCTTCTGCCACGTCCTGCCTGCTTTCCTCCAGATGAGCGTGCGAGGACCCCTGTGACAGAGCCCCACTGTGGGAGGACCCCCGTGACAGAGCCCCACTGTGCGAGGACCCCCATGAGCACACTTCTCAGAGAGTGCTTGAGAACAGAAATAGCTTTGGTGAGTTCCGAAGGTCAGATGCTGAGCTCATGCTGTAGCTAGGACCCTGCTGGCTCCGAAGATATCAGAAAAGGGTCTGCCCAGGTCTCTCCTGGCTCCCTAGTGTCAGAGAGCCTGTCCTCAAGTCTGTCTATCTATCTGTCTGTGTGTCCTTCTAGAGGGTCAGCAGCCCTATGGAATCAACGCCACCCTGAGTGCAGTGACTTAATCCTGATGGCCCCATTCGGGGATGCTGGGGCCTAGGGCTGAACCATGGGAACTGACTGCCCAAGTTCGCTTTCTGTTGCTGTGATAAACACTGTAGCCAAAAGCGACTTGGCCAGGAAAGGGTTTATTTGTCTTGTCACTGAGGGAAGCAAGGGTAGGAACCTGGAGGCAAGAACTGAAGCAGAGGCGGTGGATGAGTGCTGCTTCCTGGCCTGTGCCTCCTAGCTTGCTCAGCCTTTCTTATACCACTCAGGACCACCTGTCTAGAGATGGTACCACCCACAAGGAGCTAGGCCCTCCCACATCCAATCAAGAAAATGTCCTGTCAGGGCGTCACAGAGAAGCCCTGTCTCAAAGAAAGAGAGAGAGAGAGAGAGAGAGAGAGAGAGAGAGAGAGAGAGAGAGAGAGAGAGAGAGAAGGGATGAAGGAAGGGGAGGGGAGGGGATGGGGGAGAGGAGGGGAGAGGAGAAGAGAAGAGAAGAGAAGAGAAGAGAAGAGAAGAGAAGAGAAGAGAAGAGAAGAGAAGAGAAGAGAAGAGAAAATGTCCCACAGACATGCCTACAGGCCAGTCTGATGGAGGCAATTCCTCAGTTGACGGTTCCTCTTCCCCAGTGACTGGAGTTTATGTTAAGGTGACAAACACTGACCAGCTCACTGGAGAGGGAGCAGGATTCCGACTGTGACACCTGCTGAGCCTCTCTTAGGAGGAATGGGAGCCCAGGTACTAAAACTGCCCGCTCATTCCAACCCTGCCTTGAACTGAACGTGGAGGCTCGGCTCTCTGCTGTTGAGAGCTCCTGTAGCCTCCTGGAGCTGTCCTCCTGGTGCCAGAAAGATGCCAGGCTCTTTGGGGCACTAGGCCAGGTGTTTGCCTGAAAGGGATCAGCTGGGGACAGGCCATCCAACTGTTGTTGCTCAGTCTCCCACAGGCCATTCCCAGAAGTCTTAGCCTTTGGGCTTTCCCAGTGTCCATAGTTCTAGGAACCAACTCAAGGACACTGTTCCCCAAGAGACTTCCTGGGTTAGCGGTTGTCCCTTCCTTTTGCTGCTGTTTGGGCAGGTGCAGCCTTGCCTAGAGACTCTGTGGTCAGAGCCAGCCCCAGCCCTGACACACTGAGGAACTGAGCCCTGCCTGAGATACCAGCTGGCCCAAGACCCCCTGGACCACTTGAAGGAAGGCAGAAACATCAGAAGGCTAATCGGACAATTTGTAGGACCAGCCACCAGACACATGATTGATTGAGTATCCCCCCAAGGCTCGCGTGGAAACCTCAGTCCTAGGCAGTGTTGATAGAGGGCCCCTGGGGCCTTTAAGCACTAGTGAGTGCTGAGAGCTTTGTGGGGTGTCTGTCCCTCTTTCCAGGTGATGCTCCGAGCCTCCACAGCACCCTGCAGACCCCCTGCTTGTCAAGCGGCCTTCACACAAACAACCTGTACATCAGGCTAAAGAGATGTTTGTTCTTTCTGAACATCAGCCTTGGTTTCTGCCACTATGACAGAGAGTAGCGAAGAGGCTCACCAAGGTCTAGCTTCCCATAAGAGGTGTCATCTGAGTCCCCCTCCGGCACCTGTCACACTTGCCCCTCAGTCCCCGGAACTCTCCACCCCCGGGGCTTTGTCTCTGTCTCCTTCTCAACCCCAGAACTCACGCTGAACTCTCTCCCTGGTGGCAGTCCTGTCAGGAAGCCCTGGATAGCCCCATTCTACTGGCTATGGTGGCTTTGCTGTCCTCTGCCTGACACTGCTTCCCTTAGTGTGACAGTCCCATATTCTCCTGGACTTCAGGACCAGCAATGGCTGTGGGAACCCTGGCGTTGGCCCGTCAGCCAAATGACTCAGGGACATAAACCATGAAGAGATTGGTCTGACCTATCCTCAGTCTAGATGGGTGTCAGGGAACTGAATCCCTCCTGGACCTGGAGCTCAAAGGGCATCGGTCTCCCAGGACTGAGTGGTTGAGGCCATGGCTCTGGTGGCCCTGGCTATGGAGCATTCCAGAAGCCGGCCTCATTCCTGCCACTGTCTTCCCTGATACTGTCCCTCGGTTGCAGAATCCACAAGGCCCCAAGAAGCAACACTGGGTTCCAGTCACCCAGAGCTACACTGCTCAGGGTCCTCCCTTCTAGGGTCATCTCTACTCTCAGCCTGAGTCCAACCTCTCCTCTCCCCCTCTGGCCACGGGACTCTGTTCCTTGAAGGACAAACAGGTTATTGCATATTTGATGGAAGGAAGATGACAACCTGAGACCCTGAAAAGCCAAGGTACTCTGAGGACCTAGGTGCTGCTCTTACCCCCACCCAGAGGGTTGTGATACATGGGGGGGGGGTACTGAGGGTGCGGGGGGACTGAGAGTACCTCCCCCTCCGGTATGTGAGTGACTATTGCTGGTACCCTGTCTCCAAAACACTGTCTATACCTTTAGCCCTGGTCTTCAAAGGATCCTCCCCCCCCACCCCGCATCTTCCCCTCAGCCAAGGTTTAGAAGCTCCAAGTCTGCAAGCTTTCTGCTAACTTCACAGGAACCGTTGCTGCAGAGAGAAGCAGGTGTGTGCGTAGGTGCTGAAAGATACAAGCTCAAACCCTGGCGCCTGGGCAGCCATGGCCTCCCCACAGCTGTGACTCTGAGGAACAGGGTGGAGAGAAAGGAGGTGCGAGCCTGGCCTGCCTGCTTGCGGAATGTGGGGCTCAAGGCCCACTGAAGAGAGCCCACAGAAGCTGCCCGAGGAGATGGATTCCAAGAGGGATGCCCAGAGAGAGAGGCGTTACCCAGGAAGAAGCATCCGAGTCAGGAGGAAGGACTCCCTGCAAAGGAGGACCTGTGGGGAGGACTCACCCTGAGAAGGACTCACTCCAGAATAGAGGGACCTGTGTCAAGAGGGAAGACTCACCACAGGGGAGCATCTGTGAGGGGAGGACTCACCCTGAGGAGGACTCACTCTAGGAGTAAAAGAACTGTGTAGGGAGGGAGGATTCACCTCAGAGGAGGAGGATTGCAGAAAAAAAAAAGAAGAGGGATGCATCCAGAAAGGGGAACACTCAGCTGCTGGCCTTCATATTGGCAGGGAGAGGATGTTGTCCAGACAACTTGGTGATGACACTGAGGGCCCTGTACAAGATCCCTGGGGAAGTGTGTACATATATGTGCACAAGAGGTAATGTACTGCCCAAATGTGAGCCAATATGAGTGTCCATTAGGGGAAGGTGTGTGCCCGCCCATGCAGAAGCGAGTAGTAAGGCAGGACAGGAGGCCGGTTGCAGACATCAGGTGGGCCTGGACTCTGCAGCACAGTCTCTCATGTCTTTCCTGTGGTCTGAGCAGGCGCAGTCCCTGTGGCCAGATGCTGTGGGGTCCTGGAGTGCTTGCTCCTTCTAGAGTTTGTGGGGCTGGGGACTGCCAGACAGGCCCTGGGGACTCTGGGAAGTGAGAGGCTAGTTCTAGGTCCCCAGGGAAGCATGCGAGGGCTGGTGCTGCCCCCTGGTGGTAGAGCATGCCTATCCGATGTAGCCGGGCTTCAGGGACAAAAACCATCTGTTGGGTAAGTATTAAAGTATTAAGCAGTGTGGATTTATGACCAAGGACATTACTACATGTCATCCTGCTCGGAAGCAGGGTCTCTTGCTGCTCACAGAAAGAAACTGAGCATCCCAATTTGTCCTGGTCACTTGCCAGATTTGGATCCATCCCTCCACGAGGTCCCATAGATGGCCTCTTCACAGTTTAAAGGACATTGAGGCCCATTGGAGTGGCTCTCCTTAACATCTGGCATCCAAGGGCCACCCTGTTCCTAAACTACTTCCTAAAGTGCTTTAAGGCCCTGGGGTACCCAGAACTTCTTTCTGTTGTGGGGGCTTGTAGAGGTGTCTGCGAAGGAGCCAGGGCCACCAGCCTGGGGCACAGCCTCGCTCTCCACAAAGAACTCTGACTCTGTTACTCCTAGAAACCAAAATACATGACTTCCTTAGAAACACTGGTGTGGAGGTTAGGCAGGCACTGAGGGCCAGGAAGTGTGGGCTTCCAGAGGAAAACAGCTCAGTGTAGGTTTAAGAGAATGGCGAGTGAACACAGTCATTTTTAAAGAACAAAGAAAGTCAGGAAGTGACAGAAGAGGAAAGGTATCAGACAGACTGTGCCAGCCAGGGTAGCCAGAAGGGGACCTCTGACTTTTAAGCTTAGATGATCTGCAATTCCAGTGTGCCGTGTGGTGGCTTACAGCAGAGGCAGGGGGATGCTGTGTGTTCAAGGCCACCCCTGCCTACAAAGGGAGTTAAAACTAAAGGCAGCTAGGACTACACAGTGAGACCTTGTCTCAAAAAAAAAAACAAAACAAAAACAAAACAAACAAACAAATAAAAAAAAAACAAGGAGAAAGAGAGAAAGACAGGGAGAGGGACAAGAGAAGCATTCCAAGAGAACAGACCACCAACGCGAAGGTCCTGAGGCAGAAAGAAACCAGGAAGAAAAGAGGAATTTTGAGAGCCCCTGTGGGTGGGGTTGAGGACGTAGAGTGCTTGCCTTGCTTGTCCTGGGGGCAATTCCCAGCACTGTGTGAAGTGTGTAGGGTGGCACAGGCCTGTGATCCCACCACAGGAATTCAAGAAATTCAAGGTCACTGCGGGCTGCAGAGCAAATTTGAGGCTAACCTGGGCTATGTTAGACCCTGACTCAGAGGTGGGGGAAGTCATAGATAGGTGACCCTGGGGGCTAAAGAGCTGGTGGGAAACAGAGAACTAAGAGCCTCCACCTAATCTCAGGGCTGAGAAGGTCCTTGAGGTGCCACTCTGCCAGACTGGATCTGGGTGGGGCTTCTCATGAATTGTTTTATTTGACCTTGCTGAAGTCCACCTCCCACTGAAGTTCAGCAAGAAAGCACTTTGTTCCTGATATCTGACTCCTGACAGCCCCTGGCTGAGCTCATCCTGCTGAACCAGTCTCGGAGATACTATTTGGGCCAGCAAGATGACTCAGCTAGGAAGGGTGCTTGCTACCAAGACTAACGTCCCGTGTTCGGTCCCCGAACCCACATGGTGGAGGGAGAAAACCAGCTCCTGCCAGCTGTCCTGTGACCTCCACACTTACATTCACTCTCACACTCATACACACACACTCACACACTCTCACATACACACTCATTCACACACTTATCCAAACCCACATTCACACTCTTATACACACTCATCCACAAACACTCATACAAACACACTCATTCACACACACATACAAACACACTCATCCACACACACTCATCCACACACACTCATCCACACACACTCATTCACACACACAT
>NC_022015.1:37375266-37402892 GCF_000317375.1 Microtus ochrogaster
ATTCACAAACACTCAAACAAACACACTCATTCACACATCCAGCAAACTCACCAAAATCCCCCAAAAAAAAAAAAATTTTTTTTTAGATGAGGCTAGAGAGATGGCTCAGCAGTTAATAACTCACACTTCTCTAGCAAAGGACCTGAGTTTGGTTCTCGGTACCTACATAGGGCGACTCACAACTGCCTGGAACTCAGCTCCAGGGGACATGGGCACCTTGTCTGGCCTCCTCAGGCACCTGCACACTGCACATACCCATACACAGACATATATGTGCACACAATTTAAAATAATATAGATATTTTAAAATAAAAACAAACAGAAAAAAGATATGCTACTTCAGTTGGTTAGGACCTTGCTAAAATGAAGCTTTTCTGTGGCATGGTCTCGGGTACCGGTGATTCAGGCCCAGCCCTCGCATCTCTGCCCACCCCAGCCCTGTTCCCTAGCATCAATGAGGCCAGCTGCTTCACACCCCTGCCTGCCCCTGCCCTGCCCTGCCCCTGGGGTCTAGATGGTTTCTTCCCTCATTTCACACCACTAAACCTTCTGCCAGTGCTGGGTCAGATCTGGGGAGGCCAGCAGGGACTGAGCTCAGGATGTGGGAGATGACATTTATGGCCACATCTCTGTCCCCAGGAAAAACCCAGCTTCCTCAGACCAGGGATACATTGTGAAGTCCTCATGACTTTTCTCATAGTAGGTGTGGCTTCTTATAGATGAGGAAACTGAGGCACAGAGAGCTGAATTAGTACATCCCTGCTTCTGGGAGGGATGAACCTGCTACTGGTGAACCTGGGTGGGAGCCATGACCCAGAGTCCTTGCCCCTGGCTCTGCAGGTCACACAGGTTATTATCTACCCCCAGCTCACTCTAGTTCTCCTTTTTTCTTTTGTGTGTGAGTGTGTGTGTGTGTTGTGTACATATGTGTTCCCATGTGTACACATTCATGTGTGTACCTGTGTGTGTGGAGACCAGAGGTTGATACCAGGCATCTTCCTCAACCTTGTTACCAAGGCAGGGCATCTGGCTGTGAGCCTGGAGCTGGCCAATTTGCCTAGTCCAGCAAGTCAGCTTGCCCCAGGCATTCCTCTCTCTGCCTCCCAGCTGCTGGGATACAGACAGGAAGTCCCACCTGCTTAGTTTTTCACAAGAGTGCTAGGGACCGGAACACTGGTTCTCACACTGGCACAAGTCCTCTGTCACCTGAGCCATGTTTCCAATCAGCATCCAGGCTGTCTTTTCTTTTCGTTTGTCTCGGTTGTTTGTTTTGCTTTGCGACTCTGTACCTGTGACCTGGAACTCACTATCAAGCCCAGGTTAGCCTTAAACTGGTGGCACTGCCCCTGCCTGAGCCTCCCCAATGTCAGGAGTGAGTGACAGGATTGAGCTGTCACTCCACACTGTGTTGTGATCCCTAGGGAACAGAAGTGATGTCGTCTCTGACCACTCTGTCGCCAGCACCCAACACAAGACTGGCCCATGTCCGGTGATCAGCTGGTCTGCCCACACTGGAGTATGATTGAAGGAGCATGCAGGGGACATGCACACCCTGCTGTGTGACAAGTTCTCTCATTCCTGAAGAGGAGGCCTCTGCCAGCAGCAACGTCAGGGTTATAGCTCTTAGTCACCTTCTTTTTTTTTAACTTTATTTTATGTACATTGGTGTGAAGGTTTCAGATCTCCTTGCACTAGAGTTACAGTTGTGAGCTGCCATGTGGGTGCTGGGAATTGAACCTGGATCTTCCGGAAGAGCAGCCAGTGATCTTAACCACTGAGTCATCTCTCCAGCCCTTCAACCACCTTCTTATTCTGCCTCCAGGTCTCCCACTTTCTTTCCCTTTTGCCTTGGCTACCAGGAAGCTCTCATCTTCGTGGATGCCTCTCCCAGCTGCTCTCCTCTCTGGGCTCTGCCACCTCTGAGGCAACTGGGCAGGAAGGGAGGGGAGGGGAAGCCGCACCCCCTCTCGTGATTGCCCACCTGGGCCTCCCCGTACCTCGAGGAGCCAGCTCCAGCCTCTGTCAAGGTCGTACAGATAAGATCTGAGCAGATAAGGGCCCCATTGACCCCAGAGAAGGCGACAGGGCCTTGGGGTTCACCATACTCTCCTGGCACCGAGCTTGCACAGGAATAAAAATACCAGGTGTGGGTGGTTGTGAAACTCAGGAGAGACTTCTCAGCCTGGCACTACCTGGCCAGGACACCTCTCAAAGGTAAGGAGTAACAGGAAATTCCAGCCAGTCTCCACCCAATGGGATAGGTGGCCTTGGAAGCCCAAGCCTGCTGGGTCCATTTCTCTATCCCTCTCCTTCAACATCTGCCAGGTCTCAATTTTTCCATCTGTAAGATGGGGTGACTACAAGCCCTGTCACCCAGGAGGGCCAGGTTCCTTGAGAGCCCCCTGGAGATGCTAGAATGACCACACTGTCCTTCTCAGCCAGGGATACCCAGTTCCTGGTGAAAGAACTTCACCGTCTTCTAGAAGAGACCAGGCTGAGCTGATGGTGACAGTGAGGCATGTTTTTGGCCAGACAGCCCTTTGCTGGTCCCCACCACAACCCCCGAGGCTTTTGAAGTGCTTGTTTCTCCCCAGATATGTGTTTTGGCTTTTCTCCTCAGACCTGAAAAGGATCCTTGAGAAGCCCAAGTCTGAGTCTACTCCCTTCTGCTCCCACCATGCCAGCCAATACCCCCACTCATATGGGAATCTCGACCAACCCAGCCACAGTGCCCCCACACTCTACAGGTGTGATGGTCCAGGCTCCAGCTGCAGAGAGTGCGTACAGCCCAGATCCCGACCCCAGCAGCCAAGCCCATGGAGTTCTTTGCCAATGAATGATGCTAGCCATGTCTCGTGGACCATAGGGAGAGTCATAGTGACCATCCTCTACCCCCAGGGAACAGATCATAGCAGCCCTGGTGTGAATACAGGCCTCCAGTCCACCACATGTGGATTCAGGTACCCTAGCCTGAGCCATGGGAGTTGTGCACTTGCAGTTTCCAAGGCTGACCTCCAGGGGGCAGTACAGACTCCCTCTTTCCCTTACAGGGCTCCTTCCCTGTCCCCAACTGGGACTGGAGGCTACCCCAGGGAAGGCTATTCATAGACTGGGACTTCCTTCAAGATGGACCTTCCAGCTGCCAGATCCTGTCTGCTGTCCACTGTTGAGGGTCGCACAATCTCAGAGGTGGGACACCCCGAGGTGAGGTTGGCTGCTACTCCCTACTCTCTAGGGTCATAAAATTGGGAAGAGACAAAGCTATGATCCACTTCCCCATCTTCCCAGGACTGGCCTGGCCTCAGCTTCTCATCTGGGAAGCATGGGATTGCTTTCAGCTAGATCACCTCTTCAGCAAGGCACTGCCTTACTCTAGAATCTGCAGTGATTTACCAGTGCCCTGTGGTGAGTGGGCTGGGCTGGGCCTTCAAACCACCTCTTTGTCCTGCAGGAACACACAGAGCATGCTCAGTGAAAGTAGCTAGGGTTCTAGGAGCAGTGAGACGGAGTGTCTGGACTCTGAGCCAGGCTAAGGGCTGAGGAGGAAGGTGCTAGATCAAGAGCCACACCCCAGAGCGAAGCCAGTGCTGTGCAGCTGGAAGCCTGCGTGGGTGTGTGCTGCATCCACACACATTCTGCGGTGGGACAGTCCTTCCTCTGATATGGACTGAGCACCAACTGTGTGCCAGGTATCACTGTGGGTGACTAAGACCCAGGCTCAGCCTGGCACAGGGTTCCAGTCCAGTCTACAGGGTGAAGGTCACTATTCCATGCTCCAGGGGGATATTTGGCTCCAAGCAGCAGGAAAAGGTCTGAATGGAGACCCCACAGTGTTCCCAGAAGGTATCAGGGTCCACCATGGAACCACAGCCCAGTCCCACAGGGCTGTCTCGGATAACCCCCCTCCACCAGAGCAGGGGACACTAGACCCCTATCTTAGTATTATAGCCCTAAAGCTAACTGTTCCCCTACTGCCTAGTTTTATGTCAACTTGACACAAACAGAGTTGTCTGGAAGGAGGGAACCTCAATTGAGAAAATGCAGCCATAATATCTAGCTGCAAGGCATTTTCTTAATTAGTGATTGATGGGGAGATGGGGAGGGCCCAGCCCACATTGGGTGGTACCATCCCTGGGCTGGTGGTCCTGGTTCTGTAAGAAAGCAGACAGAGCAAGCCAGCAAGCAGCATCCCTCCATGGGCTCTGCATCAGTTCCTACCTCCAAGTTCCAGCTCTCCTTGAGTTCCTGTCCTGACTTCCTTCAAAGATGCTGATGTATAAGCCAAAATAAATAAATAATAAAATAAAAAAAATTTCCTCCTCATTTGCTTTGGCTTGTGGAGTTTCATCACAGCAATTGTGACCCCAGCCAGGATATACCGGCCCCACAGTTGCCCTTGGTCCGGACCCCAGCATCTCTCACTGTGTTCGTTGGGCTACCACGTCTCCCCACTGTAGTCACAGTGATCCTAAAGGCAGCTGCAGCTGCAGTTCTCCATCACAACCCAGCATCCCTGCTCCCTGGTTCTTCCTTATCCTTGTCCCGTCCTGCGTCTCTCTGCCTTCCCTCAGCTCCAAGAATAAAAGAACCAAGTTTTCTTGCTGCTTCGGATGTGACCTCCTCCCTTAAAGGCCTCAGATGGGGTGGAGGGGAGAGCTTTATTTCTTTCTCCCAGGCTCCCTTGGGGAGGTCTAGAGGGGATGTATGAGGGACCTAAGTGACCCCCAAGATGGTGCCCAATGCCATGGAGCTGAGCAGTACTCTGGTCCACACCCAGCCTTCAGGCCCCACAGGGCTGGTCTCACCTCTGGTCCCAGGAAACCCAGGAAAGGCTTGGCTACTGGTTAGCTTCTGCTGGCCAGGGGCTGAGCAGGTTGGAAGAGGCCAGGGTCCCCTGGGGACAGTAAGGAGGCTTAGCCGTCCTCCTGAGGTCGTAAACATCCCTGTTCTGCCTCCCTAGACAAGCGCCCTTATGCTGCTCCAGGGTTAGGGCAGATAAAGGGCTGAAGTAACTCCCCCCTACTGGAGCCGGAGACTGCTCTGTTGATGTGTTCTGGGATGATGCTCTTGTCCTGAAGGGCGAATGAGGTGATGGGCCTGCTGTGAGGACAATACCCAGCTTTCCTAGGGTGGATAATCACAGCTCCATGAAGGAGAAGCCAAATCTTAGTCTGTCCCTCTCAACACAGAGCCTGCCTGTTGTCACATCTACCCAAGAGCCTCCCCTGAGTGTGGTGAATTTGAGCAACACCCTTCTGCAGTGCCCCCAGCTTCTCTTCTGCAGTGCTCCCGCTCCCCTTCTTCAGGGCTCTCACTCCCCTTCTGCAGTGCTCCCAGCCTTCTGCAGTGCTCCCAGCTCCCCTGCTACAATGCCCCCAGCTCCCCTTCTGCCTTGCTCCCAGATTCACACTGTGGATATTAGTGGAACAGCTAGCTACTCACACATCTTGGAGATGTCCCTGAGCCTCACTGTCTCATCAGCATGAGTCAGGGTGGGTGGGCGTGGGGTCACAGTTCTCTCCCCAGGGTTAAACTGGGACCAAAGCCATCTGTCAGAGATGTAGCTCGTGCTCACTAGAGGCCTGTCCAGAAGAGATTCAGTCAGAGATTCAGTTCTTGGAGCTCCAGCTAGGAAGAAGAGCAGCTGAGGTTCCTGGCAACTTACAGTTGTCACAACCAAAGCTGGGGAGGGGATGACCACCAGAGGGCCACAGGGACAGCTTCCCGTAGCAGCCCTCGGCCCAAAGGGAAACTGAGTCTCAAAGTGTGAATTAACTCAGCTGAGAACTCATAGCCAATTGAGTAAGGACTGCCCAGGGCTGTGGTTCTGAGGCCCTTCTTATGCCTGGTGGCCTTTCTGATGCAGAGGAAGGTCCCAGTCAGACTGAGGTGGGGAAGACAGAGAGAGAAACAGTGAGACAGAAAGGAAAGCGAAAAGAAACCCTAGAGCACTCTGGGAACTAAAACCAAGCAGTTAGTTGCTGGTGCAGATCAGCGGCCAGGCCCTTCGGTGCCTGGAGAGCAGAAAAAGAGAGAGAAGTTGTTCTGCTGGGGGTCACCATGGGGCCAGGGATCTTAGGGGTCCCATTCCCTGGCTCTTAGGCTCAGAGGATGTCATTGGCAGAAGGTATATATGTCTCTCCCAACAGCTCAGAAGCCACCATAGATGACACCGCCACCAACATTGCTGCCCTTGAACTACAAAATAGGGGAGGTCAGAATGGCCATTTGACAAACATCTGTGAGCTGGGTCCCTCCAGGGAGACTTGCTGGTGTCATAGAGGAGGAGCCCCAGGGGTTAGGCACCTACAGTCTGTTGAATAATGCCCGGGGGAAGCTGGGCACCAGGACCACCAAGCCACAGCCTGGTTGCCTTTGGGAACCTTGAAAGGAGACTTGGAGGGTCTCATTTGAATGCTGACTCTTGTGTCTTACTTTTAGAGTCAAACCCTAGCGACACTGTGTCTGACCGCTGATGTTATCTCTGGCCCGTCTTCATTCTCAGGACTCAGTCTCCTCTCTTACATGAAGAAAGTAACTCTAGCCCCACCCTAACAAACACACACACACACACACACACACACACACACACACACACACACACACACACACACCTCTTCCTTTCCTATAACCTAGCAGCTTCCCACCTGTGGACAACCTGCCACGGTGCTCACTGCTGTCTGTCTACGTTCAGAGGGTGGGACAAAGAGGAAGAACACGCCCAGCCTGGGGCAGGTGTTCAGCAATGTTTGCACAAAAAAAATGACACCCAAGGGGCCATAACCAGATACAGAGAAAACAGCCTGACCTGTGTCCATCTGTGCCCAGGCTAGAGTCCCATCCTGGTTCCAAACAGCACACGCACACTGCCGGGAGCCCACAGAGGCATGGGACTCCACAGGGTAGCCACGGTGGCTGCTACAAAGCAGGCTGGACCCTAGACCCTAGCCTGGTAAAAGCATCCAGTGGCCAATAGGTTTTGTTGTTGTTGTTGTTTTCCAGACAGAGTTTCTCTGTGTAACAGACCTAGCTGTCCTGGAACTAGCTCTGTAGACCAGGTTGGCCTCAAACTCATAGAGATCTGCCTACCTCTGCCTCCCAAGTGCTGGGATTAAAGGCGTGCACAACCACCGCCCAGCTGACCAATAGCCTCTTGGATCTCTCTCATGGCTCCCAGATCTCTCTCGTGGGTCCCTGCCTTCGGTGTCCCTGACATCCTAACCATACCTTACCTGAACCACACTCCTGACACAGGCCCTTTGTATACATTATAACCAGGTTCTCCATAGTCGCCCCCCCCACCTCCAAGCCTATTTACCGTCATGGGTGTCTCTGCTTGAGTGTTTCTTACTCCAGGGGCTGGCAGTCTGCAGCCTTGGGCCTAAACCAGACACATATGGGACCAAGATCTGCTCATAAAGAAGAAAAATATTTCATAGAAATTTAAATGATTCTGACTTTAAATTCCGCGTCCCTTGCTACAGTTTGAGAACAGAGCTGCCGTTCTTTACACTGTGCACAGGACTGCCATCCTGCTACAGCAGACAGCTGAGTAGACACATCAATACCAGAAGACCCCAAAAGCCTGGGGAACCCCTGCTCTGTGTGCTCATCCCAGGAGGAATAGCAGAGAGCATCTTCCCCTTGACTGAGCAGATGAATTGTCACAGTTGTCAGGCAGAGGGGGAAAGTCATGCTGGTCAATGCATTCCTCCAGGAGGCCTGGATTTGAGCCTCAGTTCTGCGACCACTCCATCCTCTATTCTAAAACTTACGTCTTTGGTAGCTGGACCCTGGGAGTCAAGGCATCCACCATGCTTAGGTGGTCCCTGGCCCCTGGTGAGGCTCCAAACGAGTCCACTCTTATCTGAACCAACATATCTGCTTCCAGCAAGTGGGGCCTCTATCCTCAGAGGCCAGGCCAGCCGGCCCCCTCCCCTTCTCAGCCTCCTCACAGCCTAGCACCACGCACTCTTGCCTGGGTGACAACCAGCTGGTCTCCCTGTTTCTGCCTTGCCCCTCGTGTTGTCTGCTGTTGGCCATTTGCTGTCCGCTGACCACTGTACCCCAACACGCCTTCCACAAAGCAAAGCCATTCTGTCTCCCTTGAGCTCAGAAGCCCCCAGACTCCCACCCATGGGCACCAAAGCCAAGGGCATCCAATATCCAGAGATCTCCCAATTTCTCATGGGGCCTCAGCCTCCAACTCAACAGATCTGTCGCCAGTCTTCACCTGCATCCAGCTCCTGCCACAGGCCTCTCGCAGGTGGCTCAGCCAGGACCTCCCCATCTCGTCCCTCCTTTCCAAGTCTTTTCTCAGAGGTCACCTGTTTGGTGAGGCTCAGGAGGCTCCTCACCTGGTTCCCCTCACCTCCATTCTGTTTGTCTGTTTGGGACACAGTGTCCCTAGCACACACATTCTTAAGGTATAGAAAACATTCAGCAGGGCGTTGAGAGACAAATCTGGCGACCAACAGCATGTTCTCTCTCCTGGGGATAGGGAGGTTACTCAGAAGGTAGAGTGCTTGTCTAACATGCACAGGGCCCTGGGTTCGATCCTCAGCACTCAGGAGCTAGAAGCAGGAGGGTTAAGTTCAAGGTGATCATTGGCTGCACAAAGAGTGTGTAGCCTGGCGGTGGTGGCGCACGCCTTTAATCCCAGTACTTGGGGAAGCAGAGGCGGGTGGATCTCTGTGAGTCTGAGGCCAGCCTGGTCTACAAAGTGAGTTGCAGGACAGTCAACCCTATCTTGACATAAAACCTCCACCAGTTCCATTTCCCACAGAGGTGAAATGACAAAGCCTACAGTGGCACAGCAGACAGTGAAGTGGCGGTGCTGAGCCCAGCTTGGACTCCAAAGTCCCTGCTGTGGCTTCTGAGCTTTCTTACACTGGGTTCTGGGTGTGTGGGAATGAGGACACATGAGAAACCAAGGGTGGCATTAGGAACCGCTCCCCAGAGACTTGGGGTTCAGCTGGTCACTGCTGGCTGCTTCAGCAGGAACATAATAACCCCTGCTGGAACCTTCTATGAATGCCACAAGGGCCAGCCCACACTGACTGTATTGTGGACTCCCAATGCTGCCACCTCCTGTGTTTCCCATTGTCCTCAAGATGGTGGGGCTGTGTGTCTTATGTTCATTTCACCGGAAGAGAAACTGAGGCTCCAAGGACGGCCAAAGCCTAGGGTGAGGATCCAGTCCCAGGTTGGTGGCTTCCAGCTCAGTTTCATCTTCTCTCTGATAGGACTTCAGCCCAGGTTGATAGCCACATGGGTACAGCCAATGAGAAAAGGTCAGGAGCTGACAGGGCTCACCAGGATCCTCTGAAGGCCCTCTCTGGTCACCTCACCTACAAAAGCCTTGGGGACCCTGGCTCATCCCTACTCCAAAGTGGCCTCTGCTCCCAACACCCACACAAAGTTCCCACAGCCCTAAGCCGCTGAGCTGGGATTGGCATGGCGCCAGACCTTTTGCAAGGAAGGAATCCTGCTGTCCCCACCACCAGGCACCTTCAGAGAAGCCAACTGCCTTGTAAAAGCATAAAGTGGTGACTGGTGACTGGCAGCGAAGGGGCTGGAGATAAGGGCCTGGCCATCAGATAAGCCTGCAGCACAGGCCTCCAGGCCAGGCCCAGGGTGCAATGGGGCCTGAGCAGGAATGACAGATAAGGGGACAGAGCTGGAGACTGGGAGGTGTTGGAAGGGGTCTGGGTGGGGACCTTGAGATCTGGTGACTCCACTGGCCTTAGGCCAGGCAGGTAGACAGCCTTGCGAGGAAGGGGTCCTGGCTTTTTTTCTGGATTGGGAGGAGGAACTGGGGCCAGTGTGACTCTGGATTCTGTCAGTTCGCCTCCCCGAAACACTGCCTCATTAGCTCCAGTGGGTACCCCCACCCCGACGGAGTCCAGGCAAGGAGAGTTTACACCATATTTATGCATCCTGATCTGTGCCTTGCCCAGGAAGGCCTGCTTGTGTAGACAGAACTCAGGTTTCATTCTCTACAGAGACCCAGAGAAGCTGGGGGGTCCCCTCCAGAGAAATGGGGGTACTGGAAGAGGTTGGCCTTAGGGATCCTGAGCAAGACAACCTCCAGCCAAAGCCCTGAAAAACCAGAGGTGTATGGGACTGGGGTGGGTAAGGCCCCCCCTTGCTGTACTTTCAGTGCCTGATGCTGGGCTGCAGAGTCACGGTGCTCATTGGGAGAGGTTGTGGCCCCTTAATTCCTCGACATGTATGGCCCAATATGGGCCAGGCCACTAGACGGATGTCTTCTTCCCTTAGGCACGGTGGTGCTCCAAAAGCCCTAGTTCTCTAGGGAGTCTGGCCTCTGGGCAGTGAGGTGAGTCCTGAGGCACGGCGTGCAGGGGGCACTCTTGAGCTACATGTTAGCAGTTTTCTCTGCGCACGCCTGTGGGCGTGCGCTTGTTGCGAGCGAGAGTTTGTGTGTATTCTTACATGTGTGTGTGTGAATGTGTGTTTATTTGTGTGTAAGTGCGCATGTGAGAGCATTTGCATGTGCATATGCATTCACGGGAGCTCATTCATGAGCGCGTGTTTCTGTGTATGTGAGACCGAGAGCGTGAGCGCGTTCGCGTGTGCCAGTGCGTGTGACAGAGAGGTTTGTGTGTGTGTGTGTGTGTGTGTGTGCATGTGAGAGCACACATATGTGTACACACTTATGTATGTGAGCACCATGGACTTGTGTGCACTTGCACATTTGTATGTGCTCTAGAGTGCGTGTGAGCGCATTGGCGCACGCATGCATTTCTGTGTGTGCGCGTGCACGCGTGTGTGCGCGTGTGCATGCCTGTGCACGTGTGTGGTTTTCCAAAGCAAGATGGACAAAATATAGGTGAATTTACCTGGAGGCAAAGTCCTCCCTGAGACACAGACAACTTCAACGATTCAACCCAGCAATGACTTTCGGGGGGAGGGGGCACCTGATCTCACAGGCTCTGCCCTCCCCTGCTCTGTCCTGCAGGTGTCACTGTTCTCTGTTAAATAGCCTCCTCATTAGCACTGGGCATGGCCCTGATTGGTTCTGTTTTTGAGGACCAGCCCATACTTTCCATACATCAGCTGGTGCTGGATATGAGACCCCAGGCCCCTCCCCAGAAGCCCCCTGGAAGATGCAGAACACTGAAACAGCCAATGGAGGCCACAGTTTCTACAGGAGTCCTGAGAGCTTGGTCCTGATCCACTGTCCCCTTGACCCTAAGGTCCAGCAAGTGTGCTTAGCTGCCCTTGAAAACAAGGAGACCTGTCCTTGGCGGTCACTAGAACAAGCCCACACTGTCAGGCCCTTTCTCCTCAGCTGGGACCCTTGGGCAGGATTGGGTTCCGCTCTCCTTGAGACACACAGCTGGATCTGGCTCCTGCCTCTCTCTCCCACCTGGGAAATTCTGCATCTGCTCAGAAAGTCTAGCAGTTTCTCTGGGTTGTGCTCTGTTCCCACGAATTGACATAACTTATCAAACTCACCCCAAAGTCATCAGCACCCCGGGCACCTCTGTCTTTGGGCAGTGGGCCAGGACATTTGTGGGAGCCAGGAATGATGCAAATCTGTAATTCTGTCACTCGAGAGATTGAGGCAGGAGAATTGCTGTGAGTTCAAGGCTAGTCTGGGCTATAGGCTCTATTCTCCAACTTCGGAGAGGAAGGACATTTAGAGGACTTACCAGCAGGTGCTGGGGCTACAGCTCAGCTGGGAGAGCGCTCGCCTGCATGCCTGAGGTCCTGGGTTTGATTCCCAGAGCCACATTGACTGTGCATGGTGGTGCACCCCTCTAATCCCAGCACTTGGAAGGCTGAGGTGGTGGTGGGGGGTGTCAGAAGTTTAGCTATATAGCTATCCTCAGCTATATAGCAAAGTCAAGCCTGATCTACATGAGACCCTGGCTCAAAATAAAGAACTAGCAGTAAGGAAGCCACTGGGTTTGTGGTGGCTGCTCATGGATAGAGGATGCAGGTGAACTCAGCTCCTTTTCTGAAGGCGCTGCCTGTAAAGACGTACAGCACCAGTGTTATTCCTGGCGGGGAAACACCCTCTTGACTTGGGGTTACGAAGGATGTGACCGGCAGGTGACCTGTGAGCAGAGACAGCTCTGGGGAAGTAGTTTTCTTGTAGTTTGACCAAGGGATGTCTTGTTCATGTGACTCAGCAGCAGCTACCGGGTGTACCAGTGGGGACTAGGGACACACACCACTGGTCGTTGACCCTGGCTAGTGGATGAAAGCTTTCGATGCCCTTGTAGCCGCTGGGAGCCTCTGATCTGCTCCAGCAGTGGTCCCTGGCCCCTGGCACTGCTGGGATCCCTGCCATGTGGCTGTGGTAGAATGGTGGGACCCAGGCCCTTGTTCATTTCGCCTCTCAGGAGTGTATCCTCTGACAGCTGTCTCTCATCACCTTGGAAACAGTGTGTCCTGTATTTTCCTGGCTGGTCTTAGCAAAATTTGTCCATTCGACTCTTTTCACAGAAGGCCATGGTTTATTGTTTCCTTTTTTTTTTTTTTTTCGTTTGAGATGCAGTCTCATGTAGTCCAGGCCAATTTCAAACTCTCTATATGACTGAGGTTGGCCTTGAACTAGGATTTTTTTTGAGAGAGAGAGAGATTGGTGGAGGGGGGCCTAAGGTTAAAAAAAAAACTGCATGTCTCTAAAAAGCAAAACCTGACTGGAAAGATATCTCAGAAGTTAAGAGCACTGTCTTCCCTTGCAGAAATTCAATTCCCAGAACCCACATGGTGGCTCACAACCTTCTGCAACTCTAGTTCCAGGAGATCTGACACCTTTCTGGCCTGTGTGGGCACTGTACACATATGATACAAAGACACGTGCAGGCATAACACTTGTACACATAATTTTTTTTCTCATTTTTTGAGACAAGATCTCACTGCATAACCCTGATTAGCCTGGAACTAACTCTGTAGACCAGACTGGCCCTGAACTCACCAAGATCCATCTACCACTGCTTCCCAAGTGCTGAGACTAAAATCGTGTGCCACCACACCCAGCAAAATAAAATAATTTTAAAGGGAAAACAGAGTTTTTCAGATCTAAAAAAGCCTAAAAGAGCACTCACTTCCTACAGCCTAGCAGATGCACACTCTCACGGGGGCTGTGGAAAGTTGTCCCAGTAGATCCGTGACTTCAGGCTGCAGCCGAGTGGACACCAGAGCAGGGGCGCAGTGGCCGCGTGGGATGCATAGGACTTGTTTCCTATAAGGGGGATAATTAAGTATATAAGCAAAAGTAACGGCAATGAAGTTTGTCTTAAGAGACTTACATGGGGGCTAGGTAGATGGCTCAGTAAGAGTGCTTGATGCACAAGCATGAGGACCTGAGTTCAAATCCCCAGAACCCACATAAGAAGTCAGACTTGGCTGTATATGTCTATAATCCCAGCACTGGATGAAGGAGACAGGCAGAAGTGAGGAGTTAACTAGCTTAGACAGTCTAGCTGGAATGATGAGCTTCTGGTACAGTGAGGGACCCATCTCAAGGCAATAGGGAGAGAGAGATATAGGAAGCTACCCAACATCTTGCGCTGGCTTCTACTCGTGCACACATTGATATTTGTACTATGAACCATGTGCACATAGCGTGTATTCATGAGCATATGGCACACACATACAACATACCTTAACTCACAAATAATAGAAGTAAATAAATAAAATACCTCATGGTTCAAAGTCATTTCCAGGAGCTGAGGGTGTGTCTCAACAGTGAACACCTGCCTAAACTCCCACAGTGAAGGGCTGGAGGGGAGACTCGGGGCTGCTCAGCAGCAGAGGGCTCACCTTGCATGTCCACAACCTGCGGTTCTGTGCCCAGCAGCACAAGAAAGAGACATTCCTGTCAGGAAACTGAAAGGACCAAGTTTACACAGAACATATTTGTAAGTTGAACGTGGTTCCTAGGCTCAAGGGTGCCTCATTCTAGCTGTAACATCTCTGTTACACGCTGTCATGTAAAGTGTATGTGGCCACCTAGTAACACTACCCTGTGATCCAGTCACCCTGTGAGTGTAATGCCGCACAGACGCCTGCACAGCTGTGTTTGCCGCTGCGCCGCTCACAGCAACCAAATGATGGCCCCAACCTCGCTGTCCGACTGCTGAGGAACAGATAATGAGAATGTGGTTTATACACAATGAATCTTGTTAGTGATACAGAAGAATGGAATGAGGAGAGAAATGAGTGGGATTGGAGATCATTGTGTTAAATGAAATAAGCCAGACTTAAAGAGACAAACACCATGCTTCCCATATGCGTGACATGAAAGCACAAAGGGGGCTGTGAGAGAGCAGGATGAGGCCTGGGAGAAGGGGCAGGAGGAACAAGATAAGGCAATGGTATATCAAGAAAACAGAAGCGAGCTGGCGCACACCTTTCAATCCCAGCATAGGGAGGCAGAAGCAGGCGGATCTCTGTGAGTTCAAGGCCATCCTGGTCTACAAAGTGAATTCTAGGACCGCCAGGGCTACATAAAGAAACCCTGTCTTTGAAAACAAACAAGAAAGGAAGAAAGAGAGAGAGAGAGAGAGAGAGAGAGAGAGAGAGAGAGAGAGACAGAGAGAGAGACAGAGAGAGAGAGAGAGAGAGAGAGAGAGATCTGCAGGAGGAATAATGAAGGTGAGTGGGGATAAGAAAGAACAAGAATGACTGGACATGTTGGCAAATGTCATAGGAACTCAGTTCCTTGAATGCCAACTAAAACTTATTTAAAAGCTTTTTTTATTCTTCACGGAGGTGAAAGTCTGCAATCCTTCCTGAGTATATATGCACCAAATGAGTGCAGTACCCACAGAGACCAGTAGAGGGCATCAGCTCTCCTGAAAGTAGAGTTAGATGTTAGCCACCTGATGAGGGTGCTTGGAAATGAGACCTGATTCTCTGTGAGAGCAATGAGTGCTCTTAATATTGATGGCTTTTGCTGAGCCATTTCTCCAGCCCCCTTAAAAAAAAATAAAAAAAAAACTTAAACCAGCCAAGTGGGTAAGTCAGACATAGTGGCTCATGACTTTAAATCAGCACTTGGTAGGTGAGGCAGGCAGATCTCTGTGAGTTTGAGGCCAGCCTGGTCTACAAAGTGGGCTCAAGGACAGTCAGAGCTAGGTAGTGAGGCCCTGTCTTGAAAAAACAAACAAACAAAAACCATCCAAGTGGAAGTTGACAATGCAGAGGTAGGAACAAGAAGACACTCAAGATGATCAGCCAAGACAAAAAACAAAACCATACAAACAAACAAAAACATGGGCCTAAAAAGCCATTAGAAAATTTGCTAGGTGATAAATAAACCAAAAACTAAAGTGAGTTATGAATAGAGGTGCCTCACGTGGGCAGGTAAAGCTGCTCCAAGGAGCCATTGTAGGTCATTAAAATGAGAATCCTAGGGCTGGGCTGGGCTGCCTCCCTGTGAGTTGTTGGTCAGGGAGGCTCCCGAGGCCCCCAAACCAGTGCAGGCCTTTAACTGCCACTGCTTCTGGTTGCCCATGAAAATGAGAGCGTAAAACCCTGTTGGTGAAGCTGTCACACAGCTGTGTCACAGGACAGAGATGAGTCAAGCTGCACTGAGCCGGACACTAGCTCACACAGAACCAGAAGGTGCCAAGGGAACACTCAGCTGTGGAGCCTGAGATTATACCAACGAGCCAGGCACGGTAAGACCCCCCCCCCCCCCGTGCAACAGTGGCACAGCTGTAAGCGGGTAACTCACTGATTTGTGATTGGATTTGATGCCTGCTCCGCAGGAGGGAGCTGTAAGCTCCTGCAAAAGCCTGTGCCTGTTTTTCTGCTGCGTGGACATGACGTTCCCATCATATTTCTTCTAAACAACTATGTTCATGCCCATAGGTTAGCGCTGCTGGCGGCTTCAGTCAGAGAAACTTCTGTGGTGGTTGGCAGAAGCTGCAGACACTCAGAACTGGTCCAAGAATAGAGAGTCGATACTACCGAATGTCCAGCCAGGGACACCTGTGTTACCCCTCCGAGGCTCATCTTTGAGAAGAGACGGAAGGGTGTAAGAGTAGGAGGGGGTGGTGTGGCATGCTGACTTCCGGGCCATTGTACTCTTGAACTCACGGTAGCTATGGTTACCTGTACAGGCAGCCTCTCCACATGACTAGATCCACCAACACCCTGTCACTGAAGGGGGAGGGCTCACCCCACCCTTTCCTGAGAATGTATACACAATTAATGGTTGATGGGGAAGGAGAGACAGACTGACTGGGAGCTCACACGACTGACAAACCCCTTACCTACGCAGCCCTCACGAAGCTTACTGGGACAAAACAAAGAAAAAGACATGAAAGTAGAAATGGGGAATAATTGGGAATAAGGGGACCAGTGCAAGCGACAGACAGAGAGGATCATGGGGCCGAATGTTACCAAAATACATTATATATGTATGAAAATATCATGAAAAGATCTATTACTGTGTAAAATTAACCTAAGCTAATTTAAATTTTTTTTTTTTTTTAGTTCAGGTAAAAGTGATATTGCTGTGGGGAATGGAACAGAGTGGTCCGGGCCCAGAGGTGGGATAAGGGTGGAGAGAGCCTCCTAATATTCCACCCTCCAAACCCTGAGGCCCTGCTGGGGACTGGCTCCTTCTCTATATAACACTGGACATAGGCTCAGCTTAGGCATGAAAACCATCAACTTGGTCCCTAGGTATGGTGGAGGCTGGCAGCTTTCCTCTTATATTCAGCAAACCCAGGATGCCAGGAGAAAAACACCCCAGCCCCAGGGACAGAGTGCCGGATCCAGACAAAATGACAGGGCCTAGCACATGTCAGACCTGGCTCTGAAATGGATCACAGCCTCTCTGACATGAGATGTGGGCTCTTTGGGGAATTGGTTTTCGGTTTGCAAAATTCCGATCTGTGTCCTGGGTCTGTGAGTGTGGGAGAGAGAGCAGTCTTCATCTGGCAGAGTAGGGGAGGCAGGGGACACCCCCAAGGCCGTGAGGACAGAGCCTCACTCGCACTGAGCTGGGAAGCCAGCTGGGATGGAAGGGCACCTGGCTCTGACGGAGTCCACCCCGCCTGCCCTAGCTCACCTTGCTTGCGATTGACCCCAAGGCTATGACATAGCACCTGCCTCTTGCTGTCACATGCTGGATCCCAGAGTTATTGACCCTGCTCGGGCAGATCGCTAAGCATCCTTCCTGGATGATGACCCAGCATGCTGCATGTCAATGATCTGGAAGGAAGGGGCCAGAACCTTCCAGAAGCCACTCACCCAGAGGCTTCCAACTCTTCACACCTAGGTCACTTTTTTTTTTTTTTTTTTTTTTTGCCTGCGGAATATGGCCCTGTTGGGAGAACTTGGCACAGCTGTTGCAGATTCCTGCTTCTGGGTCCTTGTCCTCTAGCCCTTGAGGGCCACCAGCCCCATTCCTCTGTCCTGGGAGGGAAGGATTTCCAGCCTCATGGCTTCTGGACTCTGCCAGGCAGCCGTGGAGGCAGAGTAGAGTTTAGAAGGAGAGCGGGCAGTGTGCGCCTGTTCCGTGAGAGGCCACACAACCCCCATCACAGAAGGCTCCTTTCCTGCTGGGAGTGAGAAGAGCAAGGAGTCCAGCTACGCGGTCCTGCTCCTCCATCTCCTCACCTCAGGTAGATCACCTGCTTCCGCCCAGACCCTGACAGACACAAGGTCACTTAAGAGCAGCGGAGCCGCAGTCCCCAGGCTGGGGAGACTTTGTCTGCTTCAGTCAGTCCTTCAAACAGGTTAACGCTGGACATTGGGATCCGCGCCAAAGATCCCAGCACCGAGGAGAACAGGGCAGGAGGATCAGTGTCAAGGCTAGCCCCGGCTACACAGTGTGAGGCCAGCTTGAGTAACATGAGACCTTGTCATCTTAAAAAAGAAAAAGTATTGAAAAAGTAGGCATTCCAGGCTACTGCTGCATGTGTAGGTGCTTTTGCTCATTTTGTGTGTGAAGGGGCGAGCCTCATTTCACAGTGTGGGCATCAATGCTCAGTCAGTGTTTCAGCTCTAGACTTCTAGACAGGGGAAGCTTTTCTGAAACATGGACGGGGAACACAGATCTTGCTAAAATTCTGGAGATCACCATTGTGCTGGCACAGAACTCCCTTGTGGAGGGCACGTTCTCTGGTCAGGCCAACCTGAAAGAGACAAGAGTGCTGACCACAGTCCTCAGGAAGGCCGCTCCTCAGCAAACCCTCGCATCAGTCTCCCGACGCTTGGCCGCAGCCAGGTCAGGGCCAGCACACACAGCTGTGCCCTCAAGGACTCACCTAGACTCTCCAGGTGTGCTGGGTTGTCCCTAGAGGAAATCTGACCCCAGTGGCCGGAGCATTGGCCTAGAGTCACCCTAGGGTTGGGGCCAGACACATGCACGCTGCTTCCTGTCTGTCCACGGAGAGAAGAGGAAAGTCGGGGCACTGAGGGCGAAGGAGTGCAAGCTAAAAATACCCTCAGTAAATAAACAAGTGGGTCAGCGCTGGAGTCCCGACTCAGGGGTTCCAGGGGTGCAAAGGCCACTGTTTATGGCTGGGGTTTGATCGCCCGACGATAAGGGGTGGCAGTGTCCTTCAGGTAAACGGTTGATTTACACTGAGTCATTAACCTGCACATGGCTCACCTGCCTGGCTTACGGGGCCTTCTGAGAATGCCCCATGTGGGACCCAGGCCACTAGGGCATCTGGAGCTGGGCACAGAGAAGTCACACCAGAGAGCTGTGGGGCCGTAATTATCCAATAGCCCTCAAGATGTTAGCAGCTTCAACCCTGAGCAGTGCCTAAGCTGTGAGGCCCCTTGTACTGTTTACAAGGGTGACCCTCTCTGTGACTCTAGGTTCAGGACTAAGGAAGGAAGGGATGGCAGCTATGAACAGATCTCGATATTAGACTTAGAGGGTGGCCCCCAGTGATCTTCAGGCCAATCTCTCATAGGCTTGATTTATATAAGGCAGAGCCATAGCAAAGCCTGCCTCGTGGCTGGAGAATCGAGAAGATTCTAGGTTTGGTAGGAACAAGCACTGAGTGCAGAGTCTGGCATACAGTGGTGTTTGGTCGCGTTGTCCCTGCTTGTGTTATGGGATACACAGAGCTCTGATCACTGCAGGGCCAGAAGTCACATGAGGAGGAATCAGAATGGGGCACCAGGATAGCTGTTTGGGGTCCCAGGATGCAAGGATTCCCACTGTCCGTCTTATTTCTCAAAGAAATGTCTCCTGACTTCCTGCTTCAACTCTGTTGTGGGGACACTGGCTCCCAGGCCCAGGGACAGGAACCCACCCAGGTGGCAGAAGGGGCCAGTCATGTGCAGGATGAGCCTCCGACTCTCTTCAGAGCAGGGTGATACCCCCAAAGATGAGGCACAGCCTGTGTCTTTCAGAGTCGGGTGGCATCATGGCCTTAGCTGAGGACTCCCAAGGCAGGTGATCCTTGAGCCTGCCCCTGGTAGACCAGAACTCTCAGGCTTTCCTGCATTTCCAGGCATTTCCTCTCTGCGACCTGGGAAGGCTCTTATTCATTCACTGCACAGGTTGGCAGTCTTAAGCCGGGAAGCCGGCCCTGCCCCCACCCCCCAGCCTCCAGGAGGAATTTTCATCCCCAAGCGCTCTGTCTCGCATTAGAGTTGATTGGCAATTAGCAGATGTCATGACCCTCTTCTGGGAGCCAGCACACTAGCTTCAGACTGCAGGTTCCCACCATGCTCTGCCTGCTTCTGGGGCTTCCTTCCAGGGGCACTCGGGGGAAATTAACATCACCATTCCAGGAATGAGGGGAAAGCCCGTCGGAGCTTGAGAATGTCACCTTCTCCCTGGGAGGGAATTCAGGCCACTTCTTCCAATCCAGAAAGAATAATTGGTGCAGAGCAAATTATTGAAATGCGTGAAGCAGAGTGGCCTGTGGCCAGCACTTGCAGCACCATCGCGTCCCAGATCCACAAGGGTCTGCAGAACAGCCAGCTGCAGACTTCCCTCTGCAGGAGACCTCCGGGAACCCGGGGCCAGAACTCAAGTCTGGAAAGAGGCTGTGTTCCGACAGCACAAAGCCCGCTTCAGAGACAGTCCCTGGGGGCTCAGTGTCCAGCAGACTTTCTTATAAGGTTCTTTCCTGATTCCTACAATTCTGCATTCAGTTCCACTAAGGCACAGAGATGGTATGTGTCTTGCTGCAGGTGAACCAGCAAAATCTAGCCCACTGAGCTAGAGGCAGAAGAAACTCCAGATCTTCTCTTAAAGTGTCATGGTCCCTGACCAGCTCTGAGGCTTGTCCCCCACAGGCTGGGGACTGGAGACAGGGTGGGGAAGAGTCCTTGTTTCAGAACAGAGATTCCTAGGAAGCAGGGTATAGCCAGGGATGTATGTGGTGCTTCAGGGTCTTCAGAAGGTAAGGATGCTCCCACACCCCCGGGTCTGGTTAAGTCACAGACACAATGGGATAGGGTTCAAAGTTACGTGTTGGGCCTGGTGGCCCTAGTGACTGATCTCCAGATAATTTCTAGGCTGACTTGGTGGAGACTTGCGGTTTGGGAACTACCATGGGGGACAGTTCTAGCTATTCACAGCACACATACAGAGTGGGAAATATTGAGACACCCAGGCTCCTGGACAGCATTGTGATGGCCTCATTTCACTGATGGAGAGAGTCGGGACTGTAAAGAGGGCACCTGAACCTCCCTGGAAAGTCTCAGCAGCCTGGGGCAGTGGGCTGGGGAAAGCACCCTTGGACATTAGAACTGCTCCCACATACAAGACCAAACAAGCGAGAGGGTGACTTGGGACAAACCCTCAAGAAGGAAGAGCAGGCAGGTCTCAGTGCTACCACAAGATGGCACTGCTTTGTGGCCTTTTCACTTCCCTTGTCATCCAGACCAGAAATTCCCAGGTGCATGTGGCCGTGCTCCTGGTGGGATGCCCCTGTATGTGTGTTCAAGGCCAACAATACTTGATGTGAGCCTGTGGCTGTGGAGAATCTGTGTGTTCTGAAGAGCGGGAGACAGAAACCCTGACCCTAGAGAGGCTGTCACCAACACGAGTCTGTCCTGTGGTCTCCTCCAGACTCCACAGCCCCATGCTGGCCTCGTGGCTGCCCTCCGAGGTCACACAAGAATCATTTGTGTGCTCTCTACACAACTAGACTGCTCCACTCTGAGCTCCTGTGGTCACATCTGAGTGGAGTGACCCCAAGAGTCCCCAGATGTAAGCACAGGGCATGGCCCGTGAAAGAAAGTCCCAAATAGTGAGAGTGTGCAGATTTCTGAAGATTCCTTTACTCCTTTAACCAGTCCCTGAGGCAGGATAGACAGACATCCTAGCTTATGATGAAGAAAGCAAGAGTACTTAGATATTGAAGAAGGAGAATTGCCTCGAGTCCCAGGCCAGCCTAGCAACAGTGTGAGACTCTGTCTCACAAAGCAGAAAGAGGGGGAGGAGGGAGGGAGGAAAGAAGGAAGGAAGGAAGGAAGGAAGGAAGGAAGGAAGGAAGGAAGGAAGGAAGGAAGGAGAGGAACGTGAAAGAGAAAGAACAGACTAAGAAAAGGAGGAGGAAGGAGACAGAGGAGGAGGGAAAAGAAGGAGGCAAGAGCTAAGGCATAGGGAGGTTCAATGCCACCAACTACGAAGTGGCAGAGCCAGCCCCTTGGCTAGGATCTGGGCAGAGGTCAGAGGTGGGAGGTACACAATGCCCCTGGCCAGGGTATATTCGAATCAGGCCATATGTGGCTGCTTTTTGTCACTGCAGGTAGACAAACACTCAGCCCAGACTATCCAACTGTCAGCCATGACTGTCCTCTTCAAATGTGCCAGTCTTCCCATTTTCAGGAAGCCACTCTGACTTCCATACTCTGCAGCCTTGGGGTCCCTATCTTTCAGGCTTGGAATGGGACCTGTGTACTGTTTACAGGCCTGTGATCAGGAGCCAGGGTTTTGAGAGCAAAAGGGACTGTCAGGAGCGCTGGACATGGGGAGTAGGGACAAGTTTGCATGAAATCTGCCTCTTTCTGTGACTTCAAGGCTATAAAGCCCAGCTTCCTTATAACACTAGTCCTGGACGGACCCACTGACATTCTGGACTCCATCTCAGAGATGACAGAGTAGTCACACTGTAAATGTTAGTAGTACCCAGACCTTGTGCACCAGTGAATGAAGGTGCTACAGCCCTTGCCTCGAGGTCATGTGGGGTCCTGATGAGGGCTGTGAGCCTTTCCTACCTGGTGTCCCACTGAGGAAGAAATGGACCCCTGACTGTGTCATCCCCTCTGTGGCTTAGTCCCAGTCACTGAGCCAGGCTGGGCAGTGGGTGAGCCACACATCCGTCACAGGCATTTCGGGGTCCTGTAAAGTCATTGCCCTCCTGTACATCCTGTGTCAAGGAAGGAGAGAAGGCCTCCTAGGTGCCCTGAGCTTCTGAGGACAATCTACCAGCCTGGCCTTCACAGTAACCAGAAAGGGTCCCTGTGCCCCCAGTTCTGCATGTACCTGTTGTTTCCCTTCCCTCTAAGAGGCCACCAGTGGCCCCCTGAGTGCCTTGCATGTCCCATAGCCCTGAGTGCCACCGGCCATCTGTTCTTTTCCCTAGGAGCCTGTCCTTGGTGAAGCCCAGCTGGAAATTCTCCAGCAGTACCCTCCTTGGCAGGGCCATAAGATGGCCGACCAGTCTGAGCCTCATGCCTGGTCCCTGCCTCTCTTTTCTGATCAGCATAGGCTGCTGAACTGAGGCTCAGGCCCAGCAAGCCTTGACTAAGGACCCCATCTTGTCCATAGCTAGCTCAGAGACCCAAACTTTGTGTTCTGATTTACCAACAATAACCACAATCACTGTAACCTGCATTGCGCACAGAGCATGAACCAGAACTTCTGGGATGCCAGAGTGGAGGCCCTGCCTATCACAGGAGGGGTGGAAGAAAATGCTTAGGGTGAATGGGGGTACACTTGGCCTGTCCTTTGTAAAAGTGGGGCAGGAAAAGAGGAAGGGAGAGGGAGAACGGAGGGAGGGAGAGAAGAACGGAGGAAGGAGAGAGAGAGGGGTACTTCCCTTCAGGGGTTGGTCCCCCCCAAACTGGCCATCACCCACCCCTTCTCTGTCCCCACTCTCCAGGCCTCTCCTTTGGATCTTCTCTCCCGCAGGCTGCCCCTGAGAATCTCTACCCTTAATGCCACCCCCACCCTGGGGTCAGACCCTCCTGGACATCACCGACTTTACTGTTTTCTCCCTGGGAAAAAGGTGCTGACTCTCCAGGATCTTTCTATGGAGCCTTTGGCAGACAGTATTCAGCAAAGGCTTGTTGATCAAACAGATGAAGTCCTGTGTCCAATCCCAGGCTAGTCTGAAGCGACCGGAGGACCTGGCTCACCGATCCTCACTAAACAAGCAAGCGCTTGTGTCATTGGGACCTGGGGACCAAAGCACATGAGAGCAAGGTCTTATGGTCCAAGGTAGAAACTGCCAAGTGGCCCCTGGCCACTAAGCCACCCCTGGAATGTCTCAGGGAGCATAAATGAAGGGTTTGGAGGGCCTGAATGCTGTGAGGTCTGTCTCTGTGTGAAAGGAAACAGCGAGGTAAACTGTGGTGTTCTCCGACGCTGGGCTCCGAGGCATTAATTACTCAAATGAGTGAGTATTGAATCAAAGGCCTGACTTCAAAAATTAAACTCAGATTAGCCCCTGCCTGACTTCCTGTGAAATGAAAAACATTTGGTTAAAGAATGGACACCAGGGCAGGAGAACTGAGAAGAAAGGCCTCGAGGGCTTCATTGCCCACTGCAGAGGCCACTGGTACCTAAGACCTGTCATGCCGGCTTTCCAACTGCCAGTGGGGCTGCAGGTGGAGGTGAGCAGAGTGCCAGGCAGGATGGGCCCCAACTCCGGCTTCTGCTCTGAGTAAGGTTGGGGACCTCTGGGAAGCAGGGGAGGCTGACCAAGGTACAAAGACCAGAGCCTCCATCGGGTCCACACAGGTCCCCAGGATCCTCAAGAGCATTTGAAGGGAGTTCCGTGTTCTTCCCTGGGCTCACCCAGACCTTAAGGACCCGGAATCTTTCCACAGTGTTTTCCCCAGATTCTGCATTCTTTCCTGGGCTCACCTGGACCTTAAGGACCCGGAATCTTTCTGCAGTGCTTCCCCAAGTTCCTTCCCTTCACACATTATTTTTTTCCAAGGCTGTCCTCTGGTCTTTTTTACCTTATACCTTCTGTTCTTAGCACAGAGGTGCAAATTCCTTTGTGACCATAAAAGTCCCACGGGAGCTGCCCCAGGCAAGCTGGTCTCCTATGAAGCCTGCAGCAGACTAAGTTCTGCTCTTCCAAGCCTCCACTGTGTCCTTATGGGCGGAACATCAGTCACCCTCAGTCAAGCTGCCTTTCTCCTTCTGTGCTCCCCATCTCCATGCCTCTTCCCTGCACATCTCCGTGCTCCCCTGTGCTCCCCCCCCACCCCCCGTGCCTCTTCCCTACACATCTCTCAGAATTGTTCCCTTCTGAGCAGTACTAGAATTCTTTTGGTACTTGCTAGACATTTGGTGCTTCCTTGGCAGACTCAGGCTGTCACTGTGACTGTCGAGTAACTGTGGGCATGTGGCACTAGCCATCTGCATGAAGCATACCCTCGGAATACACCCGCATAGTAGCACAGACGCAGGGCCACTCTGAAGGATGTGTCTACTGGGGACAAAGTGTTCTCACGTGTGTGAGAACCTAGGTCAGCGTAAAGTACACAGCAAAGGGAGGCATGAGTGCCAGGAGCATGCTGGGAAGAAGGCGGGACTCTTACACCAGGGCCTGGGCCTGGTGGGCATTTTCACCCTTGTTACTCAGATTGAGGGCACTAAGGTGGCAGCTGGCAAGAAATGGTGAGTGGTCAGCGTGGTCCTCCTAGTCCTACCTGCTGGGTCCCATGGCCCTCTGGGAAGTGCATATAGTGGCCACAGTGCCCCTGGAATATAGGCCAGGAGAACAGGCCTAAGACCCTACATGAGTTAGAATCTTGTCCCAAGCCCTCTGCCTGGGCCCTACTGCAGAGCATGGCCAGAGCACCCCACTCCTGTGACAATGACCAATCATGAGTGACTATGGCCTCTGTGGTGATGCCAAGCATGACCGTCGGGGAACTGGGGCTCTGCCCTAGAAGGCTATCTCTGGGTTAGTAGTAGCTGGTTAGAACAGAGCATCTGTTACCATGCAGGCAGACATGGCCCAGCGGCTCCTGCCCTTCCCGGAGACCTTCATCTGTCCTGTGTGGGTTCCAGGATAAACACCAGCGCAGGAGAGCCAGGTGTCTCGGCAGAACACTCCAGGTCTGAACACCACGGGATCTGGACCCTGATGTACCTGCCCTCAGATGGACAGCAACTAGCTCTTGATGTGACACAATGGTAATCTCCTGTTGGCACTGGGCAAGGCCTGTTGGGCACAGAGTATTGGCGGGCCCCAGACTGAAGCATCACAGAGAGGCCACAGAGAGACCGAGGGCAGTTGACAGAGAAACGTATCTGGTGGCCACCCTATCAATCCCAGACACAGCCTTCTGCCACCACAGGAAGCTGGTGGCACCCTGTGGGTTCGGGGTACCAAGCAGTCTACCAGACCCAGACAGAGTCAGGCTGCTGACGCTCTTCAGTACCCCTGTCGGTCTCCCCAGGGCAGGCAGCAAAGTCCAGGCCACCCCCAGATCTCTGCTCCCCTGTTCCTCCTAAGGCCCCAGGAAGCCTCAACATGCTGGTGGCTCACTCCATAAAGTGGCCCAATCTTGTGATCCCAACACTTGGGAAGCTGAGGCAGGAGGATGGCTGCAAGTTAGAAGCCAGTCTGAGAATCCCATCCTCAAGAGCAGTGGGGCCCTGCTGTTCCCACCCAGGAAGGAGAGGCACCTAGGCAAGCCCCCTGGAAGAGGCCTGGCCGGCTGAGGTAGATGGTGGGGATTGGCTGGACAGGAGGAGGGAACTTGTAATTCCTCCTGGCCCCTGGGTCTGGGCCTCCACAGGACACTGTGCCTGGGTGACTCCATTGCCCCACCCCCAGCCTCCAGAAAGAAGCCCAGCCATTTGGTTCATCACAGCCATTTTGTCTCTGATGGTCTAATTCACACCTGGCTGCAGGTCAATGAACAGGCAGAAGGGGGCCGGGAAATGTTTATGAGGGGGCAGGGTGGGTGGTAGTTAGGGGCCTGTCCCTGGGAAGCTGGAGCCAGCAGGGTCTGCACCTTTTGGAGCTGTGTGGGACACCTCCTGCCTCTTCCATAGGCCCTGCCCCACCCACCCACCCACTTGCCCCAGTAGGAGGAAGTTCCTGGGAGATGACCCTTAGATGCAGCTGAGTCACAAGTGGGGGACATAACTGCCAAGATGGTAGTATGCCCTGGGATATCTGGAAGCTCCCCGGCCTGAGCTGCTAGAACCCATTCTGCCCTGGTTGCGCTGATCTTACAGGGAAGCTGGAGTAGTCATTTCTGAGCTAGATGAGACCAGAGGCCTCACTACAACCTTCTCTCTTGAGCAGCGTTTCTCAACCTGTGGGTCACTAACTACCCTTTGGGGATCAAACGACCCTTTCATAGGGGTCGCCTAAAACCAATGGAAAACACAGATATCTACATTATGATTCATAACAGTAGCAAAATTACAGTTATGAAGTAACAATGTAAATTTACTTTAGTGAAGGGGTCACTATAAGGTGAGGAACTGTGTTAAAGAGTCACAGCATTGGGCAGGCTGGGAACTGCAGCTCTAGAGCCTTCCATAGGGATGAGTGCCATGGCTGCCACCTGCTTTCAGTTCCTGATGCCCAGGTATGAATGCCATGACTGTCTCTCCCTATATATACCGCCTGGCCTATTGATAGCCTGCAACCCACTGCCCCTAAGCCCCCTGGGACAATCTGTCTTCCCAGCTAAGACCTGGCACCTGGAAAAGACTTTACAGGTGTTTGGTCACCTTTTTGGCTCTAAGCCCACAGTGCAGGCCAAGAAGTAGAGGGTGTCTGTGCCTAGCCTGGGTGCCACCTGTGAGCTAGCAACCCTGCTCTGCTGTGTCCAGGCAGGCGAGATGGCAGAGAGGAAATGGGGCTTTCTGGCTGGACCCTGGGATGAGGTGGGAGTGGTGGGGGTGGTGGGTGATGGAGGGAATGGTTTGTGGCAATGGAAGAAAGTCCCAGCTGGGGGGGCCTCGGTGGGTCATGAAACTAACAGTTTCTGCTCTGTAGAACCTGAAGGGCCCCTGAGAGGAAGTTAAGCTCAGTAAGGGCCTGGTGTGAAGGCTCATCACTGGGTCTGGCTTGGTCCTTCCTGTAGGAAGCCCACAGGAAGCCTGAGGCTCCTGGGATCACTGTCACAAATGGCGCCGCACCTTTTCCCAGTTTGCAGATCAGAGATTGTGAAACGCAGCCACACCTATCTCCCCAACCCTCTGGAGGAAATCCAACGCAGGAAGATCCTGAGCTTAAGTCCATCCTGGGCTACATAGCTACCCCCTGTATCAAAACCAGAACCAAAGTCAAATAAAGAGGGGGGAAGGGAGGGAGGGGGGAGGGAGGAAGAGAGAGAAGGAAGGAGAAGAAAGAAAGAAAAGAAAGAAAGGAGGGATGGAGGGAGGGAGAGGGGAGGTGGAGAGAAAGAAAGAAGGGAGGGAGGGAAGGAGAGAGAGAGAGAGAGAGAGA
>NC_022015.1:37403117-37411162 GCF_000317375.1 Microtus ochrogaster
CATAGTTTGAAACAGTGTATCACAACCATACATAGTTTGAAACAGTGTATCACAACCATACATAAACTATTGGCTACTGGTGGATTCTGGGGCAGGCGTTGTGATCCCACTGGTGCTATTCTCCCACAGACAGCCCTGGTGAAGCTCAGCATGTCTTAAAACAAAACAAAACAAATCATGAATGCAAGAAAGGGGATTGGAGGGAGAAGGGAGCTAGTAAGGGCAGGAGGGGAACTGGAAATTTGTTCAAGGTACCTTGTACACATGTGAAACTGTCAAAGAACAAATACAGATTATATATAAAAACAAAGAAAAGTAAATGACGCTTTTGGAAACTCATCCTGCATGCCCCCGGGGTTCAACACCATCCAGCCCCCAAAGCTCCAGTGGTCTCTCCTGACTGTATTCCAGGTCAGTCCGCAGCGGCTGTGTTCCCACGCAGCTTCTTTCACCCAGACTGTCCGGAGGCTAGCTCATGGGTGGGAGGGGCCACAGGCCTAGTGATTGCCAATAAACTACTGTGTGAGGATGCTCCAACTTCCTTCCTCACTCATCCAGTGACTGACAGGCATCTGGGGAAAGCCCAGCTCAGCCTTCAGGACCTGCAGAAAGGATTCCACTAGGATGCTCCAAGACAGGATGGATGAGGTCAGTCAATGCTTGCTTTTTGGTTCTTTTGTCAATGGTTTTACTGAGATGTAATTCATATAGCAACACACCCATTTAAAGTAGACAAATCAGAGATCTGGTACTTAATCCCAGCACCTGGAAGGCAGAGGTGGGGGAGCCCTGTGTGCATTCAACATGATGAGAATTTGTCTCAAACAAAATAATTAATTAGGAAAAAGAAGTCACCAATGGTTGACCTGAGAATGCCACCAGCTGAAGACCCTTTGGTAAGTTGCTGAGTCTTAGGTGGAGTGCTAAGCCTTAGGTCTGCAGGCTTCTCGAGGATGAGGATATGTGGTCTAACCCCTGCATGATTCCTATGGAAGTCATGGACTCCGGGGCAGCCAGGCCTGGGCTGCCCACCATATACATGAGCAGAGGTCAAGCTGCCTGCTCCAGTGAGGTGGGTTGGTACATAGCCTCTAATCAGGGTCCAAAATTGCCCCCAGAAGGCACACACAGGAGCCATTAATTCTAGTTTGAACCAGTTTAATAAATAGCTAAATAAAGAAACTGAGCCTGGGCCTCCCAATTAGCCTGGATTCCTCGGTAAGTGGTAGGTGGCCTCCCATTTTCCATTACTTATTGAAGTAGCTTGGCCTTCTGTGGTACAAAAGTCCCTCCTGGTGGCCGGGACAGAGTTGGGGTAGGGATAAAGGTTCTTGCAGCTGGGAAAATCACCAATTCTGTGGATGACCCTTATTTAGTCGCAAAGTATACAAACACAAAGATATCCAGTCCTGCCGTCTCCTGGGAGCCAGGGGACTTGTTCCCACCACCGCTCCATGATCTCCCTGGCAGATCACAGTGGCAGGGGGTTCTTCAGCCTTGAGTCTGAATGAAGAGCTTGCCCAGTGGCTGGGTGAGGTTGAGGGAGGTAGGGGTGCACACATGGTCTGTGAGTCGAGGTGCTGGGTGAGATGCCACAAGCTGTTGACGTCTGTTCTCTGAAGGCCCAGCAGATCAGTGAGAGCTCTATCCTGCCTCATTTTCCCTGGTGGTTTGGACTGAGGAGCTTGCTCTTGGCTCTGCTTCCTGCCCTGCCTTTGCCCTCTTTCTTAGCATGCTTTCTGTGGCTGTGTTAAAACACTGACCAAAAGCAGGTTGGGGAGGAAGTGGTTGACGTCCTCTTACAGGTGAGAGTCCATCACTGAGGAAGTGAGGGCAGGAACTCAAGCAGAGACCATGGGCCCAATGCTGCTTACTAGCTTGCTCACTCTGGTTCACTCAGCTGAGTTTCTTCTTGTCATCCCAGGCCCACCTGGCCTGGAATGGCACCCACCCCCTACAGGAGGCTGGACTTCCTACACCAACCAGCAGTCAAGAGAATGCCCCCCACACGTCCCCATGGTCCAATTTGATGGAGGAAATTCTCAGTTGAGGTTCCCTCTTCCCAGGTGTGTCTAGCTGACAGCCAAAGCCAACCATGAGACTCCAGGTGTGCTCATCACAGCAGCACGGAGAGGCCCAAGGCATTCAGACCAATCTGAGACTTGGAGACACACGGATAGAAAACCCCCAGGGCCACACAGTGCTGGACTGGGCCAGGGATGGACCCAAATCCAGGACACATTCCTAGGCCCCCCCCATCCAGCGCCTCCTAGAGTGAAGTATCATCAGAGTCCCCTGTCCCCAGAGTTTCCATCTCTGCCTGCTGCTGTCCATGTAAGCCAGGTATGCTCGCAATTTTTTGATGGTTCGGGTGGAGCTGTGTCCCCAGAAGTTTCTAACATACAGACTTCAGCAGGTGGCTGGATGAAGAGTCAGGGTCTGTAATTACAGAAAAGTGGGGTAGCACCAGTTCCCATGCCAGGGGTCAGGATGTCCCACAGAGGACATCCACATAAGGACACAGACTCTGCCTACAAACCAAGGGAAGATACCACGGGAGGAGTAGGCCCTCCACACCTCCATCTGGGAACAGGGCTGTGGAGTGCTATCAGTGGGTCTGAGCTCATTCATGCATCTGAGAACTATACAGCCTCCTCTTTCTCCCTCAGACACCCCACTCACTACTCCCACACGAGCCATCAGGCACAGAACACAAAGGCACTGAATTCTCCACGCTCCTAACTACCTCAGTCCTGTAACCACTACATTAGTCTCTAACATTCAAATTCAGCACAGAAAGGCTGAGTAACCAGCCCATCGTCACCCAGCATCAGAAGGATCCTGACACAGAAAGACTGAGGCCCAGGGAGGCGAGGTGCAGCATGCAGCAATCTGTTTCGATGGCCTCCAAATGACTGTAGAGATGGATAACTGTTCTACCATCCTGTAAGCCTGCATCTCCATCCTCCACATGGTGTGGCAAGACCACAGCCCTGCAGCAGCTCCTTAACCTGGGCCAAACAATGTAAGAATCTTGTTCTTTATTTTCTATTTGTCTCTTTACCTCTTTCTTTTTTTAAATGCATTCATGTGTGTGTGTGTGTGTGTGTGTGTGTGTGTGTGTGTGTGTGTGTGTGTTGCCAGTATGGATGCCTGTGTACCATATGCATGCAGTGTCTGGGGAGACCAGAAAAGGGCATCGAATCCTTTGGAGCTGAAGTTACAGAGGTCCAGAGTCACCATGTGGGTGCTGGGAATTGAACTCGGATCATTTGAAGAAGCAGCCAGTGTTCTTAACCCCTGAGTTATTTTCTAAGCCTTAATTAATTAAGTTTTTGACCTCTGAGAAGCAATCCAGAAAAAGGCCTAGCAGCATGACCTCTGGCCCGTCTCAGCCATCATCAAAAAGAAAAGTGAAACTTGAAAGGCAAAAAATGCAGTGGCTAGTTGGGAATTTTTTGTTTGTTAAACTGGTCGGTCGGTTGGGATTTGTTGCTGTTGCTGTTGTTTGTTTTCAACCTTTTTCCATTATTCATGTTTGATTGACATATAAAATTGTATGTATTTATGACGCATTAGGTGTTTGTGGAATAAAGGCCTGTTGTGTGTCCACTTGTGACTGCTGTGGGCCTCATTGTGCTGTCCCGCGCATCTGTAGAAGAGACGTTTGTCACCATGGATAAGCCAGGGCTATGATGAGAGTCCCTGGGCTTACCACATGTTTTGTGGGATCACAGCATCTCATACTGAGGACTGGGTCTTAGTGACCAGGGGTGCCCTGTGGTTCCTCAGGTGCCCTTCACATCAGTGGCTCCTCAGCTGCAAGAGATGACGCAGGCACTGCTGTGTCCCTACTGTAGTGGGGACACTGAGGCACCAGAGACCAAGGCCTTCTGGGTGATCGACTATCTCTCTTCAGTCTCACCAAAGCTGGCCTGGGCTAGTAATGACTGGCAAGATCATAACCAGACTTCCTGTGAAAGGAGAATTCCTGGTCTGTAAGAAACCCAGTCTCAGGAGCCACAAGACCACCTCACTTAGAAAGTGAACAGAAGGACTGGAGGGAAGGCTGAGCACCCAAGAGTATGAGCTGCTCTTCCAGAGGACCCTGGGCTCACTTCCCAGCACCCCTATGATGGCTCACAACCGTCAGTGACTTCAGTCACAGGGGGTCTCACACTTCTGGCCTCGGAGCACACTGTACATGCTTGGTGCACAGAGATACATGCAGGAGAAATCCCCACACAATACAACAAAAATAAACTTTAAATAGTGGGTAAAGGATTCAGGTTGCCTCTTTGGGGGCTCAGAGGCAGGTGACCCCTTGCATGTGGTTCTTATTGGAATGGGCAGTGTGGCCTCAGGGAGGGGACATCCCCTTTGCACCCAGGGGGCATGAGAATGGAAACAAGGGTAGTCTCAACACCAGCTAGCACAGGGCACTCACAGCAAGGGAGAACAGGCCCATGACCTTCCTGTTCTCAGCCAGGGCAGAAATAGTCCTGGAGTCACAGTCCACCAGGTGGAGCGGGCTAACAGTGGCCTGCAATAAGAACACATGCTCAGGGTAAGGTGAGGACTGACTGCCACAGGAAAGGCCCTGATTGTTTGATGTGACAATTAGCAAGGAGACATGTTTTCCCTTAGAAAATCTTGATGGTGTTTATTTCCTGCAGGGGAGCACACTGAAGAGCACACATGCAGGGATCAGCGGACAACTTGTGGGTGTTGACTCTCTCCTTCCACCATGTGTGTCCAGAGGATCGATCTCAGGTGGCTGGGCTTAGCTGCAAGCCACCTTCGGTCACTGGGCCATAGCCATCTCGTCGGCCCCAAACAAGGGGACTTTTGTCATCCAGGAAGACATAGCCACCCATGTCAATCATCCTTGTCTTGCCCAAGTGGAAGACAAATAGCTGATTCCCACGGAACCTCTAGGCCACATCTCAGTCCCAACTCCAGCCTTTCGAGAAGACAGAATGGTGTTTTTCCCGTGAGAAGTCCCGGCCTTAAAGACATCCAAAGACAGAGGCCAGGGCTCACCCACCCTGAATTCTTTCTGGAGCACCTGGCTTCTGAGGCAGGTGAGCCATGCTAGAGGCATCTCCCACTGACCACAGAAGGACTGCAGAATCTCGAATGTCTGGATCCTGCCCCTAGGAGGGCTGCTAGCTCAGGACCCCAGCTATATTCTCATATTCCGTCAGGAGTCTGGGTGCGATGAACCCTCAGGAAGATGGTAGGATGACAGTGATGATGTCACTCATGACTGCTGCTAGAGCAGATGATGGTACCCAGCATGCCTCAGGAGCCCCCTTGGGAGAGCCCATGCTGCACATGGCTGTCTGAGCTGTGTTTGGCCGGTGTATTACATGGGACTATGGAGCAGCTACTCAGGGCGGACTGACTAGGCCAGGGAGTTGGCCTAGTCAGTTAGCTCCATCGTCAGCTTGCCACCCATCCTGCCTCTGTCTCAGCACTGTGTGGGCCCTTGCCACCCCTCATCACCCAGTACTTGGGGTGACTTCCTGAAGGTCTGTCACAAGTCACAGACTTTGCCCTGAGAGATAGGGACAGCCCTAGGAAAGAAAAAGAGGTAGCGGGCCCAGCTCACTCCTCTCGAGGCTCCGCTCATCCAGCGTCCCCTGTTCCCCATTTACATGCAAGGCCACTAGGAACCCCTAATGGCAGATATCCGAGCCCCCAAGTGACCCTGGGTGACACCACTAGTGGTGGGAAGGGTTCCACCATAGAACCCAACCATCCAGACCCCACGACCTTAAAACACACACACCCCAGACCGGAATGGACAAATGGCCAGTGGTTGACACTTAAGGGTATTTGCTTTGGTAGGGTTTTGCTACCTAACCCAGGCTGATTTGCTACATAATCCTCTTGCCTGAGCGCTGTGTCACCCTCCCACCTCCGCAGGTCTGCCTTCAGCCAGCCAGATTCCCACCATTACACTCTTGTCCTGTGAGTGAAAACATCATCTTTCTCAGGGGGCCTCATCAGCTGCAGGTCCAGAGCCATCCCATACAACATCTGACCATGGGGTGTCATGGCAACTCTACTGCTGTAATTAGCCCCAGGCACCAACTCGCCACACCTGAAAGGAGAGAACTTCAGCTGAGGACTGCTCCCATCCGAATGGTCTGTAGGGAAGTCTGTGGAGCATTTTCTTGATTAATGATTAATGTAGGAGAACCCAGCCCTCTGTGGGAGGTAAAATCCCCAGGCTGGTGGTCCTGGGTGCCAGAACAAAGCAGACTGAGCAAGCCATGGGGAGAAAGCTGGTAAGTATCACCCCTCCACGGCCTCTGTCAGCTCCGACATCCAGGTTCCTTCTTCAAGTTTCTGTCCTGACTTCCCTGGATGTGGATTGTAACCTCGGAGTTATTTTTCATCTTGGAGTTTATCACAGCTACAGAAAGCAAACTTGCTGTGTGGCCTTTGGTGATGTCTCTATTCCTTCTCTGGAAGAAGGGAGAACCCCTGTCTTTCTCCCGGCCTGATCTCTGAGGTCTCCTACTAGAAAGGGAAGTCATTGCTATTATTGCATTGCATGGCATAGAATGCTTGAACCATATTCTGTAGAATATGAGGTTATCTTGTCCCGGCAACCTATTGGGACATTCCCAGTGGGGACCGAAGAGGAACCAAATGAACCTGCCTGAGACACACAAAGTTCCACTTTGCAGATAGCAGGGAGTGAATCCCCAGAAGGCCCCTTGCCTTCTACAGAGGGCCTGGCAGGATGCTGCCCTCCTGGCATGGTTGGTAGTCTTGAGACAGATGCTGTCTCGGCAGCTTTGGGACAACTTGAGAGTAAATGCTGGTGCCTGCGCACTGTGATGGGTTCAGTTCTGTCACTTGCTCTCCCTTTTCCCATCTGTGACATGAGGAGACTTTCTGTGAACAGAAAGAGAGCAAAGCTGCCTTTATCAGAGTCTGGTCACATGAGGCTGGGTGGCTTCTGAGGTGTGGGAACCCAAGAGAAGAGGAGGCCTGCTCAGGGGCCCAGCCAAGAGCATGCAGACAGGTAGGGACCCAAAGGTCCCCACAGCCACCTGGCTCTTCCCAGTTCAGCTCTGCAGCTCTCAAAGGTCTGAGGCTACACGTATCATGAGTGGGGCATCCGGGGAGGGGAGCCCCTGGCCACAGTAGCATGGGGAGAGAGGTCTGGTGGCTTGACCTCCCCACCCAGGGCAATGGGGCAGCAGATGTGCTGAGTTTTCATGCTTGGTACAGCCTTCTCCATTCAGCACCCCCAGGGCTCAAAGGGACAGTCCCCAGGGGCTAGACCTCTGATTGGCACATAGACGCCAGGCGAAGCGTCCCTTTGAACATCTCCCTAGGACTGCACCAGGTCACCCCACTGTGGCCTGATGGATGGGTCCTGGCTGGGCCAGTGGGCCAGAGAAAGGCTCTGGCCAGGGCAAGCTGCTTTCTCAGCTCCAATGTGAGCCCCAGCCGACCTCAAAGGAAGTGCCGTGGCTGCAGAAACCTTTCATACCCCTGTCTTTGTGGGCTTACTTGGCTTTTCTTTGGAGCTTGAAGGAAGGGTCACCGGCTCCTTGTTGTCTCTGGGGTGGTTGGAACGAGGACCGCTGCAGCATGCTGGAGGCCGCTCTTTGTTTGGCTGAGTTTCTGAGAGTTCTGCCCACAGCTGAGGCCACTGTTCCACCCAGGGTCTAGTGTCAGGCTGGGGCGCAGAACCATCCCAGGCCACTGGGCCTGGAACTCCAGCACAGAGACATGAGGTGTGCGTAGCCTGGGCTACAGAGCAAGAGTCTGCCTCAAATACTGCTGAACAAAAAAGCAGGGGCTTAACAGCAGACACAGTGGCTGTTGCAGTTGAGATGTGTCCGCAGAGGCCAGCAAGGGTGACAGGCTTCTGGAAAATGGGTATGTGTGTGGCCTCGAAATGTCAGCCCAAAAGAGCTATTGACTGCAAGAGGAAACATAGGACCAACTGCAATGGTCCTACAATGCCAGCACTTGGGAGATGGAGCCCAGATGATCAGAAGTTTGAAGCCAGCTTC
>NC_022015.1:37413007-37427159 GCF_000317375.1 Microtus ochrogaster
ACAGCCTGACCTACACAGCAAGACTCAGTCTCAAAGACAGAAAGTGAGAGGAAAGAAGGGGCATTGCCCTCTGGGATGGCTCAGAGGGTAAAAGCATTTGCCACCCAAGCCTGACAAGCTGAGTTCAGTCCCCAGAACCCACGTGAAAATAGTAATTATGCCAGGCAGTGGTGGTGCACACCTTTAATCCCAGCACTCAGGAGGCAGAGGCAGGTGGATCTCTGTGAGTTCGAGGCCAGCCTGGTCTACAGAGTGAGTTCTAGGACAGTCAGAGCTATTGTACAGAGAAACAATGTCTCAAACAAACAAACAAGTAAACAAACAAAAAGGTAATTATAATAAAGAAAAGAGTCAAATGTGGCAGTGTGAACCTGTAACTCTAGTGCTCCCAAGGGAACTAGAAACGGGAAGTGGAGGAAAGAGAATTGCTCGGAAGTTCATGGACCAGTGATCTGGAGAACAAAGTGGGAGAAGTAACAAGAGACTCTGTCACAGATAAAGAGAGAACCAACCTTTGAAAGTTGTCTTCTGACCTCAACACATATGCCATGGTATACATACACTAGCACACATACATGCACGTGTGTACATGCACAGACAAAGATACACACACACACAAATATAAAGCAATACTTTTTAAAGGAAAAATAAAAGAAGAAAGGGGAGGAAGGGAGAGAATGAAGGAGGAGAAAAGAAGAAAGGAAGAAAGAAAGGGAGGGAGGCAGAGGGGGAAGGAAGGAAGGAGGGAAGGAAGAAATCTTGCCATCACCAGAAGTCTTCCTAGGAGGCAGAGCTGGTGTCTGTGGGAACATGGTGGGGCAAGTAATAGTATCCACTTGGATGAATGCCAAGAGACAGGAAGAAGAAATGTGGCCAAAGTCGGACACAAGTCATCACTGATTTGAGCCTCGGTTTCCTCATCTGCAAAAGGAAGATCACAGATACTCTATGGTGAAGATGTAGCAAGGACATGAGCAGTCAGGACCTTGGTGAGATCCTGGCATGAGTGGCATATCACCTGAAAGACAGCACTCTTCCTACCTGAGAGTCATGGAACTCAAAACAAGCAAAGGTGCATCATGGAGTTAATGGCCTTGGGCATGTGTGACTGAGATCATGGGTAAGGGCACCAATTAATTAGTGCCAGAAAGAGCCTCTGTGCCCTTAAAAGCTCAACAGCAAGGGTCATGATGCAGAGAAGACTTTCAGAATTCTCTGCAGGGAACTCCTCCCTCTTCGTGGAACTCCTCCCCACCTTGACACTCAGTAGCCTGGAGCCAGGAATCAGACAGAAGGAAATCAGGGAGAGACACAATGTTTACAAAGAGAAGCAAGGCATAGAGATCTATGGCTTTTCACCCCAGTCACTCACTGGCTTGGCTTTGTTGGATTTTGTTTGAGAGTTTTTATATTTGAGATAGAATCTCACTGTGTAGCCTCGGCTAGCCTACAATTCACTATGTAGACCAGGCTGGCCTTGAACTCAAAAACGATCCACTTGCCTCTGTCTCCCAAGTGCTAGGATTAAAGTGCACAACCACACCTGATAAGGGAGTTAATTTGTTTTGTTTTGTTTCATTTTTTTAAGCAGGCTATTACTATGTAGCCAAGGATAGCTTTCTAAGCCCAACAATCCTTCTGCCTCAGCTTCCCAAATAGTAGCATAACAGGTTTGAGCTGCCACAACTGGCTTTGTAGCTAGTCTTGACTGTGGGACATTCATACCCAATTACAATGTCCTTTAATGTCAAGCCCTAATCAAAGATAGATGGGAGCAAGTACCTGTTGGGCTTCTGTGCTTCACAGCTGGCCTTTGTCCCTGGAGACATCCAATTGGTAGCGGGTATTTTGTGGGTTTCTCAGGGTTTATGCTGCAAGGTCAACTGAGTGCAGATTCAAGGACTAAAGCCAGACAGGCTTCCCTTTCCCATCCTGTTCCTCTACCTTGGCTCTGCAGAACCCATCATCCTGCCTATGAGCAGATAAACAAACAAGTGGGTGTTCCCACTTTATTATCCAAAGAATCAGGGGGTGAAAGGGGAATGGGTTTGTTCTTGTACTTACACATCACACCCAATTTTCCAAATATTTACACAGTGCCATATCTGTCTGACTAGACACACTGCCTCTTGCTTCTCAGGATAATCACATCTAGTCCCTTTGGGGATGTGGAAAGCACAGCATCTCTCTCTGCTGAGCACTGGGAGCCCTAAGGTGCCTGGCTGGTATTATACAGGCTCCTGAAGGCTCAGCAATTGCCCCTGAAATCTGGAAGACCCCAGAGACCTCCTAGCTGCTATCTACCACCTTTCTAGAGCCTGAAAGTCAGATGTAGCCTTTAATACTTTTTAAAATTGTGTGTGTGTGTGTTACACACACAATGGAGATCAAGCCCAGAGCCTCATAGATGTCACTCACCACTGAGCTACAACCTCCACCACAAAAGCATTATTATTTTAAAAGCCAGCCTAGGGTTATGGACATAGCTCAGTGGGTGAAGTGATTGCTGTGCAAACTGAGTTGGCTCCTCAGCATTTTCACACACACACACATACACCAAACAAATAAATCCAAAAAACAAAACAGACATCAGGTGCACACTTGTCACCACAGTTCTGGGGAGGACACAGGAGGCTCCCTGGGTCTCACTGGCCAGTCAACTTGGACACTAATTGGTGAGCACTAAGTCCCAATGACAGAACCTGCGTCCAAAACTAAAGTATATGGGTCCTGTAGAAAGACACTCAAGATGGACTCTTTCTTCCAGTCACACACATGCATCTGTGCATACACAAACGCACATAAAAACATAAAACTAAAGCCTGTCTAGAAGACCTCAGTCACATGGTCACACCAAACAGAAAGGTTTCTGTTGCACAGAATGAAGGGAGAAAGATACACATGGGAGACTAAGCTGGAAGCTGCTACACATATTCTGAGCACCTATGAGTCCTTGGACCAATAGCTTACATTTCAGTCAAACTAGAAGACACAATAGAAGGAGAGCTTGGGAGTTTGGGGACCCTGGGCTGGCTCTGTGTCTACTTTGTTATGGACTTGGATTGTCCCCTCTCTTTCCTTTACCTGTTCAGATGTAGAGTGGTACCAGGGCTCCAACAGCAGCAACTTCATCCTCCTAATCTCCATCCTCATGCTCCCCATCCCCATCATCTCCCTTTCTATCCTCTCCATCCCTCTGCTCCCCATCTCCCTCCTCCCCATCTTAATCCTCCCCATATCCCTTTTCCCCATCATCTTCCTGTCCACCCTCCCCATGCTGATCCCCACCCTCCCCATCTCCCTCCTCCTCATCACCACAGTTTCCCTGTCCATCCTCCTCCCCACCCTCATCTTTTCCATCCCTACCTCTCTCTTTCTATCCGTCCCATCCTCCTCCTTCTCCTCACACTCATCCTTCCATCCTCCCTATCATCTCCCTGCCTCCATCCTCCATATCCCCACCCTCCTAATCTCCACGTCCATCCTCCTAATTTCTACGTTAGTCCTTCTTATCTCCCTCCTCCCCATACACATATCCTCCTCATCTCCTTCCTCCCCACCTCCATCTTCTTCATCTCCATTCTCACCTTCATCAACTTTTCTCAAATTACTTGGAACTTGGAATTAAACCCAAGGTCTTGTATTTGTTAGACAAATCCTTTACCAGGGCTCTACACCACAAGTCATCTTTTTTATGTTGATGTGGAACCTGTGATTCTCCTATCTTTGTCCCAATAGCTGGAATAACAAGACTGCAAACAGGCCTCTGGGTGAGCATCAGCTTTACCACCTTCAGCTTCACTCTCTTATCATTTTTTCTTTTCTTTTTTTCTTTTTTTGGTTTTTTGAGACAGGGTTTCTCTGTAGCTTTGGGGCCTGTCCTGGAACTAGCTCCTAGACCAGGCTGACTTCAAAGAAATCTACCTGCCTCTACCTCCTGAGTGCTGGGATTAAAGGCATGCACCACCACTGCCCGGCTTATTGTTATTTTCTTAACACTACAAGGTTGTCATAGCTCTCCCTGTCTTCACTAATTATGCTCTGTTCATCCAGTTTCCTCATCACCATCACTGTCTGTCTTCATCTCCATCCCCACCACCATCTTCACCACCACTACCATCAAGTTGACCGCATCATCATCTCCAACAACACCATCTTCGTCATCATCATCATCACCACCACCATCATCATCTCCATCCTCTTCATCATTACCATCTCTGTCACCACCACCATGATCTCTGTAAACACAACCATTTTATCACTAACATCACCACCACCATCTTCTTCACCAACGTCTCTCATCTTCACCAGTGACAGAAGCATTGCCATTGTCCTTACCCCACCATTACCGAAATGCCAGTGAACATCTCCTAGACCAGGTACACACTTGCCTGCCATGGGTGCCACTCCATTCTTCCTCCATGGAGTCCGTTCCTCACCCCTTCTACTTGAAAGGGCAGCAACTGAGGCTCACAAGGGCTGATTGACCTGCTCTCAGCACATGGCTGGAAAGTGTCACCCTGAAATGAAAAGCGGCCTCCCTGCTCTTAGCAACACCCACCTCTCTATCCATGCCCATTCAGTGACTGCTGACCACACTGTTCTGAGAATGGACCTGGAGGCAGGAGTCCCTCCTCCACATTTGTTCCCAGGGCTTGAGACTGCAACTCCAGCCAGTCTTGTGGACTGAGACTGTTCTTCAAAGAGGCTCCCTGGGTGGGGCCTGACTATCAAAGCCATCCAGGGTACTTTTAGAAAGGCAGTTTACAAAATAAAACAAAACAAGAAGTCTGTGATGGTGGGGGGAGGGGCTTGGCTTTTGCTGCCCAGTCGTCCCAGCGTGCATCACCAGCACAATCAGAGAAGACCTGGGCACTTGTGTTGCTCTCTGTGTAATAAGACACAAGGTGTTCACCCAGCTCAGTGGTACAAGTGAAGTGGGGACTGGGCCAAGCCCATTCCCCTCGAGCCCCTTAGAAGGAAGAGCCTGGGGATCCTAGAGATAACCATGGGCAGCTGTGGCCCTAGCAGCTGCCACCTGCCTTCCAATGCCGACAATCACCCTTAAGCATTCGTTAACATCCACACTTTGCAGACTTGGGATCTAGGGTATAGACATTCCACCCTCAGAGAACATCTGGCAAAGTCAGGGCCTGGAGATACGAAGCCTGGTGAATTCACCAGCTGCAGTTCCTGATCCGGTTTGGCTGATGTGCTTTGGGTTTTCCGGATTACGGAATTAGTGGCTGCATGAGGATTCATGTTGGACCCCATCTCCAAGGGTTCAGCCTGGAGGTGGGGCTATGGCTCAACTGGTAGAGCACTTTCCTGGCACACACAAAGCTCTGGGTTTCACCAAGGTGTGCTGGCATACATCTGCCATCCCGGCCCTGGAGCGGCTGAGACAGAAGGATCAGAAACTCAGAATCTTCCTTGGCTGCACAGCAAGTTCAAGTCCAGCCTGGGCTACACGAAACCCTGTTTCAAAAAAGTAAATAGCTGGGTCCATGCCTTTAATCAGAAAGCAGAGGCACGGGCAGGCAGATCTCTATGAGTTCAAGGCCAGCCTGGTCTACATATCTACATAGTGAGTTCCAGGCCAGTCAAAGCTGCATAGTAAGACCTGTCTCAAGACAAACAAACAAATAAATATAAATAAAGTGGTTTAAAGAAAAGAACAACAATCTAACTTGGGCAGAGAGTTCTCATTGGTCAGTTGGTCAACTCTCTGACAAGTTTTTCTCAACATTCCTAGTGCTGTGACCCTCATGTTGTGGTGACCCCCAACCATAAAATTATTTTTTGCTACTTCATAACTGTGATTTTTCTACTGTTATGACTCGTAATACAAATATCTGATATGCAGGATATCTGAACTGCAGCTCCTGTGAAAGGGTCATTTGACCCCCCCAATGGGGTCATGACCCACAGGTTGAGAACCTTTGCTCTGGCAGCATGGCCTCCTCCTCCCCACCCTGACCTCCTACCTCATCCACAGTACACCAGCCTGGAGACCTGGCTCTGGCCCCAGATCTAGATGTCTAGCTCCCCAGCTAAAGGTGCTCCCCTGACCTTTAGGCATCTTCCTGTGATGTGGATTAGGCTCACGTTACTGTCTGAGGAAAGGTCGGTGGGTGTCCAGCTTGACACTGACATGAGGGGATGGTTCCTGAACATTCCTGCCCTCTCCACCACTGAGGACATCACAGGGACTGGTCACCCAACTTGGACACTTTAGCTATTGCCATAATGTCTACTCAGGTGGGTTGTTACAGTGATACTCTTGACCCTCTTGACCCATTGTCAGTGTGACGGCTGCTTTGCTAGGGACAGGTGCCAGGCTGCCTAGACCTCCAATCTCCCAATTGCCAGGCTGCCTGCCCAGGCCTCCACTCTCTCTGATCCCTGACTCCGGAAGGTACAGCTGCTTGACCACTCACCTGACTCTGACCCCACCCCACAAAACCAGCCGTCCCCTCTCCTGGACCCAGATCTGCAGTAGTCTGGGTCCAAAGGGACGCTATGCAGGAAGGAGGAGGGGCTACCCTGCCAGCCTGGCACCCGGGCTAGAAAGGTGCGCCAGACAGCAGCTGCCCCGACTGCCCTTTCTTCTCCCAGCTTTTTGTTCAGCCCTTTTGATTTGAAAACAAGGCCCCTTTATGCATTGAGGGGCCTCCCCAAGCTTCGCCGTCCCACCCATGGCTGGTGTTTTCCTTTTCATCTGGTGCTGGGAGCTCAAGGGCAGCAGGAGGGACCTGGTGGTGTCACAGAACCTAAGTGACTCAGCTTTCAGTGGCATTGTGGCCCTGAAGCTTTGATATTGTAAGAGAGCGTCACAACAAAGGGGCTTCGAGGGGCTTCAGCAAGGGGAAGCTACTCTGAGAGCTCCCAGTGGCTCTCTGAAAGGAGGGAAGATTGGCCTGTGACCCTGACTCTCAAGGCTGACACTGAGCCGGGCTGCCAGCCGGGGGTCTGCTCTGGGGAGAGTGGTGGCTGGCTCCTCACCTGGCCTTTGTTCTTGGTTCCCACAGGAGGCTACAGCAGCTTCTCTGGCCCCTGGAGGCTCCCAGGCAGAATGGCTTGTCTCCAGCCTGAGCCAGCTGGGTCAGCCTGGAGGCGGGCCACCAGAGCCACCACACTCTCAGCCTGCACACCTGCCAGACCACAGTGGAGGACCTTTGGAGAAACGAGTGCTGTGGGCTCCCAGGCCTATGGACCTTGTGCCAACTAGGGAATTTCCATGCCTCAGTTTCCAGGCACCATAAGGGTGGATAAAGATTCCTTGTCCACCTGTTCTGACTGGTACAGAAAAGAAGAACGTGAGGCTTGAGGCCAAGTGGGTCTGGCCCAACACTGGCCAAGGAAGGGAGACTCAATCCCTTGCCCTTTCTCCCTGGGCTTCAGAGCCTCCTCCATGAAGTGGGCTGGAGATGCGGCTCAGTAGGGAGAGGGCTCACCTAGCGTGCACAAGGCCCTTAGTTCAGTCCTCAGCCCATGAACAGAGCACAGATATACAAATCTATACTCTTAACACTCAGGAGGTAAAGCAGGAGGGCAGACTTCAAAGCTAGCCTGGGCTACACAGACAATCCTAAGCTAAATGAGATCCTGTCTCAAATAAAAAGTTCATGAATCAGAAGGCCTACTGGGCTACATAGGATCCTATCTTTAAAGAAAAGAACTCATAAGACCAAATAAAGCCATTCGAGGTTTGGCCCATGCCCTGTCTCCATGGCGATAGTGCATAGCCAAGGTTAGTTTGGCAGACTCTGGGTGGCAGAGGCAGGAAAGAACAATGATCAAGGATTGGCTGGGAGAGTCTTAGTTGACTTTAGATCATGGGTTCTTTCTGGTGCCCAGGAGGCCCTGAGTGGCCCTGGTTCTGAGTCTCAGATTCCTTTTCTGTAAAGCAGAGACAATGACACCTCTGACTCCTGGTGGGTGCCCATGAGGCCACCCCGCCACATGATTACCCCTGCTGTCTCAGGTGTTTGACCCAGCTAAGTCTGGGCGAGGAAGCAGGGTTGGGAGGAGTCCTTACGAATGATCTCTGAGGCCACCGTCCCTCCAGAATGTCACAGGCTTGCTCCACAGCATGGAGGTAGAGCAGAGGACAGCTGTCTGGAGGGCCCGGAGAAATTGTCTGCTCTCTCTGTGATGCTGCCCACAGGGTCTGTGGTCACCTACCAGGCAGATGTTAAATGGATCCTGTGCAGCAGGCTGGCAGGTGACTGACCCTTTGCTGGCAGCAACAGCTGGCTGTCTTGTATCAGCAGTGAGGTCAGAGTTTAAGACTTTCTAAAGCTGGGCGGTGGTGGCGCACACCTTTAACCCTTGGGAGACAGAGGCAGGCAGATCTCTGTGAGTCTACAAGAGCTAGTTCCAGGACAGATTCCAAAACTACAGAGAAACCCTGTCTCGAAAAAACAAAAAACAAAACAAAACAAACAAACAAACAAAAACCATTCTGAAAATGGCAGAACTGGATAAGGAAAGTCTGTGCCTGGGTAGTTTGTCTTACCTTAGTTGACACCCTGAGCAGGAAGATGTTCCATTGGCTAGGCAGGGCAGCTAGAGGTGGGGGGTGGACCTGGGACACAGGGATGCTGCAAAGAAGACAGAGGGCAGGTGCCTGTGGATGATCTGGTAGGGCATGGCACAGAGCATGGGTGTCATGGAGACTGTCCTTGGTCTGAGGGCATCTGGGTTCTCTCCATCAGCTCATATAACCCCTGGCAACAAGGTCCTGGATACTAAGACACCCTTGTCATTCACTGGTCCTCGGGTAGAGTCTTGATGGGGTTTTTAAAAATGACCATAAGTTCTTTGATCCTCCTCCCATGGAGAAGTGGTTTTGTGTCCCCTCCTCTCAAGCCATGGTGACTGTGTTTTGTTCGTAACAAACAGGATTGGATGGGAGTGACTGCGGGTGGCAACAGAGGCTCCCCTCTCCCAGAAAGCCCTACAGCCCCTGCTTTGTTTCATAGCAAAGCTTGCTCTAAGGCCAAAGCCCCCACCCCCACCCCACATGCCCCAGAGTCCAGCATGGCAGCCCCAGCCCCAACTGGTTAAGCCTGAAGCAGCACCACACGTGGGAGCCAAGCAGCCTTCTCACCTTCTGTTTCCATCTCTTGTCCTCTTCTCTCACTCAAGCTTCCTGTCCTTCCAGCTGTGGCCAAGCAGCCTGAGAGAGCTGGCACACAGCCGCTCCCCTTGTTCTGACTGGTGGAATCAGAGGTAATGTGCTCAGCTGTGGTGCTGAGGCCCAACATGGCTTGTTAGCAGCAGTGGGGACAGACACCTTGTTTCCCAGAGGCTGTTTAACAGTCACTCACCCAGTTCCCACAACAGCCCTGAAACTCAGGTCAGCTCAGGAGGAAGCAGCAGGTCGGGGATGAACCAGACCCGGCTGTGTGAACCTCCTAGTGGTCCATGGTGGGTAGTTCTGTCAACCAGACACAACCCAGGATGAGCTGGGAAGGGCAGAGCAGTGAGGGACTGTCTAGGTTAGGTTGGCTTGCGGGGTGTTCCTAGGTTAACTGAGTACAGATGGCACCACGCCCTGGGTCACCCTGGACTGGGCAAGAGCAGAAAAAATGCCGCTGGAGCATGCATGCATCAAGGTGTTTCTCTCTGCTCAGAGAGTGAGGGTGATGTCAGCAGATGCTTTGCGCTCTTGCTGCCCTGAGTTTCCTCAGGGATTGTTTGGGTTTAAGCTTTTGACTCTTTTGAGACAGTATTCCACTTTAGCTTTAGCTGGCCTGGAACTCTCTATGTAGCTGAGGCTAGCTCCCAACTTACGACAATCCTCTAGCCTCATCTTCTTGAGTGCTGAGATTACAGACAGACATACATGAGCCAACAACAGGGAGATCCCTTCCTCCATCTCACACTCAATTAAACAGCATTATCTTCTGACCTCCATACAGCTTTGTGGCATGCATATATGTACACACATATACATACACACAATCAATCAGTCAATAATAAATGTATAATAACAGAGACATATCGCTGAGCATGGTGGTGTATGCCTTTAACCCCAGGACTCATGAGGCAGAAACAGGTGGAGCTCTGTAAATTCGAGGCTAACCTAGTGTAGCAAGTTCCAGGCCAGTCAGGGTAACATAGAAAGACCCTGTCTCAAATAAATATTAGCTCATTTAACCCCATCCTAGTGGGTAGGGACCAGCTACACCTTTTTTTTCCAGAAAAACTGAAGCTCAGAGAGCTCAAGCAACCTGCCTACAGATGCTCAGCAGCAGGAGGCAGTGCTCCTGGCAAAGGCGAAGCATCACCTGGACCCACTCCTCCTTCAGGACTTTTACTGAAGCGCCCAGAGAGTAAGGACTGTATGCCCCTCAGGGAATGCAAGGGCAGAAACCAGGAGCCCCTGGAATCGTATGTGGATCCTCTCAAATGGAGGAGCAGATATATACACATCTTCACTTGAAAACATGACACCAGCCATTACCTGCGGCCAAAGAAGACACAAAACCCAGGAGCCAGAGTGATTGGCAGGGAGGGGTGGGGGGCGGGAGCGACCTTTCTTCTCTCTTCACTCTAATGTCCACCGACCCCATTGTCTTTGCAACAAAAATAACTCATTTCCCCATGAATGACTTTCTTTAAAGTGTCACTTCCAAATTCCTGCTGGACTCTGGAGCTGTGGTCGGGTGCCTGCATGGAAGCAAGGAGCCATTATCTCCTCCCAGAGAATAAGAGTGATCTGTGCAGGGCTTTGATGCTCGGCGGTCCCTAAAAGAGGAATGGTATTTCTCTGGGCATGCTGGAATGTCCGGTGGGTAACCGGACCCACGCAAAGGGACACTGTGACCTCATGTGACGAAGAAGGCAGAAGCTGGGCAGCGGGCTGTGTGCTGTGTAACTCAATCGACCATTTCCCAGAGTCTGGGAGCTGCTGAAGGGCCAGCCCACTGCAAACCCCCAGAGAAGTATGCATTGAGCTGCAGGGTTCCCCAGTACCAAATCAAATCCTCCTGGGGTAGAGCTGGCAGACTTGGGGTGCAAAGGAAGCTGAGGGGCAGCCTCTGTGGACCCAGTATACCAAGGACCTCGAGGTCCTGGCTGTTGAGTCCTGGTCCGCACCAGAGAGCTGCGCGCATAAAAGGCCATCTCTCTTGGATGAGTGCACAGGGGTCTTCCGCGCAGTGGGCACAGTGCCAGGGCTCAGTCCCTAAGGGCTGAGGGGATGATTCAGTTGGGAAAAGTCTTGCTTACAAGCATGAGGACCTGTGGTCACCAGAGTGATGTAAAAAATCCAGGCATGGTGCCACACTCCTGGGGAGGCAGAGACTGGAGGACCCCCAGGCCTTACTGGTCAGCTTAGAACTGAATTGTGAGTTTTGTGTTCAGTGAGACCCTCTCTCTCTCTCTCTCTCTCTCTCTCTCTCTCTCTCTCTCTCTCTCTTCTCTACAAGTGATTTGTGTAGATACTACATGTTGATGTCTGGCTTCCACATATGTAAGCACACGCGAGTGTGCACCTGAGCACACACATGAACGACATGTGTACATACACACATATAGAAAAATAGACCCTGGCCTCAGAATGATCCCACTCTTGGACAACTCAGTGCCCAGATTCCTCATCTGTACGGTGGAGACACTGGACCTGCTTTCTGGGGTGTGTGCAATGGGGAAGCTTTGGGGAACACAGCACACAGTGGGCTTTTAGATAACGTGGGCCTTGCCAATTCTAGGCCTCTGACCGTCTTAGTCACTGGGGGCAGCTAGTCACAGCTAGGAGGAGTTGAAGGGGGCAGGCCACTCCAGACAGGGATAGGTGCTGAGTGGGTGCTTAGCAAGCTATCTTGGAGGCAGGAAGGAAGAGCCAGGTGTGGGAAGAGCGCTCATACAAGAGGCTCGTAGAGAGGAAGGCTGTCCCTCTCTGAGACATCTTTCCATGCCTGTCACTCGGGGCCTAGAGAGAGATAAAGGCACCATTCCCAACCAGGACCGCCTCTGGTTCCAGGCACTTCCCCATCCCAGGAGCCAGCTATGGAGTCTCATCCTGGGGCAGAGAGAGTTTATACAGAACTGAGTAATTACACCAGTACCTTCCTTCCTCAGAGGTATGAGGAACCCTGGGAGCCCTAAAGCGGACAGAAGGCATCATAATAAATCTTATTTGTCAGCTGTGGGGGAGGATCATCTTGATTGGTTAATTGAAGTAGTATTCTCATTAACTGAGTTTTTTGGGTTTTTTTTTGTTTGCTTGTTTTTCAAGACAGAGTTTCTTTGTGTAACAACCCTGGCTGTCCTAGAACTCACTTCGTAGACCAGGCTAGCCTTGAACTCACAGAGATCCCCCTGCCTCTGCATCCCTAGTGCTGGGAATAAAGGTGTGCACCACCACCCACCCTGGCCCTAGTTAGTTTTATTTCCGTCAAGTGCTATCAACTTGACACACGCTAAGGTCAGCTGGGAAGAGGTTTGCTTCCATCAGCTTGCCCCAAGGCCACGTCTGTGAGGAGCTGCTTAATCTGTTATAGATGTGGGAGGCCCAGCCTTTGCAGGCAGTGCCTAGGGAGGTATGCCCAGGCTGTGTAAGAAAGCAGGCTGAAGCTGAACAGTGGTAGCTCATACCTTTAATCCCAGCAGTTGGGAGGCAGAGGCAGGCGAATCTCTGAGTTCAAGGCCAGCCTGGTATACAGAGTGAGTTCCAGGACAGCCAGAACTACACGGAGAACCCAGTCTTGAAAAATTAACAAAAAACAAACAAAAAAAAAGGAAAAAAAGAAAGAGAACAGGTTGAGTTTGAACTACAGAACAAGCCAGGAAGCAGCGTTCCTCCACATGACTGCCTCCCGCTTCCTATCCTGACATCCCTCTCTGAGGGACAGTTTCCTGAAAGAAACTCATCCGTCCTCCAAGCTGCTTCTGCCAGTGTTTATCTTAGCAGCTGACTTGGACAATGAGAAGATCTGCCTGTGGGTGGAGAAGCTTCCAGAGCTACCCAGTGCCCTATGTGCGGACATAAAAAGAAGTGGGAGAAGACACTGAGTCAGGGAGGCCAGCCTCACCCCCAGCTGGGGCTACACAGAGACCCTTGAAGGGGAGGATAGGCCTAGGACCCAATGGAGGGCCTGCCTGGCTTGTGCTGGCAAGGATCTCTGGTGAGCTGAGCTCCTTCAGTAGGCCCAAACACCTGACAGAGCAGCTGAAGGAAGAGGGGTTGGGGCTTGATTTGGTTCCCTGAGGGCACAGTCCCTCATGGTGGGGGAATCACATGGCAGCTACAGTCAGGAAGTGGAGAGAACACTGATGCTCAACTCACTTTCTCCTTATGATTCTGTCTAGGACCCCAGTCCATCGGATGCCACCCCTCACACTCGGGGTGGGTCCTCCCCCTCAGTTAAACTTCTCCTGAAACACCCTCACATGCGTGGAGCATCTCCCAGGCAACTCCAAATCCTGTCCAGAAGACAGTGAAGATATGCCCGATGGCTCACTGAGGGATGTGGTCAGGCCAGTTAGAACCAGGCAGTCTCTCAAGAGCTTCCCTGAAAGCATCAACTCTGGGCTGCAGAGTCCAGCTCAGGTGAAGTCAGGTCAGCTCTGCCTGGGCCTTGAGAAACTCTATACAAACACTCTGGAGCCTCAGGAAAGGGCCAGGCCCACCACCACCATGCTACTGGCAACCTGTGGGTGATTATGGGAGCTGAGGGGGGCTAGGCAAGGAAATGTGTGCTTTCCTTAATTCAAGAATAAAGGTCTCGTTCACAAAAGTTCTGGTATTAACTGTATGAGCAGGCAAATGCATGAAGGGGCTGAGGGGCACTGAGAGCAGCTGGGATCCAGAAGGGAAGGGGTTATGTTGGACTTGGGAGTGGGGAGAGCAGATTAAACAGCTCTCTTATAGAGCTGTGGCTATGCTCAGCCGGTGCAGGGTTTGTCTGGCTCTGGGTTGGGTTGCTAGTACTGCAGCACAGGGCATGATGGTGCCTATAACAGCAGCAGAGGCACGGGCATCGTGCGTTCAAGGTTGTCTTCAGCCGGGCGGTGGTGGCGCACGCCTTTAATCCCAGCACTCGGGAGGCAGAAGCAGAGGCAGGCGGATCTTTGTGAGTTCGAGGCCAGCCTGGTCTACAAGAGCTAGTGCCAGGACAGGCTCCAAAGCTACAGAGAA
>NC_022015.1:37427338-37448051 GCF_000317375.1 Microtus ochrogaster
TAGATAGATAGATAGATAGATAGATGATAGATAGATAGATAGATAGATAGATAGATAGATAGATAGATAGATAGATAATAAAATGACATTCTAAATGGCCGGCCAGTGGTGGCAGCTGCTGAGTGCTGAAGAGACAGGGTGTCTAAGGCAGCAACCTGATCAGTGTGGACACAGGTACCTTATACCTCAGCAGTGTTGCTGTTAAAATAAATACGCATGTCTGTGTGAATGAAACAGACCGAGGGGATGTCCACTCGTGCCTGACTGTTCCTGTCCCTGGGACAGCAAGTGGGTGTCAAGCTATACAGTTTGGACTTTCTCTTGACTTGGGAAAGGCTGAGTTGAAAGTCAAAAGCCATAAGCAAAATACATCTAGGAATATGGGGATGAGAGTGTGTCGTGACTGAGGCCACTGAGTGTCGAGGGGACATAAACTCTCCATTAAAAGGCAGCTAGGAACATTGCCATCTCAGGGGACATAAGACACCAGACAAGGGGACAAAGCCCAGTTCCTAGTAGCCACGCACTTCCCTCCTGTTTTTGCTGAGAGTCCATGTTGGAACCTATGTCTCCCATGCTTTCCACGTGGGAGGGAGGGGAAAATGGGAAGACCTGTGATCTGGCTGTGCCAACCAAGGAATGTTTGGGCAGACAGTCGCCAGCTGCCAGCCGTGCTGCACCTCGGGCTTCAGTGCAGACCCAGCAGGGAAGGCGAGGGAAGGGTTAAAGGCCGCTGCAGGGGGTGGGGTGGGGGCTAACAGCCAATTTGTAGAGGTCAGGAGGCCACTCCTTCCTCCCAGGTGAGATCAAATGCTGTAGGGACAAAGAGACAAAAGGGGAGGGAGATTGACAGGGATGCTGTGGGGGGGTTGCACCCCAAAGGAACACCCCACCCCACCCTGAGAACAAGTATGGCATGGAGGTTAAAGGTCAGGGTGTTTGGCTCGGATTATGGCTTTGCTTTCCACCTGGAGAGCAAAGCAAGGCTGGTAGGCTTCCAATCCTGCTCTGCTCCTCTGGGGAGGGAGGCTTTGTGAGTTACAGGGCTGGCTACAGGGCTGGCGGTGAAAGCTGGATGGCAAAGGCCATTGTGACTCCCAGACAGCCTATCCCCAGCAAGGCCACAGGTACCTCTGAACAGCCCAGTAGGGAGACTGGCCTGGGCCCTCTTGAGTTCAGCCCATTGCCGCAGAATCCAGGGCTCAAAGGATTTGAGACTCAACAGAGAACAATGTCAGCCAATTAGCTATCTTGTGCATGCTCCAGACAAATGAAGCGGCCATGTCCTGGGTGGCCCCAGGTTCCCTCTTGAAGTCAAGTGGGGCTTTGCTTAAACCACGGGCCCTCCAGTCATTAGATCTGAATTCATCTCTTAGGGTCAGCTTTGTTGTAGAATTTGGAAGTGGCCTCAAAGCAAGGGATTCTGGGCATCCAGCATATCCAGCAGGAGGAGAGGGGTGTGCACGTGTGCATGTGTAAGTGCATGCATGCATGCATATGTGCCTGTATCTTGCCTGTATCTGCGTGTGTGTATTCATGTGAACTCAGGTGCCCTTAGAGCCCAGAGACCTTGCTTTCCCAGTCACCCAGTGTCCATGCTAGAAACCTAAATCGGGACTTTGACAAGAGTGGTACATGTTTTTTTCCCTCTGAGTCACCTCTCCAATCCAAACCCCACATTGTTTTCAGACTGGGTCTCTTTTTTTTAAATTGATTTTATTGAGCTCTACATTTTTCTCTGCTCCCTTCACTTCCTCTCCCCTCCCTTTCAACCCTCTCCCATGATCCCCATCCTCCCAATTTACTCAGGAGATCTTGTCTTTTTCTTCTTCCCACATAGATTAGATCCATGTATGTCTCTCTTAGGGTCCTCATTGTTGGCTACAGACTGGGTCTCTTACTGGAACTGAGTAACCAGGCTGTCTGGCCAGGGAGCCCTAGTGATCCTCCTGTCTCCAGCTCTCCAGGGCTCAGTTTTTACATGGGTTACTTAGGATTGAACTCGGGTCCTCAGGTCCTCATGGTTGTGCCGCAAGCTCTTTACCCACTGAACCATCTTCCCCAGCCCTAGAAGGGCTGCTCTTGTTCATACTAAATCATTTGCATGAAAGAATCTGCATGGTAGCCCCAGGCTCAGTGTCTGCTTCCAGAAGCAAGTCCCCTGACTCCGAAGGGCCACACACCCAACTCTTGGTGTACCTCATCCATTTCTGCGCAATACTAACTAGGGGGGCCAGAGAGCACATCTGGTTGCCAGGGCCAAATCCTGTCCCTGGGTGCATCTGGACTTCATGAGTGACAGCTCAGGAAGTGTGTAACTGTCTTGTTAGTTATTGAAGTAACAACAGCCATGCACAGGCTGGGGTGCTTCCCTAGCACATGGGAGCTCTCCCTCTGGCCAAGAGTGGAGCTCCCTCCCACCTTGGTTTGTTTGGAGACAGAGTCTCAAGTGCAGTCTGACTTGTCCACTCTGTAGACCTGATGGGCTTGATGGCCTCAGACTCATGGAGATCCCCCTGCCTCTGCTTCCTGAGTACTGGGCTCAAAGGTATGTGTCAACACACCTAGCAGGTCCCACCATTTTCTTTTACCCTTACCCTGGAGATCTCCTTGTTTTGATTATCTTCCAGATCCTTTTATGAATTAATTCCATGTGTTCACAGCAAGGACCACAGCCTACTGGCCATACTGTCCCAAGACTGTCATTTACAGTTTACCACAATTCTAAGTTTTGTTTTGTTTTGAGACAGGGTCCCTCCTCTGTGTAGCCCTAGCTAGCCTGGAAGTTGCAATATACACCAGGCTAGCCTTGAACTCACAGAGATGCCTGCCTCTACATTCCAAGTGCTAGAAGCAGAGGTGTGAACCACCTAGACCAGCTGCCTGTTTCCACTTAACAGGTAAGGAAATTGAGGCCTGGAAGGGAACATGGGCTCACAACCACTTCACACAGCCATGTGCCAGAATCTCAACTGGGTTGGTGGTGTTCAAGTGCTATCGGTCTAAAGAATTTCAGTATGGTGGCCCTTCTGTTTCCAAGAGTTCTGTAGCTGAGGAATCAGCCAACCAGGGACTAAAAGTACTCAACAAAGGGCAGACAAGACAGTCATCCAGGAAAGACACTTATGCCAAGTTTAACGGCCCAAGTTCAATCACTAAGACCCAGGTGGTGGAATGAGAGAACTGACACCCAGTAGTCCTCTGGCCTTCAAATGTAAGCCATGATACACGGACCCACCGCTGCCTCCTTCCATAATAAATAAATAAATATTTTAAAAATTTCAGGGGAAAAAAAAGCTTGCATACAGTAATGTACACCTGAATCCCAGTAGCAGTCAGGAAGATCAGAAGTTCATGATCATCCTTGACTGGGTCACGATGAGTTTGAGGCCAACCTGAGCCACATGAGACCCAGTCTCAAAAAAAAAAAAAAAAAAGCAAAGAAAGGCTAGAGAGATGAGTCAGCGGTTAGGAGCACTGGCTGCTCTTACCGGGGACCTAGATTTGAGTCACAGCAACCACATGGTGACTCTAACCATCTGTCTGTAACTCTAGTTCCAGAACAGTTGACACCCTTCTCTGACTTCCAGAGTACATGTATGTGCACTTCATACATATGGTACACAGACATAAAGGCAGGAATATACTCATATGTGAAATAAAAATAAATATTTTTAAAGTGATTGAAGTGTCTACTTCAAGTGAACTATCTCAATAAAGTATTTTGGTATTGAAACAATACAAACAAGTTACAAGGAAAAATAAATTTGACAGAAACTTGTAAGCTACCACCTTGCACCCATTTGCCCCTACCTGCTGCCCAAACTCTCATTGCCACATCTGGAGCAGAACCCACCCACCCCAAGATTCTTAAGCATGTTGGAGAAGGGTACTCTCTATATCCAGCAGCCCATACTGCTCTTGGACACACACAGGCTCAAGTACCCATGGGGCAGGAGTGTTCTTCCGTTCCCCAAGGGGACTCAGAGCTCCTGGGACATGTGGTATTAAGAACCCTACACTAAGCTGGGTGGTAGTGGCATATACCTTTGATCCCAGCACGCAGAAGGCAGAGGCAGGTGGATCTCTGTGAGTTCAAGGCCAGCCTGGTGTACAAATTGCGTTCCAGGACAGCTACACAGAGAAACAGTGTTTCAAAAAAAACCCAGGAGAGAGGGGTGGGGGGAGCCCTCATTATGTTGCCACCTCAGTTGGTGGAGTCCTATTGGCCTGGGGGTAGGCTCTGGTTATTAGGAACTTGTGTTTCTCTACCTACTTAGGAAGTGGGAAAATTCATCCTGCCTCCTGTGGGAGGGGCTCTGGGTAGAAATGGAACTTGGAACCTGCCCGTGTGTGTCCATATCAGGGAGAATCTGCAGATACACCATGGTCATTCATGGTCCTGGGCTGGCTGAAAAAGCCCATCTGCACCCCTGTGTGGTCCAGGGTCCTTCTTCATCTCCCACCATGACCCACTGCATCTGTGGGAGTGCCAGACTGGTCCCTCATAGCAAGCAGGAAGGCTCCACTGAGCTGGAGCCTGGGCTTTAGGGTACCACCCATGCAGTACCAGAAGCAAAGGTCCAGAGACTCAACTGAAGGATGCTGAGGATGCTTAACTCAGCCCCCGCCTGCTGAAGATGCTGCCAGCTGAGGCACACAGGCGACTCCGATCTCCCAACTGTGCATTCCTGAGCCAGTCAGCTCACCTCTCACCTGGTAGGGCTAAGGTGGCCTACTTTTAGGATTTCAGGGGTACAGTGACCCCAAGTCAGCACCCAGCAAGCAAGCTGGTCTCTTTCCCCCACTTTTGGTGGTGGAGTATAGAGTGAGTTTGGGGCCAAGAAGGCAGGGACATCACAGGGCACTGTCCCTGGCCCTCCTCTCCCTAGCTCTCTCTCTAGGTGTAGGGGTTAGAGGCAGAGGTCCAGGCCAAGTATAGATCAGATAAGGAGGGAGCTTCCGGAGCAGAGGCCCTGGAAGCGGTGTTAGACAGGCTTGGGCCAGGTCTGGGGGTGTCCAGGCCAGGGAGTGGGGCCTGGAAGAGACCAATTAGTCAAACGGCTGCAATTGGCCATTTGGAAGCAATTAACAGGGTGTCCATTACCATATTATGCCCCCCACCCCCTGCAAGCTCTGCTAGGCCCTGTTCTGTAAGAGGTCAGAGCCTCAGCCCAGCCCAGGCAGACTGCAATGGAGGCCCAGCTCTAGCCCAGCACAGCACACATTCAGGCTCCCTCTGCTGAGGGGGGCATTTGAGACCAAGCCATGGGTCCACCCATAGCCTGAGGGAGGGTCTGGGGACTCCCAAGGCCAAGAAGGTCAGTGAGTAAAGGTACAGGGAAACCTCACTGAACAAGAGAGGGCTATAGGAAGCAGGCCAGGGGGTGGCCAGCAGAACAAGCCCACCTTTACCAAGGCCTCCATCCCGGGAATGAACCTGGGTGGGGTCTGAGGTAGGGGTGAAGGCAGCTCCTTCCAACTATAGAGTGGAGGGTGGGTAGAAGGACCCAGGAACCCTTGCATAGGTCCCAGAGGAAGACCCTGGGCCAGGAATGTGGGTGCCTTAGGGACAACTGAGGAACAGGCCAAAGTCAGCCAGGACCACAGAGAGGGCCTGGGCCAGATCACCTACTGGGCCACTGAAGTCCTTTATTCTCAAAGGCACCTGAGGTCCCTATGGTGGTGCCACGATCTGGTCACTGATGGTAGCAGTAGCAGGAGTCTTGGTAGGGGTCGCTCCACTGAGCTTCTGATCTGGCCTTAGAATTTCACATACGGAGGACGTCAAAGTCTCAGAGAGTTACTCTGTATGGGCCAGCCAATGTGTCAAGGAGAGGCAAGCCCATTCATACACTTCAGCAGTGTATTTAGAGAATTACAGTGCAGGGGCTGTCCAGAGGAAGACACACTGAAGGACACACCCAACAGGGAACCTGGGGTCCAGGCATGGAGCAGGAGGAAGGCTCTGAGTCCAGGCTGTCCAATGGGATTCCTCTGGCTCCTCCCAGACACCAACAAAGGAAAACTTCACACCAGTCCCCCCAGACCCTCCCTTACTCTCTCTCTCTCTCTCTCTCTCTCTCTCTCTCTCTCTCTCTCTCTCTCCTTCCCTCTTTGTATGTATGTGTGCGTTGTGTGAATGTGTTTAAGATTTATTTATTTTTATGTGTATGGGTGTTGTTGTTGGTGGTGGTTTTTTTGACTGCCTGTAAATATTTGTACCAGATATACCAGATGCCTGATGTCCTCAGAGGCCAGAAGATGGTGTTATAGACATTTGAGAGCCACTATGTGGTTGCTGGGAACTGAACCCAGGTCTTCTGTAAGACCCGTCAGTGCTTTTAACCAATGGACATCTCTACAGACCTTTTCTTAGCTTTGTTTTGTTTGTTTGTTTGTTTGTTTTTAAGACAAGGTCTCCAAGCTGAGGCTGACATCAAATCTGCTTTGTGGTTGTGTCCATCAAGGAAGTCCAGCATCACCTGCTTCCACATCTCCAGTGCTGAGCTGGCAGGCCTGTGCCGGCACACCTGGCTTCAAGGCTGCTCTTGTCCAGACACAGAGCAGTAGCTGGCTCCAGGAGCTGTGCTAGAGGCATTCAGGGAGGAGATGTCCTCCTGATTCTTCTGGGACATCTTAGGAGCTTGGGCAGCCAGCATGTGACCACCCCAGTGCTGGTTATCAAGACACAGGGCAAATTGCCCGGTCCACCCATCTGTCCTGACAGCTGTCCCTGCTCCCTGTAAAGCAGGTTCCATTCAATGCTGACTCCAGGGCTTTAGCAATTCTGTGGCTCAGTTTTTAGACTGCTCAAGAGTTCTCAGGAGCCGGCCCTGGGGCAGAGACCCTCCAGACCTGAGCCAGGACAGAGGCGTTGCAAGATCACTGAGGATGCTCAGCTGTGGGGGACATGTGTACTCAGGATGCTGGAGAGAGCTCATTGAGGACCCGCTGCCCTGTATATAAGGTCTCAGGGTTGATAATGCCCCAGTGTGTGCTATTAACAGCTCTGTATCAGGGAGCCCCCCCCCAACATTTCTCAGCATCTCACATTGTCCCGGGCATCCCACCTGACTCTTCCTGGAGCTCAGGATCAACTTAGGAGGCAATGCTGTGACCCAGGCCACTGGACCCTCCAGCTAACTCAGCAGAAAACGCCTATGTGAGGTTCGTTGCTGGCTGGAGGAGCGCTGGAAGCACAGGCCACAGAGGTGGTGTGGGACGTTTTCTGACACCTCAGGAAGTCTTTCTCTGAGGCCCCTAGCAGATAGGGAACTGAAGTCGTCAAGAGCCCAGGGACCAGAAAGCTGTTCCCTGAGCCTGGACTCTTACTCAGCCTGCCAGGAGGGTATGCTGGGGTCCTTTGTGGCATCTTCTCCAGACTCTCTCTCTCTCTCTCTCTCTCTCTCTCTCTCTCTCTCTCTCTCTCTCTCTCTCTCCCTCCCTCCCTCCCCCCCCCCCCCCCCCCCTCTGCATCTCGGTATTTCTCCACCCCTCTCATCTCTCTTTCTCTTCTAGTGGATTTGCCACCTGCCTCCCCTACTCCCATTTCCATCTCTGCCTGCTTCTCCAGAGCTCCTGGACTCTCTCTCTGACTCTATTGTCCCTGCTCCTATCTGCCCAGTCCGCACTCTGGACCACCGTTGGGATAGACCACTCCTGCTCAAGGTGTGTAAACTTCACTTGGTGCCTTTCAGTCAATTAGGGAGTTACAGGACAAAGTGACTCTGGGGCCCTTGGGCCACAAGACTGGACAGCTGAGGACAGCTCAGCGGCTCATGTGAGAAGCCGCGACCTGCACAGACCCAACCCCGGGTTCCCCACGCGCCGCCCTCCGCAATCGCTCTCGATTAGGCGCCGCCTTTCATGAGCGTTTGTCAGCTAGACTTCCCCGCAAGTTGTTTGCGCAGACATCAGTCATCCGCGGTCCCATTGTGCACCCAGGATTGATGTAAGGCGGGAGGGGGTGGCAGGGCCTGGGGCGGCTGCCTTTAGGCCTCGCTCTATAATTTTCCGAGGCATAATTGGTCTGGGGGCGGGGCGGGGACCTTTCAGAAGCGGGAGGGGGTGCGCAGAGCGCGCGGCGGAGGAGCGGCTGCCCGACGGCGCTGGCCGGGGCGCTGTGAGCAGGCGACGCCGGGCCTGAGCCCCGCGCCCCGCCGGGGACCACGGCCGCCTTTTGTTGCCGAGCGCCCTTTCTTCGGAGCTGTGTGCGGCAAGGGAACATTCCCCCATTCCTGGGTGAAAATTCGAAGTCTTTTCTCTCCACCTCCCTCTCCCTTTCTCCGCATCTTCTCTCCATCCTTCTTTCCCTCTCTCCACACGTCCTTTTCTCCATCTCCCCTTTCTCCCCATCTCTCCTTGTCTCCCCTCCCTCTTTTTCTTCCTCCCTCCCCTGTCCCCCACCACTTCCCGGTCTTCCTCTCCCTCTCTCTCCCTCCCAGCCACAGTCCGCACAGCCTGGCGCGCGGGCGTGTGCTCCCAGCGCCGCTCCTTCTGTGAGCCCCGCGCTGGCGCAGCCGCCGCCGCGGGCGGGCGCGATGCCGGGATGGGCCTGATCTGGCTTCTGCTGCTTAGCTTGCTGGAACCCGGCTGGCCCGCGACGGGGCCCGGGACACGGCTGCGGCGCGATGCGGGCGGCCGTGGGGGCGTCTACGAGCACCTCGGCGGGGCTCCCCGGCGCCGCAAGCTCTACTGCGCCACCAAGTACCACCTCCAGCTGCACCCCAGCGGCCGCGTGAACGGCAGCCTGGAGAACAGCGCCTACAGTGAGTGTCCGGCCAGAGGTGGGCGGGAGGGACTGGCGGGCTCGGTCCCCTGTCGCGGCGTCCCAGGTGGGAGCAGAGCTGAAGTCCATCCGAAGACTAAGCCTCGGTCCCAGCTACAGATCCCATAGACATACCCTGCCCTTCCCGCTCCCCCAGGGGCTGCGCGGGAGGAGAGCATGATTCTGACAGGTTTGTATTTCTCAGTGAAAAGCCGCTGGATAAGGATTTATCGCCCTCTTTATTGTTTTGAAGACCCCGGGGCGCATGACCAGTCCCTTCCGTCCTCTTTGCTCTCAGCCCGTGCGCCAAGGACACTCCCCTGGGCAGAGCTTGGTTTTCGCGACTAGGCGTCCGGCTACGGGCTTATCCCATGTCCTGCGCTCTGTAGGAGAGCACGCGACAGGACAGAAAGCCGTCCCCGCGTATTTTGGATGCAGCCGGCACGCACCTAAACGTCCCGCGGCTGGATGATACCTAGCGCCAATTCCCAAGCACTGCAGGATTTGGCTCCGTGGGTGCAGTACACGCGAGCCGAGCTCGGCCCTGAGTGTTGCGCGCCGCGTGGGAGGGAGGCCGTGCAGAACTCACGGCGCCCGGGGCTCAGGAAGCCGAGTGGGGGGCGAGGGCGGCTGTAGGAACCGCAGCTTCCTCCTTCAAAGCCGCAGCCCCGCGGGGGCGTCCTGGGGACCAGCCCCGACCCGGCCTGGAGCGCTGGGCTCCTCACGAGCACCCCCTCCCCAGTTGCCCCGTCCGGGCGGGCTCCAAATGCAGAAGAGAGGCACCTTTACAGTCTTCCCATGGTGGAGGGTGTGCTCATCTGGCACAAGCTCTAAAGGTCGTCCCTTGCACCCTTCCAAACCGTGTATAGGGTAGGACCCAATTGGTCCTGGTTATCTGGACTATGTTAGGGCCCAGAAGGGCGGGCATCAGAGATGCGCTCCCTGGAAAGGGAGTTAATCCTCAAACCACTATCCCAGGGGACATTGCCCTCCCCTCCCAAAAGCACTATCCTGTTCACAGGAAAGGCGCCTGGAGGATTTTTGTTTGTTTGGTTTTATATTTATTTATTTTGTGTGCCACGATGTGTATGTAGATCATTGAAGCACTTGCCTAAGTCGGTTCTCTACTTCCACCATATGGGTCCGACCTAACTCAGATGGGCAGTCTTGGCGGCTACTCAGCCATCTGAGCTGGGGGACCATTAACTTTTATACTTACTCTTGGGCCTGGGTGAGCCCCAGTCACCTTCCCTCTGCACCTAGGCTCTTCTGCCCCAGGCTACCTTTCTGCACCCATGATTGGATCCATTGCCTGACAGTGTGGATAACTCTCTGGCTGGGCTGCATTAAGCACTGGCTCCCCCAGGAGTCTCAGACACCTCCTCTTCTAGGGCTCCCTCTTCCCCAGGGTTTGGATCGCCCAACCACTATGTGTGACCTTGTCCTCAGCCTCAGCTTTCTAGAACAAGCCGGTTCACAAGGGGGCACCCAATACAAACTGAATTGATCTGTGTTACACCCAAGATGCCCGATGGGGCAGTACACCCCCACTGTGTCTTCTCCTGGGGTTAGGATTAATGTCTTGGGCACAGTGGCTGAATGTCCCCTTCTTCGCCTACTGTCTAATGCTTTCTTTCTACTAGGACTTCCAACCCCTCCACCATGACCTGCTTGGCGTCATGGCTGCCCTTCTGTCCCAGCTTCCTAAGCCCATGGGAGTTAGTGCAGGCTGAGGTTCTGCTCAGGTGGGGCAGGTGACTGAACCTTCCTGACTCTTTCCAGGCATCCTGGAGATTACTGCGGTGGAAGTGGGCGTGGTGGCCATCAAAGGGCTCTTCTCTGGGCGGTACCTGGCCATGAACAAGAGAGGACGGCTGTATGCTTCGGTGAGTCCCATCCCTAGTGGGCAGGTGTAATAGCCATCTGGCTTGAGCATCTGGTTGGGGGCCAGAAGGAACATGAGCAGTAGAATGCCTGGCTTCCAGACTCAAGCTGGTCCAGGTCCCCCCCGCTTCAGAGTGCCCACCCAACCTGTCTGAAGTCTCTCTCTGAGTTACAATGGTGGAGATAGGGAACATGGCAGCAAGGTTCCAGACCTCCGTGAGAGTGAATAACCCAAGATAACTGTGCAGTTGAGGGAGGCGAGATCAGGGCAAATCTGCCCTGCATCTGTGGAAGGAGGAAGATGGGTGCTTGGCCTGTTCTCAGGGTGGGAAGGCAAGAGCTGTCTGGCTCAGGAGGGGAAGGGATGCAGAAATGTTTGTCAGCTTAGTGCTGGAGTAAGTCCTCGGCACCCATGTATCAAAACTGGCCAAAGTGGTGTCACCCCAGCACTAGAGGGGAGGAGACAGGACGTTCCCAGGCTCCCTGGCCAGCCTAGCTGAATCAGCCTCCATGCATATGGCCTTGGTGCCACCGGAAAGCAGAAGCTCCGGTACCTCCTCCACACTCCTGATGGACACACACCCTTGGCTGAGTGATGGGTCCCAGCCGCTGCAAAGCTGGGCTGGCGATTTCCCCACCTCTCGGACCCTGCATCCTGTCCCACTCTAGTGTGAGCGAACCCAGCTGACTTTACATGTGAACCTGGCCCTCCCACAGAAACTCTGCCATGAGGTGAGGTCTCAGGCGTCCTCAGTGACAGTTTATATCTTTCTGCCCACAGAAAAGAGCATAGTGGGGTGGGACCACGGGTGTGGTCTCCTGGTTTCGGGGGAACAGGGGATGGTGAAGTCAGGGGTCCTGCTGGCTGGCTGGAGTAGAACTTTCCAGAGAACACATCAGAGATGATCTCACAAACTTACAGACAGACCTGGGCCTATATAAGGCCTCAGCCTCTTTGACCTGACTGTTGGCCTCTATGGTTTCTTCCTGCAGGCTTGTGCCTGGCTTCCTGCGTGCCCAGCGTGGCTACCCATGCACTGCCACCATGGGCCAGTGACAACCCCACAGTCCATCCCACCTCCCTGAGTTATAGATCACAGTAGCCCAGAATGCTCAGGGATAGGAGAGCTGACAAAAGGCAAATCCTCCCCCCAGCACAGTGAAACTCAGTGCTCTCTTCAACCCAGCTAGTGGTCTCAGGTGACACTGGTTCCAGCGCAGCCAATCAGGAGCCTTGCTGGGCCTCCTCCTCTCTTAGCCCCATAACCATCCATCTCCAGGTCCTCAGGTGTGCTCCTTGAGTTGATATCTTCAACACGCACCTCTCCTTACCTCCTGCCGCCCAATCCCAGAAGCAGCACCTTGTCACACTGGCCTCGTCCCTTCCCACTTGGAGCTGCAACAACCTTGGGGTTGGATGACTGCCCTGTAGCTTCTCTGTCCTCCAGCCTGTCTGTTCGTTGTCTGTTATCCATCCATCCATCCATCCATCCATCCATCCACTCAGCCAGCTATCCATCCACTCATCCATTCTTCTACCTATGTACCCATCCCATCCACCCAACCATCTATCCACCCAGACATCTATCCACCCAACCATCTATCCATCCAACCATCTATATCCACCCAACCATCTATCCACCCAGACATCTATCATCGACCCACCTAACCACTCAACCCATCATCCATCCGTATACACTTATTCACTCACCCACCACTCATCCATCTACTTACTAACACACCCATTCATCCACCTCCATCATACTCTATCTAGCACACGCCAAGCACTGAACCCAGTGCAAGCCTACAGCAAAAAGAGAGAACTTCCCTTTGTCCTCATAGGAGGGCTAGTTACTTGGAGCAGGGCACAGTCTTGGGAAAGGTAGGCTGGCCATGCTGCATAGACTTTGGGCAGGCATGGACAGATGGTCCAGGCAGCCTCAGGAGACAGGGAGGCATTGGGGAGGTGTGGTCCTATTGACATCATGGCCTCCATGGCTGTTATCTGTGGCCTCTGTCTGACAGGAGCACTACAATGCAGAGTGTGAGTTCGTGGAGCGGATCCATGAGCTGGGCTACAATACTTATGCCTCCCGCCTGTATCGCACAGGGCCCAGTGGGCCAGGGACTCGGCGGCAGCCTGGTGCCCAGAGACCTTGGTACGTGTCTGTAAATGGCAAGGGTCGGCCACGCCGGGGCTTCAAGACCCGCCGCACACAGAAGTCCTCCCTCTTCCTACCCCGAGTGCTGGGCCACAAAGACCATGAGCTGGTGCGGCTGCTGCAGAATGGCCAGCCACGAGCTGCAGGAGAGGGCAGCCAGCCTAGACAGCGGAGGCAGAAGAAGCAGAGCCCAGGAGACCATGGCAAGATAGAACCCTTGTCTCCTGGGGTCGTTCCAGGCGCCCATCTGGAGACAGGTGAACTGGCTGTGGCCTAAGTGGCCACCCTGAGAACTTTCTGAGGTCAACCCCCGCAGGCACCCAGCATCATCTTGGAGGCCTGGCCTCCCCACCCTTGTCACTGGGTTGGCTGCTTGGGGGATCTAGAACTTGCTTGTCCTTGGTGGCTTTCGGAGAGCAAGTGCCAGCCACCGAGGGGCATGAGTCAAAGCCCCTGAAAGACTCGAAGTTCAAGATGTACGTGGGATTACATGGGAGGAGCTTTTGTTGCAGGGGTGACCTGCTGGTGGAGCCCAGCCAGAGGCAGACAGACGGCCCTGGCAACCCGAGGCAGTGGACACTGGAAGGGGCTATGATTCAAACATTAAATATTCACTCTGTCTGGCTATTTAACAGCTAGGATTCAGGCTGAGGATACCTCAAGACTCAGACTGAGACATTCTACGGGGGGGGGGCAGGCAGCAGTCTGCAGGCTTCACTGCACTGTGTCAGGCAGGCTGTGTGCAGAGAAAGGGCTGAGGTGCTGCGCGCATGTGTGTGCCTATGTTTGTGAGTTCTCATGTTTGTAAATATCCACAAGGGTGTGCAGGAGAGTGTTGCTGTATTCCCAAGAGGCTATGTGTGTACAAGGCATGCACACAAACTGACCTGGACTTCTGACTTCCAGGCCTCTGTGTGTGTGAGGTGTGTTCCCGAGTGTGTGTGGATCGAGAGAAGAACAGAGACCTGCTCTGTTTTAGAATCTGTTCTTTCGCTTGTGGTGATTTCCTCATTGATGTGCCCAAATGCTTGACAAGAAGCTTCCTGAAGGAAAGTGGATTTACTGTGGCTCACAGTCTGAAGAACACGGTCCCTCACGGTGAGGGGAAAGTGTGGTGATGAGGGTGGATGGAGGCTGCGGCAGCAGGAGCGTGCAGTAGCCTGCTCACATCTCCACGGAACAGGGAGTGAGAGGGGGATGCTGGGGCTCAGCAGAGAGAGAGAGAGAGATGAGTGTAGTGCCTGGCTCTTTTTCTTTTTAGGCACATGGTTTGGGGGTACAGTCTATCATGGTGGGGAAGCCATGACAACAGGACCTGAGGAAGCTGGTCATATGGCATCCACAGTCATGGGATAGAGAGAGAAGAATGCTGGTGCTCAGCTCACTTTCTCCTTTTTATTCAGTCTGGGATCCCAGCCTATGGGATGGTGCCCCTGCCACACACATTCAGGGTGGGTCTCTCCTCAGTCAAAGCTCCCTGAAAACCCTAACAGACAAGCACAGAGGCGTGTCTCCTCGGTGATTGTGAACCCAGTCAGGATGGCCATGGAGATGAAACATCCTTCCCTAGAAGGACAGTTTCAGCAGGTGAAGCACTTCAGGCGGAGGTCCCTTCCTTCCTGTTCTTGCTGCCCACCTCCAGGGCTCTGGGCTCTCCACAGGCTCAGCTCTGCATCTTTCTGAGGGAATCTTGTCACGGAGCTGCCCCCAGCATCGGCATAGGTAGACGCAGCCCCAGTCCCCAGACCTGTTCCCTGAACTGGCATCCAGGATGACATGGTCACAGTGATAATGGGGGTTCACTTTTCCCAGCATGAACCAGGCACCTCAGCAGCCCTGGGGAGGGCTGGGAGGATGGGGAAGTGTCTGTTAGCTACTATTTAAAACTGACCCCCGACAGGAGTCTGGGCTACTTCTGCAGTTGACTGCCTTCTCGGGGGTTGTCCCCAGCCCTTTGGGAGGTCAGTGGCTTCACACCAGGCCTGGGCTAGGAGGGAGGCAGGAATACATTCACGTCCTGCTCAGTTCATATCTTGGTCACTTGACCCCAGTTGACACAACACAGCCTTTTCTAAAAGGGGTGGTACTGGGTACCAGATACGTGGTCCTTACAGGGAGGCCATCCAGGCTCAGGGAAGGTGCCAGCCCAAGCCATTAGGGTCCCGATGGAGAGATCTGACCATAGCTGGAATGGGAGTAGGGGGCACACCCGAAGAAGACCCATGGGGGAGGCATACAAAGACACTTAGAGCATCCCACTGGTGAGATTCTGTGTGGACCTGGGGACTGAGTCAGGGTGAAGCTTCCACAGCTAAGTGGCTGGAGGCCGCCAAAGCTCCAGTAGCTGGGGGGGCACTGCAAGAGAGCCTTGAACCCTTAGAAGGAGCTAGCCTCACCCACTCCCATGCCCTTGAACTTCCGGCCTTTGACCTATGATGTAATACATTTCTGCTGTTTAAGCCCCCACCAGGTTGGTGATATTTTGTTTGTTTCTGGGTTGTTTGTTTGTTTGTTTGGTTGGTTAGTTGTGTTTGTGCGTGTGTGTGTGTGTGTGTGTGTGTGTGTGTGTGTGGTGCTGGGTGACTGTGTTTTGGGGTGCTAGGGATGGGATCTGAGGTGTAGAACATGCCAGACAGGCCATTGAACCCCAATGCTGCTGTGACACTTGTTTCGGCTTCCCCAGCACAGTAGTACCAGGCCTGGCTGCCTGGCCTTGGGTCACCGTAAGAGGAAGAAGACCCCATACCGATGAATACAGAGAGGGGACAGACCAGCTCCCAGGTTCAAAGTCACCCCAACTCCTGGGAGTCAGGCCTCAGCCTAGGGGTAGCAGGGGCATGTCAGAAAGCTGTTTCCTTCCACTCGGGGGAACTGGAGTAGGTCAGAGCTCCAGAAGAAGAGTGGTGGGGGTGAGGTGGGGGTAAGAAGAGCCCATTCCTTCTGCCCGCTCCCACTCTCTGCAGGGAACTCAGGTTCCATGAAAGGTCTCCTTGGAGATTTTCCCAGGCGGGTCAAACACCCGTCAGGAATGAACGGTGCAACTGTCATGAGAGCCGTGGCGGTGACTCTGGGAACACAGAGCTGGACCCAGAATAGTCCTAGCAACTTTCTGGGACAAACGAGGGAGAGCAGGGCTTGGCCCAGGTTGAAACAGTTGGACTCACAGCAGCATCTCTCACTGAGGTCCCTAGGGGGCGCAACCAGTTTCCATCCCCCCTCCAACAGAAAAACTGCAGCCAGATGCGTGTGGAATATTACTCTGCCTGAAAAAAAAGAAGAAAACTCTAAAAGAAGGCTCAATGCTGAGTGACACAAATGGGTTCTGGGCCACATGGTCAGGATGTCAGCTCTACAAAAACCAAGTGTGATGAAGCTGCCAGGAGTCAGGAGAGGGTAGGGAATGTCTTGGATGGGGACAAAAACTGCAGTCTAGGGAGAGGAGAAAGTTCTTCAGATATATGCAGGGATGGCTAAAAGTCGCTAAACTGTCTACAGAGGGCCACCGGGCGGACAACTGAAGCGCTGTGATGTGGGGGGCCATGACTGGCTGCAGCGTTGCTTCCAGAAGTGGCTGGGCAGCACTGCTGAACAGAACTGAGATATGGTTCAGGAGGCAGAATGTTTGCCGATCACAGATGGAGCAATGCCGGATCCCATCCTCAGCACCACATAAATTGGGTGTGCTGGCGTACCACTGAGAACCAGTATTCAAGAGATGGAGGGGTGGGGGAGGAGATCAGAAGTTCAAGGTCATCCTAAGCTACAGAGTGAATCTGAGGTCAGCCTGGGCTCCACGAGACCTAAGAAAGAAAGGAAAGGAGGGGAGGAGCTGGGGAGATGACTCAGAGAGTAAAGTGCTTGCTGTACAAGGTTAAAGACCTGAGTTTGAATCCCAATGCCAATATAAAAGAATAGCACTGTGATACCCACCTGTAAGCACAATTCTGTGCTAAGGAGTCTGACAGGAGGGTCTCCGGGTCTGGCTGAACAGCCTGGCTGAATCAGTGAACTCAATTCTAGGTTCAAAGAGAACCTGTGTCAAAAATTAAGGTGGATCTCAGCACTCAGAAGGCAGAGGCTGTAGGATCTCCATGAGTTGTGAGTTTGAGGCTAGCCCAGCCTATGCAGAGAGTTCCAGACCTACCAAGGCTAAATAGAGCGAACCTATCTTAATCTGGGAAAAAATAAAGAGTGGAGAATGACGACAGAGGGAGGCGCTGGAGTCTACGGCTGGGCTCCGTGTGTGCTCACAAACACACACATTCACATAAGTGCATACACCACATACAGACACACACAGAGGGAGCTGGAGGAATGACAGAGGTGCTGAAGTCTACAACTGGGTTCAGTGTGTGCCCTCACAGGCAAGCACACACACACACATAAATACATACACCACATACATACACACACGTGTGTACTCACGGGCAAGCACACACACACATAAACGCATACACCACATACAGACACACACAGAGGGAGCTGGAGGAGGGGAGAGGAGAGAGAGAGAGAGAGAAGGAGGAGGAGGAGGAGAGGAGAAATGGGGGGGGGCGCACTTCAATCGGGCTGCGTTCTAGGGCTTTCAACAAGGCCACCTCTTCTCCCTAGCACCTCTTTGGCCCCTGCCCTCTCACCCTTGCCTTATGATCCCTGGCTCTTGCTCGGCTTCACCACTCCAGCCACACTGTTTGTTCCCAAGCTCCTTTGCACGTGCCGAGGGCTCTCTACCCTCTGCTTGTCCCCAGGTTGGTCCCTTCTCAACAATCGCTTCTGAGAGTATCTTCCCATGGCCACTCCTGCCGTAGCATTTTTCCCATAGAGCCTTGCAATTTTCTTTCTCTAATTATTTACTTGTGATCATCCTCTGCCAGTTGCCCACCAAGGGGAGGCACTGGGGTGTTTAACTACTGATAGTCCTGGAACTTCGAGGCTGTAGCCCCATGCCTGGAACTTGAGACATGAGCTAGACGTTTGAACATGAATGGTGGGCATGAAGGTGGCACAGACTTGCTGCTGCAGTCACTGACGAGAAAATCTTCCCAGAGATGGCAAGTGGTTTTCTTGGGGCCACACAGTCAGTGAAGGACGGACTGGGGCTGGTGCCAAGATCTGAGAACTCCAAGGCCTGTCCCGCCACCTGCCTGGTGTGGAGCAGGAGACTAGGCCATGGATCCCAGTGGTCAGAGACTGCAGCTCTAAAAACCCCAGAGCTGAGCTGGGAGTGGGTAGTACACACCTTTAATCCCAATAGTCAGGAGGCAGAGACAGGGGGACCTCTGTGAGTTCGAGGCCAGCCTGGTCTACACAGTGAGGTCCAGGACAGCCAGGGCTGTGTAGAAAGAGCCTGACTCAAAGCAAAGCAAGAAAGGAAAACAAACAACAAACAAACCAGAGCTATGTGGAATTCTGAGATTGCTCCAGAACTTCGCAGGAGACAAAGCGCAGGTCCACACAGACACCCGCAAGTGTCCCAGCTCACAACAGGGAACCAGGAGACTGTACGTGGGCGGGACCCTCTCCAGGTGAAGAAAGTGTTTTAGAAAGAGGGCGTTGGTGACAGGGCAACGTGCTGAACTCAGATTCATCGAGGCCACACCTCAGACAAGGGGAAGGTGCAGGTTGTATTAATGGGAACCTGATGTTGGGACTCTAACCCAGGCTGGTCTGGCACTTTTGGCTACTGGCCTGCCTCCACCTCCAGAGTGTTGGAATAACAGGGGTGAGCCCTCACGCTCCCAGGTCTTCCCGTGATAAACTGTAGGGTCAGGCCCAACCCATACAGTACCACTACCCTCCAGCAGGTGGCAGTGATCTCAGGAAATGATCTCAGGTGTGGACTGACTGGGGGTTGAGAGTTTACCGGTTCCAGGTGGGGATTCTTATAGGATCTTTGCAGGAATGGCTACCTGGGTGGGTTGTGCTAGGCTATCCCAGCAGGCTCAGGATGACACAAGATGGAGCATCCACAGGAGCAGGACCAGTAGACAGGAACCCAGGTCAGGGATATAGCAGGGGTCCACTCTTGCCACAAGGTAGGAGGTGGCCGATGAGCTTGGAAGAACAGTGGGGCTGGAAACGTTTTCCACGCCATGCCATGATGGCTGACTGCCTCAGTTTCCCCCATGTGACAGAAGAGGAGCTGAGGCTCAGAGAGAAGAAACTGTTTGCACAGGATGGGGGAAGGGAGGGCTGTGGTCAGGTCCATCTGGGCTCTAGACCCTGCTGGCTCACATGGCAGTTTCCTGCCTAGTACCCTGGATTTAAACCAGGGGTCTAGTCAGGCACAGTGATACAGGCCTATCATCCCAAGACTAAGAAGGCTGAGGCAGAGATGGGGTGGGATGGTGGTAAGTTGGGTCCGACTGGACTGCAAATCAAAGTCTATCTCAAACCAACCAGCCAACTGTGGCTCTCAAATACAGACCCCCTACAAGGCTCTCCTCCCCAGATTGTCTGGATATAATGCCAGGGTCCTGGATTCCCTAGTAATGCCTGGTGACCTTCCTAGCCAGGACCCCCTATCTTATTTCTATTTTATTATTTATTTATCTATTATTTTAAAGTGCTCTTAACCAATAACCATCTCTTCAGCCCTCCTTTTTTTGTTTGTTTCTTGACTTACATTTTTGTTTTGTTTTGTTTTTCGAGACCGGGTTTCTCTGTGTAGTCCCGGCTGTCCTGAAACTCACTTTGGCCTCGAACTCACTGAGATCTGCCCGTGTCTGCCTCCCAAGCGCTGGGATGAAAGGTGTGCACCACCACTGCCTGGCTGTTTGTTTGTTTTTTTGTTTGTTTGTTTGTTTGTTTTCTTTTTAGACAGGGTTTCTCTGTAGCTTTTTGGAGCCTATCCTGGAACTAGTTCTTGTAGACCAGGCAGACCTCGAACTTACAGAGATCCGCCTGCCTCTGCCTCCCGAGTGCTGGGATTAAAGGCGTGCACTACCACCACCTGGCCCGGCTGTTTGTTTTTTAAGACAGGATCTCACTATGTAGCCCTGAATGGTCTGTAACTTGCTATGTAGATAGGACTGGATATAGATAGATAGATAGATAGATAGATAGATAGATAGATAGATAGATAGATAGATAGATAGATAGAGTTGGCTGGCAGGACAGAAAAAGACTTGCTACATGTGATGCCCAAGATGAGGCATGAATAGCCACATAGGGCTAAGAAAGCAGTCTCTCAGATAGGCTCCGTGTACAGAGGCAGGGCTCTTAAGAGACCCTGCTGTGCAGAGCACTTGGGCTGCTAGTGTGCTAGGTGTAAATGCCTGTGCTCACAGCAGCTTCCCAGAGTTGGGGCGGTGAACCTGTCTGCATGAAGCTAAGCTCTCAGGGAACTGAGAGGGTGGAGAGGGCCACCAGAGTCGCTTGGCAGCTGGACTGGCCATTTGGTTTGTCTCAGTGACAGTAAAGTGGTCTAGACCAAGAAAACTTAGACAGACACAGTAAAAAACAAAAACAAAAATAGCAAAAAAACAAAAAACAAGTGAAGACAGTCACACATACACATACAAAATGAACAATTTAAAAATAATAATGTAGGGCTGGAGAGATGGCTCAGCAGTTAAGAGCACTAGCTGCTCCTCCAGAGGTCCTGAGTTCAATTCCCAGCAACCACATGGTGGCTCACAACCTTCTATAGTGACATCTGATGCCCAGATAAAAAATTAATTTGAAAAAGAAAAAAAAAGTCTAAAAGAGTAAAGTAACATAAAAAAAATAAACCACATAAAGGTGGGAAATACACATGGTGTTTAGATCCTGAATGATACTTTGTTGTCTTTGAATTTTTTAAATGCTAATGTACAAAAAAATTTGCTGAGAGACATTGAACTGTGAAAACTGCTAAATCAAATCAACTTATATATTTTTAAAATGTCTTAACTTCAGC
>NC_022015.1:37448186-37452493 GCF_000317375.1 Microtus ochrogaster
AAAAAAAAAAAAAAAAAAAAAAAGGTCTTAACTTCAAAATGAAAATCAAAATATATATTGCACTGGGGGAGAGGTTATGACTTTATTTCCAAAGGAAACAAAAAGTTACAGTTCTCTTCAAGATTAATGAAGATCAGATTTGATTGGGGGAGACCTCCTAAAAATCTTGGCTACAGACATGAACTAAAAATCCAAGGAAGACTACAGGACAAACGACATATATGCTGATCTCTCTACATGGGAACAGCTCTGAGACTGGATGAGACATGATAAATCTTGTTGGTTTCAGAGTCCTCATGATTTACTGTTAGATGTCATCTTTTCATATGGCATGCACAGAGATTTATATTATAGTTTGGTTATATAGTTCAAAAGGACTTATAAAGTTGACAGATGCATTTTACCTGCGCAAACATAGAACAAAAAAAATCACCATACATTCCATACTGTATTAATGTAGATATGTATGTTACCTTTAAAAGTTTATGTGTTTTCAGAAGAAAAAAAAGAACCAGACACCAATGAAGACAAGTAGCCCAGGTGATTCCGCCTCTCAGAAGGCCTCTGTTGCAGTTTCCTCAAAATTCTGCATCCAGAACAACTTCAAAGCTGCTAGCTGAGATGATCCAGCCTCACAGACTACTCCAGCCAGACTTCAGATAAGTTATACTCTTTCCCATCACACAGAGACTAACCAAAAAAATACAGCTAGTTCTCCCAGGACTTGACCATTATCCCAGTTTTCTCAGGAAGCCCTAAAGATGCTGTTTCTGTTGTTTCTATAGTTTTGAAAGTTATTTACTCTTCACTTCCTGTTTACACAAGTAATATTGTATCCTTCTCTAGTTTTGGATCAGTTAAAAACTAGATTGTTACAGTTACAGTTTTCCTTGTTACCAAATTCAGAAAAGAAACTCACAAAAGAGGTATTTTTGTGACATAAAAGAGGAGACATAAAAGATTAAGTTGTTTGTCTAAAAAATATTTTAAGATCTAAAAAGATAGTAATACAAGTTAGGATAGAAAGTAAATTAGGTACAAAACTTTTGACTCACTAAGATAGGATAAAAAGTAAAATATTTTCTCTAAGTTTGCCAAATAGAAGATGGCCTGGACATTGTAAATGTAATTCTTAGCTGATAATTGTTCTTATCATATATAGTTTTACTATGTTAGCGTTAAAACTTTTTCTTTAGACAAAAAGGGGAAATATTATATTTGCACATTGTGTGAAAATGTATTGCTGTGAATGGTATAATAAAAAGCTGAACAGTCAATAAATAGGCAGGAGGTATAGGCGGGACTTCCAGGCAGGGAGAGAAAGGAGGAGGAGGAATCTAGGCACACAGGAGAAGCCAGAAGACACAGAGAGGAAACAGGAGGTATAAGATGGAAGAGAGATAAAGGCATGTGAGATGTAGATTAATATATAAATGGGTTAATTTAAGTTATAAGAGCTAGTTAAGAAAGAGCCTAAGATATAGGCCGAGCTTTCAGAATTAATAAGTCTCTGTGTCGTTATTTGGGAGTTGGCTGGTGGAACAGAAAAGGACTCGCTACAGTGGGGAAGGCCCACATGCTGTTGCACACAATATCCACCCACTCCTACTCTGCTCCCTCCCCTCCCCTAAGCACCAACTCCGTGAACCCCTGAGAGGGAAGGCCAGAGCAGTGTGGCCCACACCATCTTGACATTAACAAGAGAGGTAAAACAACTGTACCATGCAGATTCCATCATGGTGCCCGAGTGACATCGCAGGGACAACAGATGATGCTCAGATGCACATGTGTGGGAGGTCAACATCCAGGCTGAGAACCAAGGGACAAGAAGATGCAATGTAAAGAAGGTGGCAGCCAGTGCCAAGACCCAGGCAGGGCCTGGCCAGGGTCTCAGCACTTTGTCCCCAGTGTGGTCAGGCTAGAGGCCACAGCTTGGTCCCCACAAGCTGCCTGGGTGGCTGATGACTGACCTGCTCTTGCTGCCTCCCTGATCCCTGCAGAGCAAAGGAGCACCAACAGGGTTTGCCTTTCGAGCCCCAGACCCCCCCACCCCAGAGGGTCTGCAGGATTCTGGGTGACACGCTGGGTAGGAGAAGAAAGTACATGTCTTTTTGTTTGTTTGTTTGTTTGTTTGTTTGTTTGTTTCGAGACAGGGTTTCACTGGCATCCTAGGCTGGCCATGAACTCACAGTGATCCTTCTGCCTCAGTTTTGTGAGGCTGAGATTGCAGATCTAAGCCTGGTTGGCCTTCCTGTGCCAGCAACACATATTATTGGCTGACACGGTGTTAGTGTAGTTTGCCTGTACCCAGTCTCAGTGTGCCTTGGTTTCCCTGTTCACTTTCAACAATTCCTCTATAATCTGTTAGAGGCAGGCAAAGCTCAGCGTGGAGGGACACACAGTTTTCATCTGAACACTCTGGAGGTGGAGGCACAAGGATCAGGTCAACGCCATCCTGCCTGGGCTACTTGAGACTCTGTCTTTAAATTGAGAAGCTGGGCTAGGGAGGTGCTGGAGAGAGGCTCCATGGTTAAAAGGGCCAAGAGTTCCTAGCACCAAGGTTGAACAGCTCAATGACCTGTAACTCCGTATCCAGGGAATCCAACACCTTCTGGCCTGTGCAGGCAGCTGAACACAAGTGCACATGTACACATATACCCACACAAATGCACACACATAGACTATAAATAAAAATAATGAAATAAATTCTTAAAATTAAATAAATAGCGGAACAGCCAACTTTTGCTGAATGGCTAAGGGAACGTTGAGTCAAATGTTCCCCAAATTCTTGGCCTGATACCATAGCAGGCCCAAGACACAAAAGACAATGATCTCAGGCCTCCTCGTGGGTAGGTGGCTGTCCCAACCCACTGACACCCTGGGGGCCTTTTGGAGGTTCACAGAGCTCAAGCAGGACTCCAAGAGCTCATGCTTGCCCTAGATCAGTCCCACATGTGTGGACAGATCATGAAAGGGCCAGAATATAAGGAAGAGAGCATCATGGACCATGCCACTATCTTCACTAAAGGAGGCAGCCTAGGGGACAGATGGGTAGTGTCCAGGACCAGTGATGTCAGCAGTGATTGACATTTTAGCAAATTCTACAGCCTTAGTTGGAGTGATGGTGCCTTGGGGGAGCCTGGCTTGCTCTTTCTAGGACTCCCTGATCTCAGGGGGTCCTGGTCCATCTCTGAACAAGACATATTTGTTCCCAGAACTACGCAAGGGGCCCACACATGTCATCAACTCGTAGGCCAGAGACAAGTCTCCTTATATTCTGGACACCTCCTCCAGCTGCCCCCCCCCGTGGTTTCCCAAGGACACAGGAGCATCTGTATGGCCAAGCCTCCTCTGAGAGCTATCAGAGCCAGCAAGGCTTTATTTTGGTTTGCAAAGGTTTTGCTGTTAGGATTTCCATGAGTGGCTCAGAGCTCCAAATGCCGGGTCTGTATTTAACTCAAATGAGCGGCTGAGAAGCCATCCGGCCTGGGCAACCTGGTTCCCGGGGAGTGACCCCTGTGCTCGGAGCAGCTATTTTAAAGGAGGCTGCCATTTGGTCTTTGCCAAAATAGTTGAAAGAAGACCCCAAAATAGCAGCCGGGTCTGCCCTGGCTTAGACGGCATCGCATGCAGGCTTAGAACAGGCGTGTGGCCTATCAGCAAGCAGGCGGCAGAGGCTGCTTGTCACCCAGGCCAGGGGCCCAGGAATGGCCTTTGGACTGCCTCAAGTGTCCCTAGCTCTGCAGGCTGACATCAGGGAGGAGGAAGCTGAGGAGGGCTGGCCAGATCCTGAGAATCCAAGGAACTGGCCTCAAAGCAGTGAGTGGGCCAGGGGTTCTTAGCAGTCCCAGGCTTCAGGGGACCTAGGTGGTTCCCCTTCTTTCTAGATTATGGTGAAATGAGAATGTAACCCCTTCCCTGAGGAGGACAGAGGGGTCAGGGTCTCACTCAAGGTGTGAGACAGAGTGTCTGTCACCTAGCAAGGCCCCTTGGTTCCAGTGAAGGCAGGACTGTGGGTACCCAGGACCTGGGGAGAGCTAGTGTCAAGAAGCCAGGTTCTAAAAATTTTTTTCTAAAAAAAAAAAAGTTGTCTTTGTTTCCGTCAGACAGGATCTCACAGTGTAGACCAAGCTGGCCTGCAACCACAGAGGTCCTCCTGGCTCTGTTGCCTGGGTGCTGGAATTAAAGGTATAGGCCACTGCATCAAGTTAGATATTTAAAATAAAAATACCTATATGTCAGCCTGGTCTACAGAGCGAGTTCCAGGACAGGCTCCAAAGCCACAGAGAAACCCTGTCTCAAAAAAC
>NC_022015.1:37453126-37454933 GCF_000317375.1 Microtus ochrogaster
ACTTCTCCAGAACATGTGTGGCTCAGTAAGGCCCCACTTTGCCAAATTTACTCAAATCCTGCCTCCAAGATACCAGACTGGCCCTGCTACTCACAGGTGTTCCCTCCCACTGAGCTTCGCTCCCTCCTGTTGAAGAGGCAAGTCACTGCCCACCAACGGCTATGAGGAGGGTGAATGAGAAGATGGGGTTCCCATCAGTGAGCCAGCAGAGACACTCTGCCCTGTATGGTAGAGTCATGTGGGATGGTCTGTCATGTGGTTCCTGTCAGTGAGGCAATTTCCCCTGTTTATCCAGAGAGTCTCCGAGCTAGCTGGCAGATCACCAGGTAAACTGAGACCCTGGAGGAGCAGGTGTCAGGGAACCCTCCTCCCATAGCCTGTGAACATACTTGGCCTTTGGGGCTGCTCCTGGGACTAGGTACAAGAGGCAAAAGTAGGGGGACAGGCAGGTGACCTAGAGCCACTCGAAGCCCCCCTACAGAACACTCAGCCCTGTCCCAGAAGAGCTCTTGCGAACTTTGCACCCAACCCTGTCCCCAAAGTGCTCTCACAGACCTGTTGTGGTCCCCCGGGGATAAGCCTGACCCAAGGGCAGACCAGTCTTTCCCCACAGGCTGAGGTGGAGTGAAGCCAGGAAAGGAAGGTTCCCAGGCCCCACCTGCAGTCAGCTGAGCTCGGCCCACACCTCCTACTGTCAGGAGAGGGAACAGGTAGCACCCTGAGGGGCTCTGGAGAGAATGGCTAAGGGCCTAGGAGTTCCCCTTTCTCCACATTCCCTTTCTCAGCTACTTTCTTCCAATTAACAAAAGAAAGGTTGACCTGAGCTCAGGTGCAAAGGCCCTGGGGCACCAAACACTAGGCCAAGGAGGACCCTCCCAGTTCACTCAGACCCAAGGTAGCCCTGGATAGTAACCCTGGCTTTGGAGAGCACCGCTAATATCTTGGGGAACAGAGGATCAGAGCCTGCTAGGGTCTTTTTTTTTTCTTCCAATGACTGTATCTTCCAAACATACACCATGGCAGACTGGAGAGCCCTGAGAACCAGTGAGAAGCGGTGCAGCCCCCGGGCCCATCCCTGCTGAGTGCAGCCAGAAGAGCAGGGAGTCAGTTTGGACCAGCTTCTGTGCAGCTTCCAGTCGGCAGACACCCTAATACAGAACCCACAGACACAGCCCAGAAAGGACTGTACCGAAAGAGGGCCATCAGTCACCTCCTTCCCTCTACTCGGGTCCAGGAGGGCCCAGGGAGGAGTGGCAGATACAGTTGGTGTTCGCTTATGGGTCCCACACAAGAGTGTGCGCGCACACAGTCCAGGGGGAAGAAAGGCAAAACCAGGAACTTTGCCACCTGGGGGAGGGAGGGAGCCTTTGAGCTGTTAACAAATCAAAAGAGGCTCAAGTCCCTGCACAGGAGAAATTAGTTAATTGAGGAGCAGAGGGCCGGTGAAGCTCTTCCCTAATACCACACCCAGCACCACAAAAACAGGCGTGGTAGCTAGTACTTGGGGGCAGAGCTCTCCAGAGTTCAAGGCCAGCCTGGTCCACAGTGAGATTCGATGATAGATAGATAGATAGATAGATAGATAGATAGATAGATAGATAGATAGATAGATAGATAGATAGATAGATAGATAGATAATAGGGTTAGTGAGGTGGCTCAGCCAGTAAACACACTCTCTACCAAGTCTGGTGACCTGAGTTTGATTCCTTAAACCCATATGGCAGAAGGCAAGAACTGACCCCCAAAGCTGACCTCTGACCTCCACAGTTCCACATAAGCACTGTGGTGTGTATATGTGTGTGTGTGT
>NC_022015.1:37455083-37486068 GCF_000317375.1 Microtus ochrogaster
GAGTTCAAGGCAGTCTGGTCTACAGAGTGAGATCCAGGACAACCAGAGCTACTCGGTGAGACTCTGTCTCAAACAAACAAAAGAACAACGTTCTAGAGAGGGTAGCTCAATGGTTAAAAGCACTTTCTGCTCTTACAAAGGACCTGGATTCAATTCCAAGCACCCACATAGTGGCTCTCAGCTGTCTGTAACTCTAGTCCCAGTGGGTCCCTCTTGTGGCCTAAAAGAGCACTGCACACACATGATGCACATACAAGTAACAGCTACACAGATACAATGCTAGTGCTGTCTGCTCAGCCTCTCAATGTTCCAAAAATCACTGCATTGAATTCCATCTCTCCAGTTGGATGAGTCATGAAAGTTATGGAAGAATTGTCTTTCACAGTTTCAGTGTTTGAGGTGTGCTAAAGGTTATGGGGTGTATAATAATTGACAATAAAATTTGAATTTCAGCTTTAAAAGGTACAAGGGATACTTGGTATGGTAGGAGGCTGAAGCAGGAGAATTACTGCAAGTTCTAGGCCAGTTTGAACTACAACATAAGATTCTGACTCAAAGAAAGAAAGGAAGGACAGGAGGGAGAAAAGCCCACTGAGTCACACATGTAAGGTCTCCATTTGATGGGGACCAATCTGTCTCATGACAGATTTCCTAAAACTCTACCAGGAAACATCATTAGCATTCCAACTTCACAGTAAACTTATGGGGCTCAGAGATGGTAAGTGACTCCCCTAAAGCCACACAGCCCATCAGGGAAGGAACAGGCACTGGGGCCCAGTTTGTCTGCTCAGAGTCTCTGTCAGATTTAGAAGATCATCGTTTCTTGCCCTGGAACCTGTGAATGTTCCTTTAGGCTGGGGAATGGAGTCATGCCAGGCAGGGAAATGGAAATATTTTTTCCCTGCCTTTTTTCCTTCTCCCTTTGGGGAAGAGAAAGGCAAAAGAGCCTTTTGGGGCAGGGTGTCACTCCCAGCAAGAGTCCTGTCTAGAACCTTCCTTGAGTTCAGTCTATCCTATCCATGGCTGGGGGCGGGACACACAGAGGCCAAGTCTGCCCTTTAAAATGACCTTTTACCATCTCTGTGGTAATTCCTCTGAGGTCTCCCAAGGCTGTGAGCAGAAGAGTGGGTGGGTTCTCACTCTTAGCCTCCCCCCCCACAACACGCACAAGCCTAGACTCCTTCCCCCATCCTGTGCCCACACCAGGAGCGGACTCTTTGGGTCTCCAGGAGAAACCAAGCCTTGATTGTTAAGAGAGGGGAGCCACCCCCTACTCAGCTGCCCTCAGCCTTCCTAGTGCAGTCCCTCTGCTCACTGAGACTCAGTTGGGGACCTGAGGCCTGGAAAACTTCCAGACACATTCATGGGGTAAATGGAGACCAGAAATCCAAGAGACAAATCTCCTTTGGAAAGACCCCCCTCCACTCCTCCCAGACCTCCCCCACGATCCCCACTTCTGCCCTGGCACACCCCCCCCCCACACACACACCTGGAGCATCTACTTTCTGAAGGCCACTCTTTCTCAGTCCTGGGTCTTTCTGAGGTGTCCCTTCCCCAGGACTGTCAAAGACTTGTCCCACCTAAGGGAGTGGATGGTGGGCAGAAGATCTTGGCTTTCTCCTGGCCTTGCTTACTACTATTTTCTAAGGATGGGGGCGGGGGATGGTGGGGAAGGGTGTCCCTCTCTCAAGTCATGCAGAGTCTCTGACTTTCGTGTCTTTGATTTGCTAAGGGATAGGGAGACTGGGTGTCACATCTGTGGGCTCCCAGTGAGCAGGTGGCTCCTGGTGATCGTTCACCTCACGAAACCTGACCCCTACTCAGGCCTGCACAGTTTGAGTTCCTAATATTCAAGTAGCAAACATGATTCAGATCATTAGCGCAGGAGGAGAAACTAGACAAGGACAGAATGGCCTGGAGCCTGCCTTAGGCACCCCAGGGCAGAATTAAATCTTATGCTGTCACTAACTGTCTCTGTAACCTTGAGCCAGCTGCCCAGTGCTGTACACTGCAGTGAACAATCGCCGCGGAGACAATAAGATGACGTCTGACAGGGTTTGGTCACGCAAAGGCAGTGGTCAGCCTGGCTAAGCCACTCACACCTAACTCAGTGAACTTACCCAGAGAAGAGGGCTTCAAAGCGCCTGTCACCTGGTCCTCAGTCAGTGGGGAAGGTGCAACACAGAAGGCAGATCAGAACCCAGAGGGTCAGACAGCCAGGTAACCGTGGCTAGCCAGCAAGGCAGCAGGCCAGGGCAGGTGAGAAGACTGGGGTCACGTGGCCCAGACACCACACACAGGCAAGGTAGTAGTGTGTCTACATCTCTGGTATCCCGTCCTTTCTAGAACCGAGCACAGATGGACCCATGTAGACCTCGGAGAAGTCTCCAGAGTGGCAGATTCAACATCACTATCGGACAGATGAAGAAACTGAGGCCTTCTTTTGGGTACCACCCACTTCTCACGTGGGGAGGATCCCCACACTTGCCCCTGAGAGACTCTGCTTTACCGAGCTGCAACTCTAGGAGCTGCTGTAGTCTATCTCCAGACCTGGTGGGACTAGCTCCGGGGCAAAAAAGAGCAGAGAAACATAAGGCAATTTCTGAACACAAGACCTCCATAAGCAGCAGGTGGCAATGAAGCACACCTTAAATTTCCAGGACAGGAAGGACTACATAAAGAAAGAAACACACACACACACTAATAAATAAGTAAATCACTAGGTAAATTTAAGACTGGGTCTCACTGTGTACCCCCTGCTGCCCTGGAACTCCCTGCGTAGACCAGGGAAGTCTCAAACTCAGGGTTCCACCTGTCTCTGTCTCTTAAGTGCTGGAATTAAAGATGTGTGCCACCAGGCCTGGAATAATTTAAAAAAACAAAAAACAAAAAACTGAAACAGGGACTGGGGAGGCGGCTCAGTGGTTAAGAGAACTTAGTGCTCTTGCAGAGGACTGGGGTTCAGTTCCTAGCACCCATGTGGCAGCTCACAACTCTCTGTAGCTCCCGTTCCAGGGGATCTGATTTCCTCTTCTGGCCTTCACGGATTGTGCATACATGTAGCACACATACATAAGACATACATATAAGCAAAATACTCATATATATAAAATAAAAATTTAAAAAAAATCTTTTTTAAAAATCTGAAATGGACTGAGGCTGTTACTCAGAAGCAGGGTATTGGCCTCACAGTATGACATCGTGGGCTCAATCCCCTGTATTGCTAAGGATAGTGCCCGAAAAGGACAGCAGCACCCCTAAAACGTCAGTGTAGAATTACCATGTAGCCCAGCAATCCGGGGAAGGGCTGGGGTCAGAGGACTGCGAAAAGGACAGCAGCACCCCTAAAACGTCAGTGTAGAATTACCATGTAGCCCAGCAATCCGGGGAAGGGCTGGGGTCAGATAAGCGTGTGCCCTTTGGGGGGGAGGTAGTGGTACAGTATATCATAGCAGCCCCAGGATAGAAGCCCAAAGGTCCACAGACAGACAAGGAGGGGGGGCAAAACACGGTCCCTTAGCGATGGAATATTATTTAGTCTTCAAAAGGAAGGGAATCCAGGCAAGACTGCAGCTGTACCTGCTGAATATGTTGAATAAATTCCAAGCGGTGAGCCAGGCCCGGCACAAAGGGCCCCACGCAGCTAGGCTGATGGCTAGTCCCTAGAGTCTGTGCTCCACAGGATGTGGGCTCAAGGGGGGAGGGGGGAGGATGAGTCAGCATTTAAGGGGACAGTTTCAGTCTGGGGAGCTGGATGGTGGGGAGGCAGCCCAGCAGTGAGAGTTGCTTCTCTCCTTCTACCATGCGGATTCCTGGATTTGAAGTTAGGCAGTCAGGCCCAGGGTCTTTATCTGGAGGACAATCCTCTTTTTTAAAGACAGAGTCTCCCTGTGTAGCCTTGGCTAGCCTGAAACTCTAAGACTGGCCTCACAGAGATCCTCCTGCTTCTGCCCGCTGAGTTCTGGAATTAAAGGCGTGTGCCACCAAGCTCAGCCAATTTTATGGTTTTTTTTTTGGTTTGTTTTGTTTTGTTTTTAAGGAAAATATTAGCCGACCTCCTCCTTACTCTGGAGGCCTGTAAGTGTCACCTTCTTGGAGGCTGGGCAGACCCACCTGCCAGGTCTCCCCCACCCCCCACCTGTCTGCATAAAGGGATTGCTGAGGCCAGAAGATGGATTTAAATCGGGAAAGCCTTGCTGTGATTTGTAAAGCTTACCCTGGGCCCTTGAGGAGAGCCTCCTCCCCCCACTCGGGCCTAGAACCCAATTTTCAGCATTCTTATTCTTATGACGATGAAGCTGCTGAACTCTTAACAGCTAAACTGGCTGCTAGGTGAAGTGCTGCTCCCAGGGAGAAGTGACTATTCAAGGGAATGACGCAGGGACTTTTGAAAACACAGGTCATGCAAGGTCACACTCTGAGGGTCGTCGGTCTGGGCCTTGTCCCACCCGCTCACCCATTAGCCTCCACTCACAGCGTACTGCAGTGTGATTTGTGTGTAGACTTTCAACGGGGCCTTGGCTCTTTCTCTGAGACCAGCACGTGCTGTCAGCCCAGTCCTATGGGAGTCACCCCACCCCAGAGTTTGCTCAGCCTCTTCTCAAAGGACCCCCTTCTGCCTCTGCTGGGACCCTGTAGCGTGCAGGCGTTGGTCCTCAACCCTCTTTGTAGCTGAGGATGACCTTGAACTTCTGGTTTCCTGCTTCAATCTCCCTAGAGGTGGGATTGTAGGTGAACACCATCACGCCTTGCCTGGGTCGGTCAGTGCTGGAATCTGGGGCTTCACGCATGGCAGATAGACATGCTACCAAATGAGTCACATCCACAGCCCACAGCTTCAGCTCATTTTGTAGACTGGGACACGGGGAGCAATCTGTAAGTGAAAGGTCATTTGTGACCAACAGGCTAGAGGCAGGACTTGAACCCAGAGTTGGTGGCTTCAAGATCTTCCTATGTCCCAAATTTGTGATAGACTAGACATTCAGAGTTGTGGCAGGGCAGAAAAGCTCAGGGCCTGAACTCATCTAAGCTAAAGTCACCTGACTCCATTCTGTCTGTCCCAGGCACTTAGAAGCTTTAGCACTGAGCCCAGCATTTACTAGAAGAGTTGCTCCAGTCCAGTAGTTACTGATCCACAAGCACCGTTGAACACCTACTGTGTCTCAAGTTCTGGAGACAGGCCCAGACTGGTCACACCATGATGGTGACAATATCAAAGGACAGGGACACATAATAAATAAAGACTTTTGTAGTGATTGTTTTTTTTCCCTTTGAGAATTCTGTAGCTCAGGCTAGACTGGAACTCACAATATAACCAGGCTGACTTCAGACTCAGAGATGCACCTGCCTCTGCTTTCTGAGTGCTAGGATTAAAGGTGTAGACCGCCAAGCCTGACCCCAGTAAGACTCCTAAGAGCTGCGAATTGGCAGCAAATGGAGTGAGTAGAGGCACACAGGCATCCTGGAGGATGCTACCCTAGGGCAGGTAAGCAGGAGGAGTAGAGGCACACAGGCATCCTGGAGGATGCTACCCTAGGGCAGGTAAGCAGGAGTCATGGCCAGAAGATCTCTGGATCTTCCTTCTAGGGAAAGGAGGGAAGCTGGACAAGTATAGCATCAGGGTACGATGACAGGCTGGGCTCAGTCCATGGGGCTCTTACCTTACCCATGCTTCCATATTCTCCCTGATACTAATGAACACGGAGGGTGAGGGGCCTGCAGCAGTTACTGTAGGTTTTGGAGCCACAGCCAGACGTAAGCACCAGACCCCAGGGCAGTTGGATGATAGTGTCCAATCCTAGCCCCGCCCCCACTTGTCTCTGCTATCAAGAGCACCCAGAAAGTGAGGTAGCCAGGGACTCCTCCTGTAGTGTCACAGAGTCATGGATGCATCTCCAGATTGAGGTGGGGGTGGGGAACCTGCTCACCACCAGCAGCAGCCTTAGTACAGGGCAACGACCTAGGTCTGATCAGAGAGCACCCAGGAGTGCTCAGACCAGGGCCGGCAAGGAAATTAGGGACCCGTAGGTGGGAAGAGATGTGTGTGGGGCCGGAGCCCGAAAGGCCAGCAGCAGCTCTACAGGCCACTGGAGGCCCCAGAGATCCCAGGCTGCCAAGTGCATCAAGATGCCTCATCAAGGTATTTGGAGACACGGTGTAACCCCCCACTAAGGACTAGGTAGTCTCAGGACCTGGCTCCATTCCCTTTGGCGTTCTGAATAAGGTCCAGGAAAGATTGGTGCAAGCCCAGGGACCGAGGGTAGGAGGAAACCACTGCCCCCTGAGAAGGCTCTGGTGGCAATCACTGCTTGTGAGGTCAGGGGTGTAGCAGGCTCTGAGCCCCCGGCTTTGCAGCCTGGTCACCTGCTGGCTCCAGGCTCCTCAGCTACCACAGAACACAGAACAGGGATATTCACACCTAGGTGCGCATTACCAGAGCTCTGCCCAGTAAGCCCCATCAAGCCATAATGGCCACAGCGGGGGTGGGGGGGTACTGGTGGGGGAAGGGACCCTTCCAGAGCCCTTCAGGGTTGGAGTGCTACCGGGTTGGGAAAGTCTGGCCTCCACACCCGAAAATCCTTGTTTTGGAAATGGAGGGAGGGAACTGATGACTCCAAGAGTCCAATGTCCCGCCAGTTGTCATTCTGTCCTTGCCTTGAGGTGCCTGGGAGGGGAGCACAAGTCTGGTCTATCCCCAGATGTCCTTAACTCGATTTCACTTAGAAGCGCCCACTCCGTGGTTGCTGCTCGGGCTTCGACCCCCTACTTGGTAGACCTGGAAACTTCCAAGGTTCTGGGACCATCCTAGACTTGGTTCCCCACCGATCGTGCCGCCCTGGGAGTTTACCCCGATAGCTAAACTACAGTGTGGCTAGGCTACTTCCCACCCTCAGTCCAGTTCAATCCTCGGCGCACCAGAAAGGATCCAGATTCTTGCGGGTCCCCAAAGGTCCTCGCGCAAGGAGGAAGGACGAGAGATGCCCCGTGAAGCAAAGAGCCGAGGGGCGGGACTAACAGGTTCGGAGTGCTGGGCGGAGCCAAAAGCTAGGGGCTGGGGTCTCTCCAGGTGACAGTAGGCACCACCCGGTCCGCGCCTCCTCCCCCGGCGGTGATTGGCAGGCGGCCTGCGCCCCGGCTCCCAGTCGACCGACGCCCCGCGGGCCAGCGAGTAGGAGGGGGCGCCGGCTATATATACCGCTGCTCGGCGGGGCTGGGCGCGCGGGGGACTGTCCCGCCACCGTTGCAGGCCCGTTTGTTCCCGTAGCCTCGACCGTCGCGCAGCATTCGCCGGACTCACGGCCCGTCGCTCGAGCGCACGCACGGCCCGCGGGCCGGGATGGCTAAGCGCGGGCCGGCCACGGGGACACTGCTGCCCAGGGTCCTGTTGGCCCTGCTGGTGGCCCTGGTGGGTGGAGGGGCCGCGGCACCCAACGGCACGCGGCCAGTCGAACTGGGGCGCGGCTGGGATGGCCTGGTGGCCCGCTCGCTGGCGCGCCTGCCGGTGGCCGCGCAACCCCCGCAAGCGGCGGTCCGCAGCGGCGCAGGGGACTACCTGCTGGGCCTCAAAAGACTGCGGCGGCTCTACTGCAACGTGGGCATCGGATTCCACCTGCAGGTGCTGCCCGACGGCCGCATTGGCGGCGTGCACGCAGACACCGGCGACAGTAAGTGCGGGGCGTGCTGGGAGGGTAAGGACCCAAGCAGCAGACCCGGGAACTGTGCCGGCTGAAGCTCCGTCCCTTAGGACCCGAGGACCGGGAGCGCACCAGCCGGCCGGGCCCCGCCTCCCGCCTTCGGAAGCCTGGGCTCCCAGGGCCGCGAATTCCAGCGCCTTCGTCCGTTCGCACCCACGGGAGCCCGGGACAAGTGCCCAGACTGAGGCCAGCCTTGGGGGCTACCAGCTCTTAATGCTTGCGCTAGGGACCCCGAGTTTTTCACCTCCACTCACCCCAGCATCGAGGTCTCCAGAGGTTCACAGGTGGACGGTCTGTGTGGGCCCAGGGTCACCTACGCTTTTCTGACTTGCGCCCCCACTCCCACCCTAGGCCTTCTGGAGCTCTCCCCGGTGCAGCGGGGCGTGGTGAGCATCTTCGGAGTGGCCAGCCGGTTCTTCGTGGCCATGAGCAGCAGGGGCAAGCTCTTCGGTGTGGTAAGTACCCCGGGGGGTCTGGCTGGGCACCTGCTGGAGACTTTGTACAGGGCTAGCAGGATTGTAAAACCCACACCCCACCCACACGCACGCACTTGTGTCTGGTTACCGGGTCTCGAGGTTTTCAGCCAAAATAGCCAGAAGCAGCTTGCATTTCCAGACCAAAGGGACTGCCCCACCCTATTTCTGCCGGCCGTACGTGGGTACTTAACGCATCCTAGGAGAGAGGCGGGTCCAACGGAGATGAGTCCTAACAGGCAGAACACGCGCGCGGCAGGAGATACTAGATTGATAGGGACCGGGCAGGTGAGCTGTGCTCCGCCTAGCGTGGGCTTAACAACTCCTTGAAGCCTGGGACAGACAAACTTGACACCCTGCCTAGAAAGACCTCTTGGGCCCTGCTGCAACAGGTCCCTGGCTCACCCTGTGTTCTCTTTCTTAGCCTTTCTTTACCGATGAGTGTAAATTCAAAGAGATTCTTCTGCCCAACAATTACAACGCTTACGAATCCTACGCGCACCCCGGCATGTTCATGGCCCTCAGTAAGAACGGGCGGACCAAGAAAGGGAACCGAGTGTCACCTACCATGAAGGTAACCCACTTCCTTCCTAGACTGTGACCCTCCGGAGCCTTGCCTCAGCCTCGGAAGCACACCCCACCCCTCAGGAGGAGCACTTTCTCTCCATGGAGAACTGTTTGAAAAAACAGGTGTAAGATATTTAAATTAATTATTTAAATATGTATATACTGATGCCCAATTATTTATAATTCTGTTTTTTTTTTTCATTTTCTGGGTGGGGGGAAATGACCAAAAGAACAAACAAATCCAATGAAGCTTAAGACTTTTTGGTGCAGTAGGGACGGACTTGCTTCAGTATCAAAGCCCAGGGAGTGCTGCTATTTCATGTGTGAGTTTCTTAAAACTCGGTGACATCAGATTCCAAGGGTGTCTGGCCTCTCAGTGTCTGGAAAGGTCTGCCTAGGGCCTCTGAGCCAGTCAGAGGAGGACCCAGCGATCGCTCCTTCCAGTCCGGGAGCATCCTGAAGCAGCCGCTCCCTCAGCTCCCTTTGGTATGAACCCGAACGGATCGGTTTACTCCAGGGACAGAAGTGCGTCCTGGAAGTCCTCCCGCCTCTGTTTTTAGATCTCCATGGCTGATCTTTGAACTCTCTAGCAGTCAATCTTCCTCGACCTACCGGATGGGAGAGACCCTTAGACAACTTTATAAACTCCTGTTTGCCTTTTTTGGACTGGCCAAACAGGGCACGTGGCTTGTAGCCATTGAACTTTGTCAATTGCCGGGAAAGGAACTAGGAGGTGCATGTGCCACAACTCAAGACTCTAGGGATGAAATTCTACTTTTTGTGATAGAGGATGGCCTGTCAGGATATAATAGAAAGTGGTTTTGCAAACGGAGAAAAACAAGCTTCCCTGAATTTGGGGAGCTTTGTACTGGAACTCCACAATTTGAGAGTGAACTGTCCTTCCCAGCCCTAAGGCGTTCTGCCTGCAGGAGTTCGCGTTCGCCTTCCGTTCCCATCTACCTCAGAGTTCCCGAGTCCCTGGTGATCAAGCTGGAGACTCTGCCGGCTTCTCTTCCACATGTAGCATCGTGCGCCCTGCTGGACTCTTGTCACGTTCCAGCTATCTTTACCCAATGATTTACTTTTAGTAAGGGGTATTCATGGTGAAAATATGCGCGGCCAGCTGTCGGAGTGCACTATATGGTCACCAAGTCAAGTAACCCTTATATTTTTCTTTATATATTTTACGAATGTAACCCCTGTCGCTGAGACCAAGATGGAAGAGGCAGGGTCGGCGGCATTTAAAAAAAGGGCTGAGGTGAGGGCAAACATTTAATTTTAATGAATGACTCTTTGGAGTTTATACAAAATGACCTTAGCTCACTAGAGCGAATGCCCCAAATGCTTCTCCCCAAGACGTTAAGACTTTGCTGGGAGGCTTCTGAGCCACGTCCCAAATTAACTTTATGGGTGGCTACAGACAGCAAGACGGGGGAAAATCTGATTGGCATTTTTTTTGTCTTTCACATTCCTTTCAAAAACTCTTTGTTTGAATGCTAATCGGATACTTAAATACTATTCTGTACCACAGCCCAAGAAAGAAGGGGACACGCCCCAAGCTGAGGTGGGAGAATGTCCCAAACTTCCCTTGATGTTTGCTGGCTTACAGGACAAAACAGATTATGTGCTTTTGAAAACAGGCCCTAGACTCCAAGAGTGTTGGGGGAAAGGTAGTTGAAGGTCTTTTGTTTTGTTGTTGGTGGTAACGGTTTTTTTTTTTTTTAAAAGACAGGGACTCTTAGCCCAGGCTGGCCCTGACTTGCTACGTTACTGAGGATGACCTTGAATTTCTGATCCTCCTGCCCCCACTTCCAAAGTGCTAAAATTACAGGCGCAGGGCCACACACACTATTAGGTGCTGGGGGCTGAAGTCAGGCACATGCCAGGCCACTCAATCAAAAGTATGTCTCCCTCTTTTTTGGAGAGGCAGGGATGAGATGACGGGTGGAGTCTTATTCTGTAGCCCAGAATGGCTCCCGCTTGAGTCAGCAAGTGTTGAGACTACAGGTGGAAGGCACTTGCCCTGCTCTGATGGGGTTCTTGGCGGCCATATTGCCTCCGACAGGCTGTGGTCCTCCCTAACATCCTGGTCTGTTTCTTTAGCAGCTTCCTTTCCTGTCTGTGTCCAAGGACAAGGCTGTACCTTTGCAATTTTGTTGTGGGATGGGTTTAAGGTTTCTGTATCTGTCCTGATTACAAAGAGTCGGTCTGTAGTTAATACAGGTGCCGACCCAGAGAGTATGTGCTGTGCACACTGGATCGGAGAGAAGCATTCGATCATGTATAGAGAGCCCCACGGGAGATGGGAATGATTGGCGAAGATATTAAAAATGGCAAACTTGTCTCGAAGCCCCTGTGTCCGCTTCATCTTTTTTCTATTTGCAGCTGAGCGGGATGGGGGCAGGGAGACAGATTTTAGCCAGCTGTGTACACGCTAATGTGGCTTTGAAAACCGGGAAGCAAGGATGTCACAGTTGCCATATCCTAGTGTCCCCCCTCAGTGGGACTCTATTGCTGCCTACCTCGGTCTGTGAAGTCTGCCCACAGCCCTGGTGGGTACATAATCACCAAAGCCAAGTGGGGCCGATTGAGGACAGTCACGGGCGATACCTGTGGGTTTGGCTAGTTCAGCTGACTGTTCTCAGTGAGGAGGTGGGATCAAATTAGAAGCTGGAAAAGATGGTGTCCACTCAAGTACTGAGGTGGTTTACACCAGCAAACCAGGCTAAAATTTGGTGTTAGTTGTCCTTATACATTTATAACTTGCCTATATCAGGGTGTGTTTACAATTTTGGGTTTGTTTTGCCTTCATTTTTAAGATGAAACTGTAGCCCACAATGGAGTCTGAGGAGGTTGTGGTGTACACCTTTTAATCCCAGCACTCGGGAGACAGGCAGCCAGGTCTGAGTTCAATTCCAGGACTGCCAGAGATACACATAGAAACCCTGCCAATTAATAAACAAATAGAAAAAATGGATGGATAGATAGATAGATAGATAGATAGATAGATAGATAGATAGATAGATAGATAGAGCCTATCTCAATAACAGTAGTACTAGTGGTAATAATAATAAATGACAAGGATGGGCTCACCTATGTGACTTGTCCTTATACAAAGGAGGCCAGGCACAGGGCAAATCCCAGAGAAACACCTCAAGCAGAAAGGTGTGGACCTGCCCCACTCTGGAGGGTCCACCTGACCCATTGAGACTCCCAGCTGCCAGGCCGACTCCACACACCCCATTAGAGCACCCCAGGAGAATGGTGGTGAAGGTGTTATTCACACAGTCAAAAGCAGCTGGAATCTTGAGCGGACCCTGTCCTGTTGGCTCCCGGGGTCCTCAGCAAGGCTGTTCCAGTCAAACAAGGTGACTTGGGTTGCCAATGGCAGCCCATTGTTGACCTACTGGTGCTTTTGGATTGGCGACCTCCAGCACAGGGATAATGGGAGTGGGGTCAAGGCCCATTAAAAAGAAAGGAAAGAACAGTATGGCTTCAGTGGCAGGCACTGAGTAAGCTGTGGTCTTTGCTCTGCTTTGGTCTTGAGGTTTTCCTTGTATTTGTTGTACATGGGCTTCAGTGTAGGACTTGGGCACAGAGAGAACAATTTAGAAAAGTCAGTCTGCCTGGCGGTAGTGGCAGACACCTTTAATCCCAGCACTCAGGGGGCGGATCTTTGTGCGTTCAAGGCCAGCCTGGTCTACAAAGCAAGTTCCAGGCCAGGGTGACAGAAAAACTCTTTCTCGAAAAACCGGAAATAAAAAATCAGTTCTTGGTCAGGCATAGTGATGACACCTTCAATCCCAGTGCACAGAGGCAGGGGATCTCTGAGTTCTAGGACAACTAAGTGAGATCCTGTTTTGTTTGTTTAAGATTAGTTCTTAGCTGGGCAATGGTGGTGCACACCTCTAATCCTTGTACTTAAGAGGTGGAGCCAGGCAGATACACGGGAGTGAATTCCAGGACATTCGGGGATACACAGAGAAAACTTGTCTTGAAAAACCAAAACCAGGGCTGGAGAGATGGCTCAGAGGTTAAAAGCACTGCTTGCTCTTCCAAAGGTCCTGAGTTCAATTCCCAGCAACCACATGGTGGCTCACAACTATCTGTAATGAGATCTGGTTCCCTCTTCTGGCCTGCAAGCAGGCAAATCACTGTATAGTTAGTAAATAGGTTAATTTTTTTAAGTAAATTAACCCATTTATTTAGTTGGCTGTGCATTATTGAGTAGGCTTGGGTCTCAAACAGTAGCACTTCTACTGGTCTTTGGGTTCCTTCAGTCCTCTGATGGCAGACTTTACTGTGACGGCAGAAGTCGTGTTGTAGGTCCAGGCCCTGCCAGCCACCGTTTTCATGCAGGAACCACAGTGTCAGATGCCGACGGCTTGTCTTGGTCTTGCCACAGAAGGAGCACGTGTACTTGGCGTGCTGGCTGATTTCAGTTTTCTTCACCATTTTCCGGAGGGAGGCACCATAGCGGGTCCCAAATTTCCCGACGATCCCGACCTTCTTGGTGCATTTAGCCCTGTCGCTGGAACCTAAGCCAAGCACGGAGAGCATAAATAAATCTTTTAAAAAAAAGTTCTTACCTTCAAGTCGTTAGGTTTGGTAGTTCCTTATGCACTGGGCCATTTCACTGGCCCATGTTTTAGGGCTTTTGGGTTGTTTTTGAGTTTGCTCGTAGTTGTTTTGTTTGAGATAGAATCTCACTGTGTAGACCAGGCTGGCCTTGAACTCCCAGAGATCTGCCTGCCTCTGTTTCCTGAAAGCTAGGATTAAAGACCAGCACCACCAAGCCTAACAATCTTTGGTGTTTAATTTGAGAGCTCGCACAGTCCCCACTACCACAGGTTATGAGGTCCAGCTTCTCACACTCAGGGGAAACTTCGCAGTTCAGCACAAGTAGAGTGTCGTGGGTGGGTGAGCCTGGAGCTCCCCCCACTCCCTTTCTTCAGGAAAACCTTCAAGTGTTAAAGAGTCACTCTGACCAAATAGAGACTTTTCTTCTGGTGACAATGGCTATGAGGGAAGTCAGTTGGCACACTGGGCTGTGGCCCACCTGAAGCTGTCTTGAGTGAGTGCATGGTGCTACCCAGTCAGGGTTCCACATGAGCTAGACTGGCACTCTAGTGATGGGCAGGGAGACACACCACAGGGTGCCATCAGCCAAGGCTGTTTCCACCCTCACCTCCCTGAATGGAGTGGCCTCCATCCCTAGGGGAGTTTGCAAAGCAGGTGACTCCGGAAGGAGATGGCACCTGACAGGTGGCCTCATTCCTTTATTTAAGGACTAGTCATAGCATGTAAAACAGTCAGAGGTCCTGGACAGCTGGCCAAGCCCAGAGTAGCCCTTTCTGAACAGCCTGCATGTATGCACCCCGGGTTTGCTGGGTGGATGCTGGAGTCCTGGGTAGGACAGAGACAGACACAGCTCTGTCAGCTGTCCCCTCTGCTCTCTTCTCACTGAGAGGCATCTGTGCCCCTCCATTTCATGTCAGCATGAGCAGAAATGTCTCTGTGTGACTGAGGCAGGCCACCTTCAGTGTTCTGAGCCACTACAGGGTTGGACACCCAAGGTCCTGCGTCTATTGTCCCAGAAGGAAGTAGAGGCTCGCTTAGCAGGCCCTGGAGGTGAATGCTCTGCTAAGAGCCCTCATTGAGCCTGACCATTAAATAATGACAGCCCGGTTTACACTCAGGCCCTGTCTTAAAAAACAAACAAACCAGAAGCCAGCAGTGGGGAAGTAGAGGTAGGAGGCTTGTCAGGTGTGGTGGGGAACAGGTGCTACAGGCAGGAACCTCAGGAGTTCAAGGTCATCCAGGGCTGCACAGTAAGTTTAAGGTTAACCTGGGTTGTGTGAAACTTTGTATCAAAGACCAAAAATCAAAAATTAAAACAGGAACTTTTGGGAGTGCTCTTTCATGGGAGTCTTTCTGACTTGGGCTCCTGGTTAGCTGTCCTGTGTTATTGATGGTTCTGGGGACAAGCAGAGCTTGCAAGGTTTGCTGGCCCTGAGTCTTCTGGCAGAAGCAGAATCAGCCTCTGTCCTGAGTGCACTCCCACAGTAAAAAGGGACAAAGTGAGCCCTCAGTCACTGGGGGTCCTCAGATGGCTACCAGCTCCTGCTGGACCCTTAGGGCAAGGAAGGACCGCAGATGGGCACCCATTACTCCCCAGGCTCTGGAACTGGCAGAGGGAAGCCACTTATACCTAGCCCAATTTGCAAAGTTCCTTTTTCCTGGGGAAAGTGGAAGGAGGGCACTTAGGCCCTTCCTCCTCCTATGGGTCCCCTGGCCTTCCTAGACAATATGGGCTTTCCATTGTCCCAAAGTCTATGCTCTTCACCCTGCTGGACATGGCCGGGGGAAGACAGAGTTCCAATAGCCTGGAACATTTTCCATTGGCCCAAGAGACTTCCTCTGCCTGGGAAAAGCCAGTCCAAGTACTGAAGACAAGACAGGACAAAGGAACAGAGATGCCCTCATCAAGACAGGAGTAGAACTCTCATAGCCATTAGCTTTGCAGATCGTGTTCAGTTCTCCCATTTTGCTTTCTTTGGCAGGGTCTCACTTGTCCCAACAGGCCTTGAGTTCAGAGACCAAGGATGGGCCTGCACCTACACACCTGGCCTTATATTTTCTTATTCCTTGAGTTTGAGTTTGTCCACGGGGCTCACTCTTGTGGATGAGATAGAAATAGAATGTTTTGTTCTTTCATGTGCATCTTTGAGACAGGATCTCACTATGTTGCCCAGGCTGGCCTTCACCTTCTCCTGCCTCAGTGTCCACTTCACCTCCTCATCCTCCTGCCTCAGTGTCCATTTCATCCTCCTGCCTCAGTGTCCCAGTGCCAGGAAGTAGGAACTTTGAACAGCATTGGATTCCTGTTCTCAAGGAGAAACTGGGCCACCCTACAGCGTTGGGGCAGCCATCCTTTCTCTCCTTGGCCAAAGCAGACAGGAGCAAGTCACCCAGCCACTTGTAGAGTAGCTGCTAGGGGAAGAGACTCCCCTGCCTCCTAAGTGGCAGGCGCCATACACAGAGTACCTTTTCTGAGGAACACATCTAGAAACTCCAAATCACAGTGCCGGGGTTATGTGAGCAGTAGAGGGCACACAGGCCAAGACTGTTACCTTGACATCTGGAGATGCTCTTATTTCTATTTTTTTTCAGTACAAAGGAACCCGTCCTCATTTCATTTCTGTTGCTGTGATAAAACACCCTGACCAAAGGCACCTTAGGAGACGAAAGGGTTTATTCTGCTTCCAAGTCCAGTCCATGAGAGATGAGAAGTCATGGTACAAGCTTGAAGCCATCACCTCCAACAAAAACGCACAGAGGGGAAAGGCAGCAGGAACCATGGAGGGCTCTGCCTGCCGACTCCTTTTCGGGCTCATGTTTGGCTGGCTTTCTTTTATAGCACAGGATCACCAGGCCCTATGGTGTACGCCTTTAATCCCGGCACTGGGGAGTCAGAGGCAGGTAGATCACTGTGAGTTCCAGGAAAGCCAGGACTATATAATGAGACTCTCTCCCAAAGACAGAAACAACAAACAAAAATTAGCCAGACTTCACCTGCCCAGGGAATGGAGCCACCCACTGTGGGCTGGGCCTCCTACATCAATTAACAATCAAGACAACTCCCCACAGACATGGCTATAGGCCCTGATGCTCTGAGCTCTTCCTCAGCAGAGACTCGGGTGACTGTGGGCTATGTCAAATTGACCATTAAAACAGGATCCAACTCAGATTGAGCCTCTTTCATGCCAGTTAGCCCCCTGCCACTCACTTAGCTACTATATCCTAGCCCTGTTCTTATGCTTTTTTTTGGGGGGGGGGATTTCTAGACAGGGTTTCTCCGTAGCTTTTGGTTCCTGTCCTGGAACTAGCTCTTTTAGACCAGGCTGGCCTCAAACTCACAGAGATCCGCCTGCCTCTGCCTCACGAGTGCTGGGATTAAAGGCGTGTGCCACCACCTCCCGGCTTGTTCTTACGCTTTTAAACCACTAAGTTTTCCTGATCAATTTAGTATTAATTAATTAATTGGCTGACTGGTTGGTCAGTTTTGAGACAGGGTATCACTCTGTCGTGCTGGCTGACCTCTAACTCACTGACCGTGTAGATCAGGATGGCCTAGAGCTCACAGAGATTCACCTGCCTCTGCCTCCTGAGTGCTGGGATTACAGGCATGAGCCATCACTTCCTGCCTATATTTTTCTTTTAATGTACACGTGTGTTTGAGTATTGGAAGCAGAGGAATAGGGACGTAAAGGTCATCTTTAGCTACAAATTGAGTAGCATGGACTGAATGAGATCTTGTCTCAACAAAAAAAACAAAAACAAACTAACAAAAAAAAAAAAATAACTGGGAGTGAAAGTGCACACCTTAATCCCAGAATTCAAAATCTGGTGAGCAGAATCAAAAGGGTCTCTAAGAGTGCGAGACTACACTGGTCTACGTGGTGAGTTCCAGGCCAGCCAGGGGCTACATAGTGAGTCCCTGTCACAAAAGAAAAGCAAGGAATTTGGAGGCCGATTCAGGCCACTAGGGAAAAGCTCCACAGCCAATGGCTTCGATAGCCACCTTCGATGTCCCGTGTCCTCAGGCTGGAAAGCTACAGCTATGCTAGCTGCCTTGTGCCTGCAGCTCCCAGACTGTCTTCTCCCTGTGTCTGAACAAGTCCCTTTTCTTTATGTCTGCGCCCTGATCTCTGCCTATAAGGATACCAACTCTGTGGGATCAGGTCCCATAATAGTGGCCCCGTCCTACTGCATCCTGAGCTACTGGGGGCTAGGCCTCCAGCATTTGGAGACCCGGTCCCCTAGAACAAAACCTTCTCATGTGCAGTACACAGAGTCACCCCCTGGCCTCTCCTCTAGTCCTCAGAGCTTGGTAGCCTGTCCACATCCCAGGTTAGGAAGTGCAGAGTGGAGGGCATACCTGTGAAGACAGATGAGGTAGAGCAAGGCCTCAGCACTTCACCGCAGGTGAGCCTGAAGAGAGGCTCAGGCCCTTGAGCCAAACACCTAAAAGGTCAGTGCCCCCTGACCTGCCTTCGTGTGGTGAGGTGAGAGTTTCCCTCCCATTCCCCAGGGAGCCCTGGACTCTCCCAAGCCTCTTGAACCAGTCCAGGAGGTTTATAGAGAAGACCCCAACCTTCCTGAGCCCCTTTGAACCCCTCCAGGGCCGGGCTTATTTGTACTTCAGAGCTAATGTCATTAAGGTTACATTTGCCACCAGAATATGCTGATGACCTCAAATAGCCCCTAATTGTCTTCTAGAGGGACAGTAGGGCCACAGAGAGGCTAGCCAGAGTTGCTCTGCCTCCCTCAGACTCAGAAGAACATGGGGTGGGGGTGGGGGCTCCAGAAAGATCTAAGCCTGGGCCCAGCCTAGGTTCAGCCAGGGCCCCAGATTGTCCAGAAGACTTGGGAAGGCATACGTGCTGAAGCAATGTTTTCTCCTGGACCCCCATCCACCTCCCACCCTCATATCCTCCCCGCAGATAGAGGCTACAATGGATGAACAAGTCATGTCACTCCAGCGTCTCCTGAGGCCTTCTCCTAGCACACAAGAATTTGTGAATGTCTAAAATGGGCCCCATCCATGCTGAAAAATCTGAGGACGTGTGTGTGTGTGTGTGTGTGTGTGTGTGTGTGTGTGTTTCCTGTGAGGTCACACAAGGCTCTGGTTCGTGGTTTTGAACAACACAGACTTAAGTTCCTCATAGTCCTGGCAGCCAGCAGTTGGCAGTGGGGTGGGCAAGGCTGTATCCCTCCCCAGGTTCAGAGCAGATTCTTTCCTGCCTCCTCCTGGAGCTCCTGGGCTCTAGGACTGGGTGCTGATGACTGTCCCCCAGTGCCCCTGCTCTCTCCCCTCCCCTTCTCTGAAAGGGCACCTGCTGCTAGACTTAGGTCTGCTCAGAACCCAGTATGAGATTCTTGAGAACTTCAGCAATGTTGCCTCTGCAGAGCCCCCATTTCCGAGAAAGGTTCCAGAAGCTAAGAGGTAAACTTATCTTTTGGGGAGTAGCAGGGTGAACATCCTGCTTCCTACAACTGTGGAAACATTCCCTATCCCAGCTCCATCGACCTGACTGGGCTGTGCATGGAACAGGCATAGACCTGGCCTGTCAGCCCCAGGCACAGGGAACAGAGGAGCTGGCCCTGTGTGAAAGTGTCCAGGGATTAAAGCAGAGACAGCACCATACTCAAGTGGATCACTAAACACTGGACTCAGTGGGGCCAGAGCAAGAAAGCAAGCCCTGTAAGCTCTCTGTCCAGCCAAGCCCCAGGGCCTTTGCACTTCATTGCCTCAAAGGCTGTCTTTCTTGAGCCCTGCTGAAGCAGGCCTCCCAAGCCCACACATCTATCTATCTTTCTACTCTTTATGCCCCTGCCACAGGCTCTGAGCCTGTAAGAGCGGGATCCCATCTCCTCTGCCTGCTTTGCTGAAGCACCCCAGCATCTAGAGAAGGAACCAGCATGCTGGAAGGACAGGACAAAGGTTTGTGCCGTGAACGAATGAGCGGGAACAGGAGGTCAGGATCTGGTCCCAGGCAGCTCTGGTCTGAGGGAATACTTCTAAACCTTGCCTTGCTTCCTGTTGGGGGTGAAGGCCTGGGTCTGTTTGGGGACCCCGGGTGTCTGTTCCTGCAGAGCTGAGGTTGGCTCCTTCCAGCTAGGTAAGACCCAGGCAGCCCCCTGGGAGCACCAAGCTGCCTTCACACCTGGTGCAGGGCTCAGGCTGGCCGTTTGCTGGTGTGTGCAGTGCCCAACTAGGGCCCTTTTGGTGAGAAATGTGCATTTTCGCGAGCAACCTGGCCCAGGAAATCCCTGGCTATTCATGTGCTAACGCAGGGTCTTGTCCCTAATGGCTGACACAAACAGGAACCAGAAGGAGTGCTGAGGGGCCGAGGTTTGCCAGGAAGCCATCCAGGGGGCTGAGGGCTCTCTTCCACAAGCTCCTGCCCTGCAGGGAGGCCATGGACGTCAGAACCCTTTATTCCTCACCCTCAGTTTTGGGCCTCATTATTCCAGTCAGCGTGTTACATGGTGCTCAGGGAAGCCCAGTCAGGTCACATGGTTTCCGTGAGACATGGGCCAGCGGCCGTATCCTCTCCTAACCTCCCTCTTCTTACCTGTAAAATAAGTCCCTGTTGCTCTTGTCCTCAGCATCAGGTTCTGAACAAACAAGGTTGGAGAAATGGGTCCCGGCCTGTGGCACTGTGGTGTCCCCCCCCCCCCAGCCGCCTCCGCTGGTAGAGCTAACTCCAAATATTCAAACAGTCTGGTCTTCAGAGAGAGTTTGTCCAGTTCTCTGACAAACTGCTGCTGTCCATCATCCCAACACTCAGGACACTGAGACAGGATATTCACCTGAGGTAATCCTCAGCTACCTAGCAAGTTGGAGGCTACCCTGGGCTACATAAGACACTATTTCAAAAACAAGTAACAGCATAAGCACCTTCCAAGCCAGGTTGCTGGGTTATCGGAGGCTGAGACGCAGCCCCGCCTCCTGTTTTGTTTTTTTTCCCCCAGGAAATTGTTTCTCAGCTCTTCTTTCTGGAGCCACAAGGATTCTCCCACGCTCCTGTCTCAGGGATTGTATTGCTAAGGGACAGTGACCCTCCCAATGGGGCTAAGAGTGGTGAGAAGCCTGGATGGGGCTTTAGTCATGGCTAAGGGACTGTGCTCATGTATAGGGGACATAGGAGGGATTGGAAGGAGCATCCAGTGTGGGCACAGCCAGCAGTGGCATCATTCTCGCCTCCTTCTGTGGTCTCCTCCTCCTGGTCACCACCCTGTTCTTGCCTGATCTATGATTCTCGTCACCATGCTGACTCTGGACACACTGCACCCTTCCGCTGCCCAGGGCTCCTTCAGCTTGTGATGAGCTGAGGAGTGGTCAGACCAGAATGGGGCCTGAGCCCCTGGCAAGGAACTGGTGATAAGAAAGAAAATAAGAAAATGGGGCATTGTCTTCGAAGTAGTGAGAGCCAACAAAGGAGATGGGGGTTTCTGGGGAATGTTCCCCGTGCCCCAGGAAGCTGTGCTCAGAGGGGCCCAGAAGCCAGCAGGGAGTCAGCAAGCACTTCCAGGGTGGGCAAGGTGCTCTTAGTGCAGGGCATAGTGGGTTGGGGACTGGATCGGAAAAGTTCCAAGATAGCAGTAGGAAAGGATGTTGGGGTAGCAAAAAAAGGCCAAGGGTGTGGGGGACCCTTGCAAGCCCTGAACACCTGCTAGGAGTGACACCGGAGCTGTTGGACTGTTTGAAGCAGGGCAGGGGCCTTGGCTACTTGGTCCTGAGACCAGGCTGCGAGGGCAAGACACAGAGACCAGCCTGGTTCCCTCGCAGCAGCAGGGACCAGGAAATGGCAAGTGTAGGGAAGCAAGAAGGGAGAGTGGCCACCGCGGGACTCAGCAAGTACCGCTGCTGAGGACAATGATGACTCCCATCCCCCTAAACAAGTGCCTCCGAGGACAATGATGACTCCCCATCCCCGTACAATCCCCCACTCCACCCAAGTCGGGCCAGAGGGACCGTGCTTCAGCTCAGAGCGGCATTTGTTTGTTTCTTTGCCGTGAACAGTTTATTTTCCGGCTTTTAAAGGCACCCACCTCCCTTGTCATGAGCTCACAAACCAAAGAAAGAACGCCAGGAATTTCCCAGCAGGACAAGGGCCCACGGACAGGCTGCCTCACAGCCAGGCATCTCCATCCGGCCCCCTCACCCCTGCCAGCCCAGCACCCTGAGGCTCAGAGCCAGCCTCAGCCCCAAGGGAGGCCTTGTGGGTCCTATTGGAGCTGATTCCGGACTCCGCCATCTATGTCTGTCTTTTCAGAGATCCTTGGATAGAGCCCTCAATCACTGGCTGAGCAGTCAGCATCCAGCAGTGTGGTGGCTGCCAGCAGGCAGAGACCCTTACAGATATCCCCCCCCCATTTCAGGCCATCAGCTGAGCGCTCAGGGCCCTGAGAGGACAAGACTCAGCAGGCAAAGGGGTGGTGGCAGGCAGAAGTTGGGGATGTCCCTATCCCCTAGAAGAGGGATCTTTGCACCTTTGCAGTATAATCTTGGACAAATCACTTAATCCCTGTCTTCTGTGCTCTGTCCAGCTACAAAACAGTACTTAGATGGCGTGGGGCCCCTAATTAAGCCAGCTGGCATGGTCCTGGGGGCTTCAGATGAAAGGCCGATTGAAGTACAAAGTCCTGCCCCTGTGAGACACTCCCTGGCCCAGGCAGGGATGCAAACCCTTGGGTAGAGGAGGGAGGGGGTACTCTGCTGTGGGATAAGGCTGGGTCTTGGGGCCACTCACACTAGTTGGGGACACTGTCAGGCCCTGAGAGGCATCTCTGAGCTGCACTTCTTGAAGCCACCTCTTTCCTGTCCCCTCATTTTGCCTCCTGCAGAGACTGTAGAATCACCGTTGCTGACTACAGACAGATGCTGCATTTGAAGCTCTGACATCTGGGCCAGGCCAACTGATCCGCTGTCCCCATATAAGGCCACCTCTGCCCTACTGTTCTTTGGCGCTGGTGGCCTGACCTCTGCTCCTTCTTAATTCCTGCAGTCTTCTGAAGCCAGTTTAAGATGATCCTTGGCTTCATAGCGAGTTCAAGATCAGCATGAGCTACATATACGAGACCCTGTCTTAAAACACCAAAAGCTCAAACAACAGCAGCAAAATCAATACTTTGGAAGTGGAGTTGGGCGTGGTGGCACACACCTGTGATGCCAGCTGCTGAGTGGGCACTAGAAGACGAGACCTCGGCTACAGCAGGAGAATCTTTCTTTGTTAAAAAGAAGGGAAGAAAAAAGAGAGTGAGGGAGGAAAGAAAAGCCATGTATGGTGGTGTACACCTTTAACCTCCGTGTTTCTGAGGCAGAGGCCGGTGAGTGCGAGGCTAACCTGGTCTACATAGAGAGTTCAAGGTCAGCCAGAGTTACACAGTAAACAAAACAGAAAACCAAACCGGGATAAAAAAGGAAGGAAGGATAAAGGGAGTGGGGGTTAAGAGCAGGGGGAGTAGACAGGGAGCAGCTGCATCTGATGGGGAAGGAACTTGAAAGGTGGAAACTATGCTCAGGTTCTATCGGTGCCAGGCTCACTGAGGGCTTTCCTGGGCACACACATGGTCCAGGCCCAGCCTTTCTTCCCTTTGCCAAAATCACACAGCAAATCACTTCTCAAACAGGCCAGGGAAGCACAAGTCCCGCCGGGGGAGCCCGGGTGTTCCTGGAGAACGGAGCTGCTCGGTCCATTCCCATCTGTTCACCCCTAGCCACCTCCCCTTTTCCAGGAAGGGATAGAGAAGCAGACCAGAGGACCTCAGAGTCTCCTGTTGGCCAGGGAGGTAGTGAGACAGACTTCTCGCGTCACTCCTTTGTGACTCCGTGGGGCCTCACACCTGCCAGGCACCTGTGCAGGCCCCTGTGAAAGGCAGAGAGGGGAGGGGAGGCTTGGCTCTTTGAATCAACGCCACTCCCAGCCACCCTTGGTCTTGAGGCAGCAGGCGCCGCTTTCCCACGTGTCTGACAGCAGGTGCTGGCCGCAGGAGTCTTTCCTGGTAGGGTTGTGTCTTCTCCAATCCCACCACAGCCAGTCTGGGAGACCCTGGCAGGCCCTGGTGCAGCTTCCCCTTGCAGAAAGCTGGATTCTGACTCGGTAGGTTGGGTTCAACTTCATACAAATGCCAGAGCAGGCTGCAAGCTCCCGTCTGGTGGTACTCTCCAAAATAGGAAGCTGAGAAACTAGACACTTCTAGTAAGAGACTTTCAACCCATGTCACTCCCCACCCAAACTCCCCATGGTGCCCGGGGCACAGAACCTCAGCCAGGCCCTTCCTGTATTCTTCTCCATCCTACCCATAGTGCTTAGCTCCTCCCAGTCACACTGGTCTTCCAGGTTAATCTGCAAGACTCCATGTATTTTCTGCCCCTTTGCACTCGCTCACTATTTTCCTCCGTGTCTTCGCAAGGCGGGCTCCCCTCTCGTGGAGATCCGTCTGGACCTTTTGGCTTAGCTCACCTGCGTTCCTAAATGACAACCTCAGCACAACCCCTACCAGCTCCCGTTTGTTTCCTCCCGAGCACGCTCGTCTCTGTCCCACGTCATCTCTCACCTAGGCTCTCCTAACTCCCACGGAGCCCAGAGTGTTGTCTCCTCCCGAGCACACTTGTCTCTGTCCCACGTCATCTCTCACCCAGGCTCTCCTAACTCCCACGGAGCCCAGAGTGTCTATTGCGGTCTAGAGAACGCAAACTAGGTACTTGATAAGTATTTTGGGGATGTATGGGTGTGTAGGAAAATGGAAGTTGCTAGTCCCCCAAATTTAGCCTTTTGCCCCAGGTTTTCAATGAGGATGAAGATGCCCCTGACTTCAAATGTCAATTTGTTTTGAACTAATTGCCAGAATCCATAGTTATCTCGTGGCTTGACCTGAATTAATAAGACAAACCTGGTTCTTTGGAATTAACATTCCCTGAAGTTCAGCTCAGAGACAAATGAAAAAAATAAAATTAAATTAAAAGATCCCCTCGTTAAAGCCAGGCGGTGGTAGTGCACACCTTTAATTCCAGTACTCAGGAGGCAGAGGCAGGTAGATCTCTGTGAGTTTGAGACCGGCCTGGTCTACAGAATGAGTTCCAGGCCAGCCAGGGCTACACAGAGAAACCCTGTCTCTAAAACAAACAAACAACAAAAACCAAATAAATAAATGAAAAAAAAATACCCTTCTTAACCTCCCCCCCCAGGTTTCCACACCCAACACCAAAGAAAGACTTAAAGGAGCATCCTGGGGTTGGGATCCAGGGAGTCAAATCCAGGGAGAAGAGCAGAGCCCAGCTCAGCACTGGGCCCCTCTGAGAGCGGCTGTGCCGGTGTGTCTGTAATACAGGCAGTCCAGCCTTCCAGATGCTCCTGGAAGGACCACCACTTCAAACACCCAGTTCTGCCCAGTGCCTGCAACCTCCGTGTATTTCAAAGGCACAGCCAGTAGAACTCTCCCTGTAATCATTAGGCCCCAACTTGCCTTTAATGGACCATTTAAGGGGGATGTGATAGAGAACACTCGGGATCATTACCATGTTCTGAAGGCCTGGAGCCCACCTGGAGGGGCCTGCAGGGCAGCCACCTGAAGTGCCAGCTCTCAGTGGGATGACAGTCGAAGGAGCAGGACCCTGTCCGGCAATAGTCCTGACCTGTGGTGGAGGCCATGGCTGTGAAGGTGGCGTGGCCTACCCGAGAGTCATTTTTTTTTGTTTGTTTTTTGTTTTTTGTTTTTTCGAGACAGGGTTTCTCTGTAGCTTTGGTGCCTGTCCTGGAACTAGCTCTTGTAGACCAGGCTGGCCTTGAACTCCCAGAGATTCGCCTGCCTCTGCCTCCCGAGTGCTGGGATTAAAGGCGTGCGCCACCACCGCCCGGCCCGAGAGTCATTTTCTGCATGGGAACACTGACTCCTACTCTGCCAGCTCCCTGCTTGGTGTGAGTGCTCGCTCAGTCAAGTACCTTGCCTTGCTGGGTCTCTTTTCCCAATGTGGGTAGAAGTAACACAGCAGCCTGCAGCTCTGCTCTGAAGCACAGGCCTTCACACACGTCAAACAGCAAAACAAATACTCAGCTGAATCGTGATCCCCAAAATTTGTGTCTGTATGGAGCATCAGAATGTCACCATTGCAAGTCAGGCTTATACCTAGCACTCAACACGTGTGAGGCTGAGGTGAATCGATTTGGTTCATATTATGAGGATGACAGGATGACAGAGATGACAGGAAGAGGGTCCTGGATAATCTGTTCCCAAGGGCCTGCTCCAGGAACCTTCCTCTTCCAGCTATGTCCAATTTCCTATAAGTTCCACGGCCTTCCAAAATAGCAATGCCATGCATAACATTTCAGATACAGATGATCCCAGTGTTCATTGTAACTTCCTCGTGGGACAGGAGGGAGGAGAGATGAACTGGCCCTGAAGCAAGGTGTACAAATACAAGCATGTATGTCTACATGTGTGTGCACATGCACGTATGTGTTGAATGTGCACATGCGTGCATTCATATGTGAAGGCTAGATGTCAAGTCAGGGGTCATCTTCACCTCCTTTTTTTTTTTAAAGGTTTATGTGTTTTTATTTTGTATGTTACGAGTGTGTGTCTGTATATAAGTCTGTACACCATGTACACAGCAGGGCCAGACGAAGGCATCAGATTCCTTGAAATTGGAGTTATAGATCCGTCTCAGAGAGAGACTCACTGAACCTGGACCTCAATGATTCAGTTCTGCTGGCTATCCAATGGACTCCAGGAATCCCCTGTCTCCGCCTCCCCAGTACTGGGCTCCAGTGTGTGCCATTATACCCAGCTATGGGTGCAAGGGATCCAAACTGAGTAAACATCTCTCCAGTCCCAAGATGGGCATCGAGAGCTAAGTTTAGGGGAAGCAGGCCATAGAGCAAGAGATCAGAGAAACCCTGCAAATACCCCGAAAAGACTGGCCATGAAATCAAAGCAAAGTGGAGGTCATAGCCAGATCAGGTCATTGCCACTATGCTCACCCCTCCCCCACTGCAGACCCAGTCACCGGCCCCGCCCAAGCCTCCTTTGGGTTGAGGAGGAGTGAGCAGCCATCAGGGCTCAATTCGCTGGGCAAAGAGGTCATATTGGTCATCAGCCCATCTTATCTTACAGGAAGGAGAGCCAAGGTCCTTAGCGGACCCCAGCTAGAGCTGTCTTCAGATATCAGGGCTGGGGAAACAAGTCGTCTAGAGAATGGAGAGGCCACAGGCGATGCCCGCAGAGCCTTGGGCAGCTGAGGAGTGGCATATTCCCGCAAAGGTCACTGGTCTGGAATTCCTCTGCTGCCACTCTGCCACCAAGGGCCATGAAAGTCTTCATTCTTCCTCTCCCGGAAGTGCAGCTTAAAGTGGCTCTCTCTCTCCCTCCCTCTTGTCTTTTTCCTTTAAAAAAAAATCTTGTTTTATTGTGTGTGTGTGTGTGTGTGTGTGTGTGTGTGTGTGCGCGCACGCATGCGCGTGCATGTGTTGCCTGCGTGTAGGTCTATGACTTCAGAAGGCATGTGATTCTTTGGAGTTCCGACAGCTGTGCACTGGTACGGGGATTCCTATGACTGTCCCTTTCTACACCCCTGCCTTGGGGGGGTGCCGAGGAAGCCAAGGTCTGCCAGGAGCAAAGACTTTATTCCAGCTGGACTGCCCCTCAGTGCGTTGTGTCATGCACCCTCAACAGGCCTTGATGGACTGCAGGCTCCCTAGTCATCTGTTCAACAGGCTCTACAAGGACCAGAAGGCCCTGGTCTGAGCCAAGGCCATCAGATGACGAGGGTTCATCCTGCCATGGAGGGCCTCACAGATCAACCAGGAGACAGAAACGTCAAAGGTCACCTGCTCACAGTGGACACCAAACCCAAGAACAGAGGAACACTGAAGATAATGGCCTTGAGAGGGCCTGAAGGAGTCATGGGATCCCCCCAAAAGGGGCCTACTTGTGGGGTGGTCAGTCATGTCTCAGCATCTCTATGGTGTTGAGGGCCAAGAACCAAGATTTCCTGCTCTCTGCCATGTACCCCAGACCTGCAGCTCACTAGTCTCTGGGGAGTCTCCTGTCTGTGCCTCCTGGGATTACAGACACAAGCACCACATCTGTCTTCGTGTAGGAACTGGGCCTCAGGACTCGGCCCTCCCTCTTGTGCAGCCATTGCTCTACCTACTGCTTGTTCATTTCTTCTTTGCCCCCTTCCAGCCCCAGCCCTTCACATACAAAACTAAGGTTACACTCGAGCTTTGGCTGTCCCTGCCAAGTGTCCAGTGTGGACCTTGTGTGGACATCCCTATCACTGAGTGTCAGAGGCAGAATCAGGGGCTACATGAGCTGCAGGGCCTTTGGGGCATGTTGCCATGGGGACTTTGGTGGACCTAGGGGTACCCCTCCCTGTTCCTCGATGTCCGGAGAGGAGACTGTGTCTTCCACTCAGCTGGCAAGCAGACTCTGACCATGTGATGGGGGAGGGGGCTGTGTCGCGTCTGTCTGTCTCCTTACTAGCCTTCTGCTTCTCTGCTTCTCAAATGGTCCCTTAATTGGCCATTTGTCCCCTAAATTAGGGGTGATTAGGATCAACCCTTAAGCAATATTTCAGATGGTGGCCAAGGGGTCTGAAGTGTCTTACTGGGGTCCCAGGGTTCCTCTGACTTGGTCACAAAGAGGTCAGCCCTCTGGTCTGGCATGGATGTCTGGATGACCTCTGACCTCTGTTTGTAAACCTGACTCTGGAGACTGAAACTGGAGAGACTTGGGGCGGTGGCTTACTGGACAGTGCCAGGGCATGCAATGGGCAGGCATACTTCCATGCCAGGTCCTCCTGTGCCCCCATGTCCTGGGCTCTACAGGTTGCAGCCCCAGATGGAAGCAACACATGGACACTGGGCCCAGAACGCTCCTCCTGCCTGCTTTTGGGACCTGGGAGAGCCTATGAAAGCCTCGACAACGGGGTCAGTTGTAGCCTCCACAGTGCTAAGTGCCATCAGAGGGGCAGCTACGCCAAGCTCCTAGGTGGGCAACTGGGTCTTTCAGTCCCCAGGCCAGTCTCTAGGCCAGGAGTTCTCAACCTATGGGTTGCGACCCCTTTGGGGTCACATATCAGATATTTACATTACAATTCATAACAATAGTAAAATTAAATTTATGAAGTGGCAATGAGATAATTTTATGGTCGGGTCACCACAACATGGAGCTGTAGTAAAGGGTCGCAGCATGAGGAAGGACGAAAACCAGTGCTCTACAGAGATTTATCAGGCTTAATCGGCCCAGGGAACTTCCAGGGCTTCTATCATTTATCCACCCTCATCCTGGACCTGAGTACAAGGTTGTGAGAATGTGTGTGTGCGTGTGCATGTATATGCATGAGCCTGTGTGTCTCTAGACTGTCTGCACCTGTTTGCACACACACAGGTGGGCAAGATCCCACACATCTGTCCCGGCAGGCAGGCAGGCAGGCCTTGTACAGCTGTGCAGGTTGGGGCCTGCATGAGGACTCCTGGCTTCTGGCCAGTGTTCCCCCTGCTTGTCATGCCATGTGCCCAGCATGAGCGGCTTTTCCCTCCTGCAGCACAAACGCTGGGCAGTGGGCAAGACTTCAGAGCTGCCAACTCTTCCCTTTGAGCCAACCATGCTCACAGGCCTGTTCTGGCTTTCGTCCCCACTCCTCACACCTGTTTCTCTAACTCTCTTATCAGTTAGGGTGAATTTGGGACTGTCAGCTCTCAGTGTGTTCCCACAGGGCCAGACAGTGGTGTCACACAGATAGAATTCATGCGGGGTGTCTCCAGTGCCCTAGGTACGACCCAAAAGACCAGGCCAGTTTCTGCCCGCAGGAACAAAAAGTTCTGCGTGGGTCCAGATGCCACCAGCCTCCATGAGTTTACCACCACAGGGGGTGGCCACTAGGCAGCTGAGGAGAGGGTCGTGTCATGTGGCCACTGAGCTGGCCAGGGATGCACACCCTACATTAGGCTCTTTTAACACCTACAACTAGCCGGCTCTCTTATTCCAGCATTTGGGGAAACTGAGGCAAGATGATGGAACATTTTTGTTTGTTTGTTTGTTTTTCGAGACAGGGCTTCTCTGTGTAGCTTTGGAGCCTGTCCTGGCATTTTGTCTGTATACCAGGCTGACCTCGAACACACAGAGATCCACCTGCCTTTGCCTCCCAAGTGCTGGGATTAAAGGCGTGGGTCACCACCGCCTACGTGGGCTACAGAATAAATTCAAGGTTAGCCTGGGCTACTTCGTAAGACTATGCTGAAATAAAACAGAAAGAGAGGTGTGGATTAGCTCAGTGTGTAGTGCCTTGAGTTTAACTCCAAGAATTGAAAACAAATAAACAATAAAATAAATAAACAAATGCCTCCTGAAACTGTCCTAGGAGGGAGACAAGTCACAGGCCATGTCATCTGGGGCATCCCCACAAGTTTTTCTTCTGGAAGAGCTCAGAGAAGACCACAGCACTTGGTTCCTGGCCCTGCAGGACCTTGGTGGGTTGGCCTTGCTTCAGGCTCAGCTCCCCGTGGGAAATGCAGGACCTTTCTCCCCACAGCAGATAGGCTCCCTGCGCTGCTTAAACTTCCAGCAGCCACAGCAGAGTAGGTGCATGAAGAACCCGAGACTGTGATCCCTGTGGGACAGAAGGCGACAGTCTCACATGGTGTTGGTGCCCAGTGTCGGTGCGTAGGCAGGTGTCGGCCGACTCTGTTACCCAGCACCGGCTCCTCAGAGGCTCCAAGGCACCTGGAAGGTGCCTGAATAGCTCCATCAGATGCTGCCTCTGAAATCTAACTCCACCCGCGACCTCTGACCCTTTCAGAGCCCAAGACCACCTTCAGTCCAGGTCCCCAACCCGGGAGCCTGAAGTCATCACCTTGTGGAATGCCACACCTCAGAAAAGTAGCAGCCCCCTATGAATTGGCCCTTAGTGTCCCCAGCTGCCATCACCTCTGGGCAGCTTCTGGGCCTCTGAACCTTCTTGAGGGTGTGACTCTGTGTCCAAGTGACAGCTGGCCTCCCAGGGCCTTATAGTTGGCCTGTAGCACCCAAGAAGGACAGTACGGTCCTCTCACCCAAGACAACCTCAGAGCCCTGGTGGCCCAGCCATTTGGCACCAGACGCCAGGACAAGCATGGCCACACTGCCCAGCACTGCTCAGAGCCAAGTGCCCAGGAAAGAGGCCCCTCCTCCTTGGACTCAGGCCTCCAGGTGTGATTAGGGACCATAAACACCATTCTTCAGTTGTTTGGAGGTGGGAATTAGAGGCCAGCTGTCAAGCCACAGCCCTGCACAGTTTGGCTATGGTCTCCAATCCTTAACATCCAAGTGGAAACGCCTGGTCCCACCCCTCGGGGCTCATTGGCCCCGCCCCTCAGTCTCATCGGCCCCGCCCCTCAGGGTCACTGGCCCCGCCCCTCGGGGGATCTCCTAGCAGCTGGAACACAGAAGTACCTAGAGAGTACACATTAGCACACAGGGAGACTCTGCGAGTCATGTTAAAATAGATGCCCATTGAGGACAACAGCAGCCAATACCAGGAAGGGACTGGTTACCCCACAGCCCCACCCTATGCCCTTTCTGACCCCAGCCTGGCCTCCCTGCCCCAGGGAACCTTCCTTCTGCCCCTTCACCGATTGCTTTGTAGTTTAACAGCCCAGACACACCTCTCTAGCGAGCTGCCTTTCATCTGCGCACTCT
>NC_022015.1:37486330-37506420 GCF_000317375.1 Microtus ochrogaster
TCTATTCCTCTCTGCCATCTCTAGGAATCCATTTGGGGTCACAGTGATGTCAGAATTTGGGATTCCTCAGTCATGAGGGAAATGTCTGTAGTGGCAGTCAGAGCCAGCAGTCCTTCAGCTGCACCTCACAAAAGCAAAGTAAGAGCTGGGGATGTGGCTCAGTCGATAAAGTGCTTGCAAGGCAACCCTAAGGACCTGAGTTCAAGGCCAGGACCCACACAGGAACGCCAGGTGTGGTGAGACACACTTACAACTCCATCTTTGAAGAGGTGAAGGCAGGAGGATGCCGAGGGGTCTCTGCTAGGCAATTTGGCATTGGTTCAGTGGAAGAGCCTGTCTTAGGGAGCTGGCAGTGTTCCTACGAATGACACCCAGGGTCTTTCTTTGATTTCCACCTGCAAACATACCTTAGCAAGAAAAAGAAGCTGGGTGTGGTAGCGGCACACCTCTAATCCCAGCACAAGGAGGGCAGAGGCAGGCAGATCTCTAAATTTGAGGCCAGTCTGGCCTCAGAACAGGTTCCAAGACAGCCAGGACTACACAGATAAACTATGTTTCAAACAAACAAATATAAACAATTTCTTAAAGAAAAAGAAAGTTAGGGAGAGTTTCTACACACACACAGATTGACATGGGATTCCTCTGTGAGTCACTAAGTCACTAAGAAAAGCAACCGTCACCAAAATCCTGTTGTCAATGGGCTACAAAAAACCGGGGAGAGAGGAAGTTGTTCCCTGTGTGCCGACAGCTAGTGCCTACTGCACGGGGTCTGTGCTTGGCCCACGTTGTGAGTAGTCTACAGGTGTGCTCAGCTCCTGTGCAGAGGCCTTTGGTCTCTCCAGGTGCTGGGATCTGGCTCCGGGTGGCTCTGGGCCCCACCATCCCACTGTCTGTTGTCTTGCCGTGTAGTTCAGACTGGCCTCAAACTAGCAGCAATCCTCTTGCTTTGGCCTAGAGAGCACTGGGATAAGAGGCAGCCAGATTATCATGTAGCTTTCCAGTCCTGAGCAGATCTACTGACTTCCCTACCCTCTCTACTGGCCAGGCTCCCTTCTCCCAGCTGTCCATTACAACCGAACTTCCTTTACGCCATGAAAGCCTGAGCTAGGTACTAGAGAGCAGCTGAATTGAAGGGGGAAGAGGTCACTGCCTGCCCTGTGAGGGGATAGTGGGAAAGACAGCTACAAGGAGAAAATAAACACACAAATAAAAGGGTCATACTGCACCGTGGTGGGGTTGCAGGCTGGCCAACTCTGGCGATTGGGCTCACCACACTCAATCCTTCGGTGAGCCTCCAGTTGTCCAGGCATGACCACCTTGATTTCCCACCTACTACCTGTCCATCCACTGCGGAGTTGTTTGGTGACCACCTGTACCTTCATACGGCAGGACTTTTGTGTAACCCTAAACCCTTTATCTCACAGGTACCAGCTGCAAGCTTAGCCTCCCCTGTAGCTGCTGTGGTAAAACAAGCCAGTGGGGTGGAGACAGCTGAGCGGTTAAAAGTACTTGCTGGTTACAGAGGACCCAAGTTCCGTTCTGAGCACCCAGGTTTGTAAATTTATAAATTTCTGTAACTCCCGCTCCAGGGGCTCTGACGCCCTCTTCTGGTCTCTGTGGGTACTGCACCAACGAAAGAAACCTGCCAGGAAATGGTAGCCTACACCTTTAAACCTAGAGGCAGAGGCAGGTGGATCTCTGTGAGCTCGAGGCCAGCCTGGTCTACAAAGGGAGTTCCAAAACAGTCAGAGCTACACAAATGAACCCTGTCTCAAAAAAAAAAAAAAGACCCTAAATTAAAAAAGAATAAAATAAAAGAAGCCCTTGACTGTAGGAGGGAAGGGTAGGGCTTATCCATTCCTGGGTCTTCTCGTGGCTGGCTAGGGGGCATAATTAAAGAGTAAAAGCACCTAGGCCTGGTACGGTGGTGCACACAGTGTGATCCGGCCAGCACTGAGGAGTGAGAGGAAGGTGGATCTCTGCGAGTTTGAGGTCAATCTGGTCTACACACTGAGTTTCAGGCCAGCCAGGGCTACATAGTAAGACACTGTGAGATACTGAGCCAAAAAAGAAAGAAAAGAGAGAAAGAAAGAGAAATAAGGAGAGGGAGAAAGAAAGAAAGAAAGAAAGAAAGAAAGAAAGAAAGAAAGAAAAAATGAGGACATCTCCATCACACCTAGAACATCCTACAGAGTAGAGAGCTATCTAGGGGAGACCCGGGCAGCTTCTGGGTCGGAGGAAGTCCTGACCGTTCTGACCTGCTGTGTGTCCTCTAGATCCCCAGTCAGTTCCCCCCCAGCTCGACCGCAGGTGGTAGCCCCAATTTGTTCTCTACCCATTAGCAGCCTGAACTGGGAGCAGAAGTCTGCAAGCTTTGGGAGCTGACACCCCTATTCTTATTCAATTCCACCCGCCTCCCTCCACCCCAGTGTCACCTGGCAAACATCTGTCCTGTGAATCAAAGCACTGGGGACTCCCAAGTTTGCCGGGTCCCGAGGGTCTCAGGAGCCCTTTGGAGACATCAGGCCGGAGCCGTGAAAAGTTAAAAGGTTCCTCAGTAGGCACAAAGTGGCCCGCAAGTGTCTCCGCGAGGTCACAGCCCTGGCCGCTGAGGCAGTGGAGCTGGGACTCAGATTCCACCCCAGGGCAGCGCCTCTGACCCTCGAAGGAAAACACCAGGATGGTTCCGGCCTGAGAAGCCTGACTGGGAGGCCATTGTGCGGGAACCTAGGGCTTTGTTTAGGAGGAAGGTGACATTCAGGGACGTGTGAGACGGTGCTGTCCATGTGCCTTTGACCACTGGAGCTGCACTGACGTCCCCAAATGTGGCTACTCAGTGCTGACTGATGGAGTCACTCAACCACGTCACGAACTCCTTTGTCTGGGGCCCTGGGTCACTTTGAAAATATCGTTTGTAGGTTTCACAGTTTCTGGGCTGTGACGAGGAGAACAGTCTGTTCACTATGGGGAATGTGAGAGAAAAGACGAGAAATAAGACAGGAAAGAGCTAGCCCCCCTGTCCCCCAGCATCGCTGGAGGCCTTCATCCCCTCAGGGCCACAATCCTCTGCTCCACCTCCCTACAAGCCTCCCCTGCTACTGAAAGCCCAGGATCCCATCACAGATGAGAGGTGTAATATGCTGGAGACAGCCAGGGTCAGGCCAGGAATCAGGTTCTGGGAGCCATGACGGTCGGTAGTCACTAAGTAAAGGTCCCTTGTAGGGGGACTCTCAGAGTCCAGCCTCCTAGGCCTTGTCAGTTCCCACCAAGATGTTCCTGACTATAGGACCCTCAGACTGCACTCAGGGAGTTCTCTGTCCATACTCTGGGACCCACTACCCACAACTTCTTCCTCAGGGCAATGCCAGGCTGAATGGTGATCCCCAGGATGCATTCTTCCAGCACCCCAAAGTGAATGTCCACATTCAAAGGACCTTTCTGCAGGGAGTGAAAGGGACAACTTCAATAGGCTGGTAAGGGGGCATGCGCCTTTAATCCCAGCACTTGGGAAACAGAGGCAGGGAGATCTTTGTGAGTTTGAGGCCAGCCAGAAGTACACAGAGAGAGTTTGTCTCAAAAACAGCACACCACACACACACACACACACACACACAGAGAGAGAAAGAGAGAGAGAGAGAGAGAGGCAACATCCTTGCTGAGGGTGGGGCTAATCTCAAAGACATCTAGTCAACAGCAACTCAGGGAGAGCAGGGAAGGAAGTAAACAGACAGACTACTTGGGGATGAAGGCCAAGGGGGACCTGGAGCCCCAAGGGGGACCTGGAGCCAGCGAGGCCGAGGAGCAGGTCTCGGCGCCTGGAAACCGGTAAGGCTGCCAGTAACCATTCTTTATTTTATTTTAAAGGCTTTTGAAAAGGTTTATACATAGTTTACTCTATGTGTATGAGTGTTTTGGCCGTGTGCATGTGTGTGCACCGCATACCTATTGTATGCCCTGCAACTAGAATTACAGACAGCTGCTAGCTTTCATGTGGGTGTTGGGAACCAAATCCAGGTCCTCTGGAAGAACAGCCGATGCTCTTAAGCATCTCTCCAGCCCCCACTTATTTATTATTATTTGTTTAAATTTTGTTTGAGATAAAATCTCCTATAGCCCAGGCTGGTCTTGAACTCGCTATATAGCCAAGGATGATGCTGAACTCCTGGTCCTCCTGCCTCTACCTCTCGAGTGCTGGGGTGACAGGCACGCACCTTCACACCCGGATCTCTGACTTCCATCCTTGGGTGCTATGAAGGAGTCAATGTCTATGAAAGTCATTGTTAGCCAATGGTCATTTGGCCCCAGCTCTGGAGGGGTCCATAGAGTCCTGTGGCCCCGAGTTTGCTGCTTGCAACTGGTCAGTGTGTGGAAATCATCCCCTCATGATTGGTCACTCTGGAAGGGCTGTCAGGTGACCTGTGTCCTAAGATGAATGTGGCCATTCTCACAGATGCTGATCATTGCTGAGTAGAAACTTCTGGTAGGAAAGGCGCCATGCTGCCCTTCAGGAGGCTCTTCAGTGTGAGCTCTGGAGAGTGGGTAGAGGCTTCTGGAGGTTCTCAAATGCTACCAAGTGTGCCTGTGGTCATAGTCACTCACAGCAAACGCAGCACCAGCCAGAAGAGCAGGAGCCAGACTTCTGCACTGGATCCCTGGAGATGTCACATAAACACACTCGAAGCCACCAGGCCCCAGTTCAAGAGGAACAGAGACTGTAACTAAATGTCTCACGAGGAAGCATCCAGAAGGATCCCTTAAAACAAACAGAAGGCGTGGGAATCAGGCACTGGAAATGGAGGGATGCATTTCTATCCCCGTGACTCCGCCCACCTTGCTGGGCTCCCCGGGAGCACCACCAGCAAGAGTTCTGCTGACAGTCAGCAGGAGACTGAGCCACATTAAGTTAGGACCACACAGACCCCAGCTGTGTGGGGCATGCTGGGCACTGGACCCCAGGAGAGCAACCTCCCAGCTGTGGCTAGGATTATGCTTTGTCCCCATCTAAACAATTAAGAGCCAGCCCAGCCCAGAGGGCTGTGGGAAGGTACCCTGCACAACCTGAGCTGGGCATTTGCTCTCACACCCTGGTCTGCCGTTGGTGGAAAGCCAGGAACCAGACCAACAGGAAGAAGACCACTTGATCACAACTCGGTGATGGGAGCCCTTAGTGGTGAATCCGGGGGTAGCTGGTAGGTGCTGTGAGTCCCAACACCAGCTCCACTCAGCCAGAGTTGCCCAGGTGGCTCTGCCTTCCTGCTCTGTGGGCCTAACCTCCTGTAGTCAGGAGTAGACACCCACAGTCTCAGACATCCCCTGCAGCAGGGTCTTCTTGCATTTCCTGGATGGGGAAGCTGAGTCAAGGGCCATTCCCAAGATGCCCAGGGGAGCCGGGCAATGGTGGCGCACGCCTTTAATCCCAGCACTTGGGAGGCAGAGGCAGGAGGATCTCTGTGAGTTTGAGACCAGCCTGGTCTACAGAGCTAGTTCCAGGATAGGCTCCAAAGCCACAGAGAAACCCTGTCTCGAAAAACCAAAAAAAAAAAAAAAAAGATGCCCAGGGGATCCTCCCATGAGATTTTTGAAGGTGTGATCTAAAATAAAATGTACCCTCTGAGAAGTTTCATTTTCCAAGTTGAAAGGGGTTCTGGAGACAACGGGTGACACCTACTTCTACAATGACAGGCGACGCCTGGAAACAGTCGGCTGGGCACATTCTGTGTAGTGTCTCGATGAAAAAGAAACAAAACAAAACAGAAGGTTTTAAATTAATGCACATTTAAAATTCAGATGCAGCCCACTCTGTAAAATTTAGAAATTATACCACAGATTCCACCCTCCACCCTGATATGAAGAGGATAATACGTGTGTGTGTGTGTGTGTGTGTGTGTGTGTGTGTGTGTGTGTGTGTGCCCATGCCACGGTGCATACGTGAGTGAACCCAGGCAAGCACTTTTGTCTGTTAAGTTATCTTGTCAGCCCCTCAGAGCACAATTCTAAGAGTTTTTTGTTTGGTTTGTTGGTTTTGGTTTTTCAAGACAGCATCTCTTTCTGTGTGTGTAACCCTCGCTGTCCTGGAACTCACTCTGTAGACCAGACTGGCCTCGAACTCACAGAGATCCACCTATCTCTGCCTCCTGAGTGCTGGGATTAAAGGTATGTGCCATCACCCCGTGGTTAATTTTAAGAGTTTTAGCAAATATTTCCCCCCATTCATGATATGGAACTTTCTAGTGACCTACAATCACCTTCTTCCCCATGAGTGGTCGGCCACCCCCTCTCCCCGTGACTGTGGACTGGCCTTCCCTTCTGCCTGTCTTTCCTGAGTCTGACACTGGATTTTGAAGGAAATAATACAGTCAGCTGTGGCAGCTCAGACCTGCAATCCCAGCACATGATAAGCTGAGGCAGGAGGATTGCCTCAAAATCACAGTCAGCCTAGGCTTCCTAGTGATTTCCAGGATAGCCAGGGCTACACAGAGAGATCCTGACTCAAAACAACAACAATAAATAAATAGAGGAATAAATAAATGAATAATTGAAAAAAAAGGACACTAAGCTGGGAGGGAGATTTTGTGGGGTAGCTTTAGGGGAGCTGAAGGAAGGTCGTGGTAGATGGACCATAATTAACACAACTGTCTGGGACTGGGGCTGGAGGCCAGCACTGACATCAGGCAGCTTATAACCAGCTCCAGAGGTCTGTCACACCTCTGGCCTTTCCGGGCACCTGCATTTACCGGCACATTCTCACATACAGACACACATGCACATAATTAAAGAAAATAGCCGGGGATTGGTGGCACATGCCTTTAATCCCAACACTAGGGAGGCAGAGGCAAGTGGATCTCTGTGAGTTCGAGACCAGCCTGGTCTACAAGAACTAGGTCCAGGACAGGCTCCAAAGCTACAGAGAAACCCTGTCTTGAAAAACCAAAATAAAGAAAAAAAATAGTAAGAGACTTTAAAAGGATAAAAAAAAAAAATACTTGTTTTTTCTTTTTAATCAATAGGAAAGCCCCTAAGCCAAGCCCTTCTGGTTATCTGGGCTCGTGAGGGCTCTGAGAAAACAGCAGAGGTCCCAGGAGTCCTGCTCACTGATGCCATCACACTAACTCTGCGAAGTGTCAGCCTGACACAGGCTTAGCAACACACAGGGTACTGGAGATTCAGGAGTCCATATCTGCGACCAGAAGCTACAAAAGGGAGGCACCCCTTCCTCTCTCACCTGGAGAGTCTTAAGGTGGCAACAGCACCACCTGCTGGCAAAACAGCTCTCCCCTTTCCTTTTTTTCTCCCTGGTGTACCCGCAGAAACGGGATCGTGAGGGCACACCCCCACATTCTCTGTCTCTATAAGCCTCATTTTTCTTCAGGACTCACCCCTTACTCCCAGACCATTGTTGAACTACGAAAGACCAGTTATAACCCACTCTCGTTCTGTGTGTGGACAACCCAGACTCCTGTTCTATATATGAAGAAAGGTCTGAACGCTCTATGCCCGTTCTTCCATACCACCCACAAGGCAAGCCCAGAAGCAGGCTGATGCAACTGGCCCAGAGTTCATCAGGTGCCCCGGGAGTGACCAGCTGTGGGTCTGCCGTCACCACAAGCCCTGAGACAGATCATCCTGTCTGTCACACACACAAGGCTCCATCTCCACCTCTCACGGAGGGGCAGCACTGTTACCTTTCAGAGTCCCTGTGTCCCTCTGATCAGAGGTGGGAGTTAAAACCCACCTCAGGAACCTTAAAGACATTTCTCTGGGCATCCATTACCAACATCGCCAACTCTTCCGGGTCTCTCCAAGAAGGGAGCCGAATGGAGGGGGATACTATCAGCCATATTCCATCCTCCAGCCCAATTTGGGGGGACTCCTCAGTGAAGCCTCTGCCAACCTCCCCAGCACCCCACATTTATCGCGGACATTAAAACGAAAGCGGCAGGAGAGGGCAATTAAGATTAATAGTCTGCGCTGCCGATTGAGAATCACAAGGGGGAAGTAATTAGATTTTACAGGAGGCACCGCTCCCTAAACCAAGCCTCACAGCATGGGAGTCCCCGGTCCAGAGACCCTTCGAGGATGTCTTTTTGTAAAGACTTTCCTGGTGACATTCTCCCAGCGCTCCGTCATTAACGCCAGCCACTGACAGCGTCTGAATGTGGCGTGTTCCTCATTGAGATTCATCAGACCTGCCATCATCCCGCCCCTGCAGACAGACCTCCCATCACCACAGAGCGAGGCCAGTACCTCTTTCCCCAAACCAGCCTCGGGGGCCCCACACCCAGGAGTTGGAAGACTGAAGGCATAATGAGAAAGGATAAGGGTTGAGCCAAAGCCCCCTGCGAGGACCCTTTCTTCCAGGCCGGGGAATTCTCTGCAGGCTGCCTCCTTTCTTTGCAAGAGTGGTTCGCGGAGGGGCCCCTATTCTCCTCCCACCTGACCCGTAGCCAGCAGCATCCACCGTTGCTCCTAGCTGCCTCCCTCCTCACTGGCAGGCAGCTGTCCCCCCTCGCGCAGACTCGAGGGCCTGACCACCCACACAAGAGGGGACCCGTGGCCTGTCCTGCCTCTGCATGTTGGCCAGCCCACCCTCCTCGAAAGCCGCAGCTCCAGTGACTCTCTCCTTGTGGAGACCACGCGCGAGGCAGGCAGAGGACTCGCAGAGCGCGGTTGGCAGCACAGTGGAGGCCGAAACTGGGGCTGAAGCGCCACCTAGTGAGCGCGACGCGCTCCCACGGCGTCTCCACTGTCCAAGGCAAATATCCAGGAAAGGGAGACCTAGATCTGGAGCTGGGAGAATGTGGGAGGGTCGGATCTGCGAGGATAAGCTAAGGGAGAGGACCCAAGACTCAAACTGGAGGCCAAGGAGGCAGAGCTCTAAAAGCCTGGCTGTCTCTAGTGACCGTTTCAAGCGCATCCCTCTGAGAGCCCAGGGCCGGGAGACCTCAGTAATTAATAGTGAAATTAAAACCGCCTATTCTATAATAACCACCAGGATGATACACATTGAACAATTGTTCCCCGGGGCGCGGTGGCGAAGGAGAGTGGGGGCTCCTCCTTCTGCAGATCTGGTCGACTTGGGCGGGGTCACTGGGCTGGGCCTGAGAGGGTGTGTATGGGGGGGGCGGAGACTTGATGCAATTAGGAGGAGAAATGCTCTGCTGCCTCGGTCACCTACCCGCGGGCCCGCGGGATGAAACGTATATAAGGCTGCGTGCCCGAAGCCACAGAGCCGTCGGAGCAGCAGCGCTGCGCGCCCCGCGCCGCAAGCGCCCAGCTGCCTTGTTGGCCACGGACTCTGTGCGCCTGCCATTTGCGCTGCACTGCAGCCTCCACGCCACCTTTGTAGTCGCATCTCACGAGCCCTCCCTTGGTGCCATGTGGAGAAGGCAGAACGGGCGTATAGTGGTCCGAGCCCTGGTCCTGGCCACTCTGTGGCTGGCCGTGGCTGGGCGTCCCCTGGTCCGGCGATCCCTGGCTCTGTCCGATGAAGAGCCACTCATTCTCTACGGTTGGGGCAAGAGCACCCGCCTTCAGCACCTGTACGCCGCTGGTCCCCACATCTCCAACTGCTTCCTGAATATCCGGAGCGACGGCTCCGTGGACTGCGAGGATGAACAAAACGAACGAAGTGAGTGTCTGCCAGCGCGTTCCCTGGGGTCCCTTGCGCCCCCAGGAGTTCGCGGGCGTGCTAACTTGGCCTTAACAAATCCCCTGGACTCCCAGACTGGGTCTGGGGAGGGGAGAAATAGTATGGTTCCCACGTGTTGCTTGGTACCGGCTGCAGCTTCTCCCTTCTCTTGCCTGCAGGTTTGCTAGAGTTCCGCGCGGTGGCTCTGAAGACGATTGCCATCAAGGATGTCAGCAGCGTACGGTACCTCTGCATGAGCGCGGACGGGAAGATACAGGGGCTGGTGAGTGTCCCCCACGCGGCGGAATGCTCCGGGCCGCGCTGGGTCCATGTTGGGTCTTTTCACCCCCTGCTCGGGCCCAAAAGGAACGTCGAGGGCCAGGTATCTAGTGCTAGTGAAGCTAATGTTACTCTCCTACCCCCTCCCTGCGGAAAGTGATGGCCCCAGGCTGTAGGGGGGTCTGAGGCCAGCAGAGCATGTCTAATCCTTCCTAAAGGCGAGCTCGGCTGGCTGCTGGGTCCCTTTCAGCTTTCGGCCCCTTTGATATTGAACAGGAAAACCCACCTCTGCCCTTTTCTTCTCCAGCCATTGCGTGTGTGGTCCTCGAAATCCTTTCTCTCCCGCAAGCAAAAGAAAAAAACAGAAGAAAGGAAGTGTCTTTTCAGTCAATTTCTATGTCCTTGGAACACGGTGTGAAGTAGGACTAGGCTGCTTTAGAATGTCCCTAAAGGGCTCACCTGCTTGGGAGCTGGGGGCTGGGGGTGGGACGAGCTGGTCAGGTCTAGGTACTCCTGAAATCCGGGAGGATGGAAGTGGGAAGGCTAGAGCTTTTGGGGAACAAAGGCTGCGAGCGAGTTCAAAGAAGCCTCCAGCCCTCCCTCTAGCAGTACGGGAGGCAGCCGTGTGAGGTCTGCGGGGAGGGAAGGGCTCTGCAAAGGAGCAGGTTTACAAAGAAGTGGGTCCGGTGCCTGTCCGAAAGCTGATACTCCAGGCCCGAACAAATCTCCCATCACAGTGTTTCCTGAGATATTTGCGGTGAGGGTGCTGGGAGGGGCGTTCGACCTCCATTCTATCTAATCTCAATGGGGTGGGAAGGCCTGTGGGAGCTTTGCCCCTCAATTCCAGTACTGCTCCGAATCCATTGGACGGACACAGTCCGTCACAAATTCTCCCTGACCTTTAAAAAAAAAAAAAGAAGCCCCACAATCTATTATTCCTATATGAAGAAAAGGTGACCAGTTCCCCCTAAGAATTTTCCAAGAGAAACACATCCTGTGTTTATCTACACTGCACCTTTTTCTGGGAGCACGGCCCCTGCTGCCTGGTGGCTCTATCCCCGTGCTGTCAGCCAGGGCTGGAGCCGCGCGTTCACGGAATTAGCCTGTTATCAGAGCCTTATCTGCCAACGCTCTTCCACCTGCAGTTCAGCGACCTCGGCAGGCTTAGGAGAAACGCGGCTTGTGTTTACAGAACCATCCAGGCTCCCCAAAGGGATGTAGCACCAGTTTGGGGGACTGCCACTGGTACCTGAACCCTGGGGGACTAGGAATGTTCTGGTATTGAGGATGGGGGACAAGTTTCCGGCCACCCACAGGGTCGGGGCTTGGCCCTGGGCGTGGGGGAAGGGCTGCGGATTATCAGGCAGATCCTGGCTTGCTGCCTGTGAGGGGGGCTTCTCTACACACAATGGTAGGAGACTCCATCACCTCAGCATTAGAAAAGCTTCCTGTGCTACAGGTCTAGACAGGAACTCCCTCTTTATCCCCCGGGGCCCCAGGCAAAGCCTAAAACGCCTAAAACTGGGAGCAGAGTTCTCCAAGTGGTAAATAACGACCAGACTTTAATGTCACTAGTTAAAAACCAGGGAAACTTGCACCCTGCCATTGGCTGCGAGAGGATTGCCCAGCCTAAGGCTGGGATGGATAACTGGTACCTGCCAGGCATGTTGGCACGCACCTGCCAGCCCAACCCTCTGGAAGCTGAGGTAGGAGGACTGCTGTAAGGTCAAGGCTATTGAGTGAGACCCTCTCTTAAAGACGTGCCAGGACTAGGGAACAGAGCTCAGCTGATTGGGCCCTGTTGCCTAGCTGCTCCAAGTTCTGGGTTCAACTGAACATTGTATAATCTGAGCACCTCTGCTCCCTCACTTGGGACTGGAAGGCAGGAGGATCAGGAGTTCAAGGTCAGCATAAGGTACGAGAGACCGTTTCAAAAAGAAAATCCAGGCCTGACAAGATATTGGATGCCTTTAATCCATGTACTCCCGGAGGCAGAGGCAGGTGGATCTTTTTTTTTTTTTTTTTTTTTTTTAGTTCAAGGCTAGCCTTAATGAGTTTCAGGCTAGCCAGGGCTTCATTTACTAAGATTCTGTCTCAAGAGAAAGTGCTAGGATCTAATCGATATGGAAGTAGAAAACTAGGACAAGATCTCCTGAGTAAGTTGGGAGCATGGAGACCTTGGGAGAGGGTTGAAGGGGAGGGGAGAGGCAGAAAGGGGAGCAGAGAAAAATGTAGAGCTCAATAAAAATCAATAAAACTAAGAGAGAGAGAAAGTGCTAGGGTACTTCAGGAGTGGACTATCAGGGCTAGCCCAGGCTAGCCTTTAACTCCTGATCTCTTATCTCTGCCTCCCAAGTTATGGGATGAGAGGTGATTTTTTTTCTATGTGCTTAAAGGCAATTGCTAGAGAAGCACACTGGCCATGGGGACGGGCCACCACCACAGCGCTTTTGCTCAGGGCTGTCTGTCTCTTTCTCCAAAGATTCGTTACTCGGAGGAAGATTGCACCTTCAGGGAGGAACTGGACTATTTAGGCTACAACCAGTACAAATCCCCGAAGCACCGCCTCCACATCATCCTCATCAGGTCCAAATACAGGCAACAGCTCCAGGACAAAGCGCCCTCCAACTTTATCCCCGTGTTTCCCCGGTCCTTTTTGGAAGCCAGGGACCAGCTGGAGTCGAAACTGTTTCCCCTGCCCCTGGATCCCGACAGCATGGATCCATTCGGGATGGTGGAAGACATGGAGGTGAAGAGCCCCAGCTTCCAGAAGTGACAGACTTCCCACAGGATGAAGAAAACCCCAATACCCCATGAATTCCCCTTTAGGAGGATGTGCTAGAAGCTGTACATATTCTAAGTGTCGTTGACCATGTGTGGTTTAGTGGCTAGACTTGATCATGAACCTAAACTGACTATCTGCCTGGCTACCATCTGAGTCCCACTGACTTAGGTGGCTGCTGACCTGTGGCTAGGTGACTCCAGTTCTGTTTGAATACCTCCACTAATTGGGAACTCACTCCTATGAGACATTCTTAATTTTGAGCCAAATCTGTGTGATTTGGACATTTTCAGCAGGGTAGCCAGAAAATGTGAAGTCTACTTAAAATTCATGTGCAGGAGGTGGGCTCAGAAGTATGTGTTGACTGGCTGGACCCTGTGGGGTCTCAACTTGCCCCCAAGTGCCTCCTGACTAGAACTGATAGGGGTCACAAACTCGGAACAAAGAGCAGCCTGGAAAACCTTGGGAGCCCTGCAGAATGATTTTGAGATTAAAAATTCCAGCTGAAGCCGGGCGATGGTGGCGCACGCCTTTAATCCCAGCACTTGGGAGGCAGAGGCAGGCGGATCTCTGTGAGTTCGAGACCAGCCTGGTCTACAGAGCTAGTGCCAGGACAGGCTCCAAAGCCACAGAGAAACCCTGTCTCGAAAAACCAAAAAAAAAAAAAAAAAAAGAATTCCAGCTGACCACTTAATTCCCCTTTCCCATACTTCTAGATGTCAGATGGAAGTGACCCTCAGCCAGGCTTAGGAGTGGACCCTCAGCTGAGTGGGTAGCCAAGCTGCCACCTGTGCCCCAGCAGTTTATCTGCCCAGGTCACACCCCTTCTCAGAGCTCACCTGGGCTCTCCAACCCCAGAGTACGGAGCTCATGGGCCGGCCATGGCCACTTGTGCTCTTCCCCAGCTCCTGGCTCTTACCTCTGGTCACCAGGCATTGTGTGGATCAGTGGTGTGTCCCCTGCTGCCTGTATCAACCTGCACCCTGCATTTGCAAAAGAATAACAAGATTGGGAAGCCCTAGATTTTTCAGCAGCTGCAGGGGAGCTGTGGAGCCTCTCCACCGCACTTACTGGGCAGTATGATATTTATAAGTAATTTATTTTGTAGACATCTCTTATTTTCTTACTTTATTTATGCCCCAGATCATATTTATGTACATGACATTTGTTTTCTACATTAAAAAGCAGTTGGTTTGTATCAAATTGTTCTGTTCCAAGTGGGATGCAAATGAGGCAGAAAAGAACCACGGGAGGGGTGACAGCCCTGTCCCAGACAGGGGGCCTGGCGCCTTTGTTGGCAATGAGTAGCTCCCTTTCTGCCTGCTCAGACCACCAAATTAGGCTAGGGGGACACAATGGCTTAAGTCAGAAAGTCTGACCAGGCTTTTGCTATTTGAGGACACACTGGTTGGTGGGATGGCGGGGGGGGGGGAGGCTTGGTCTTTATAAGACAAGTTTTCTTTATTATACAGCTCTAGCTGTTCTAGGACTAAGTAGGCCATGCTGGCCTCTAACTCACAGAAATCTACCTCTTTTGCCTCCCTAGTGCTGGGATTAGAGGTATGTGCCACTATACCCATGTATGTATGTATGTATGTATGTATTGGAGAGTCACCAGAATGCAGAGTCTTTGTGTTCACAATCAAGGATAGAGGGAACCTGGCATTATGCCCAGGTCCTGATGCCTGTACTGTCTGCCTCATTGGGAAAGCCAAAGCTTGCTTAAAATTTTATGGAATTCCTCTGTCATCTAAGAACCAGGATGTTACCATAGGGCCAGATATTCACTCCCCCAACAGCAAGGCAGGCTGGGAGAGCAAGTGTGATTCAGGTGCTATTGCCAAATGGATCAAGGAAGCAGGACAGGGTGAGGACAATGTGGCCATGTGCCTTCAGCTGGTGGGTTCAAGAACTAGGACTGTTAGAGTCAATTCTGGAGGAGGGGCAGGAGCGGGGTGGCTCTGAGGGACTTCATTCGCTGTCCCCTAGGGACTCAGAGAAGTGAGTGGCTTCCCCAAGGGAAGCAGAGGGCTCAGATCTTCAGTCTCTCTGAGCATGGCAGTCATCACCCAGCTTTGATTTACCTCTTCTAGATTAGAAACTGACTCTAGAAAAGCTCCCAAGGACCAGAAAAGGAGAAGGTGGGAAAGGGCTGAGTGGCCAGGGGAACAGGAGCCAGAGATGGGAACGGGTCAGACTGTGGCACCGCAGAGGCTTCTATTTTGTCCTGGTCCCCATTTCCTGTCAGACAGCTTCTGATATCCCGGGAATCTCAGAGAAGATGTCTTTTGGTATGCTAATAGCCTTCCTGAGCTGGAATCCCTCACCCTCCAAGCCTGAAGCCCCACCCACCCCAATTTCAGGGAAGCCTAGAGACTGATGTTGACCCGATCACCAACGCCAACACAGGTGATCTGTTCATGCCTATTCCACGAAGTCTCCACAGGAACATTTAGCACCTGTATCAGAGAAACTTCTGGGAGCTTCTGAACTTGTAGTTCAGGCAGCATCTGGAAGGTCTGGGAAGCACAGAGCCTTCTCGCCAGCCACCCTGGTTCCCTGCGTCTGTCCGTCAACGTCCTTTACGTCCTTTACACTAAACAGCCTGAGCCTGGGTGGCGCACACCTCTAAATCCTAGTCCTTGGGAGGCAAATGCAAGCAGATCTCTGTGAGTCTACAGCCAGCCTGACCTGCAGTGAGTTCCAGGAGAGCCAAAGATATGTATTGAGACCCTGTCTCCAAAAAATCATAATAAATACACAGTCTGCTGGTTTGTAGATCAAATTATTGGAAACCCAGAAGAGTGGTCATGGGTGGACTCCAAACTTGTCAGTGGGGCCAAACTAGGAGGAGTGATAGTTGGGGGTGGGGAGCCTATCAGCAAGATCTGCTGCTGCTTCCCTGGGCAGGGGACTGATGTAGAGGGTGTCCCTAAGGCAGTCACTTTGTAGAGGTGAGAGACCGTGAAAGGAATCTGCATTGTAAATACACATTAGGGAAACTGAGTCTTTCCTCCTCAGACTTGGGCTCCCCTCCCCCTGCAGTGAATGCTGTGTGGTAGTGGTCTGAGGCTCTGCCCAGGGTGTCAGTTAAAGATAGGATCTCTCTGTGTTATCCTGACTGTTCTGGAGCTAGCTCTATAGACCAGGCTGGCTTCAAACTCACAGAGATCCACTTGCCTCTGCCTCTGGAGTGTTGAGATTAAAGGCACGTGCCACCACGCCAGGTTTGTTTATTTTTATTTTATGTATATGGGTGTTTTGCCTAGGTGTAGGTCAGCACACCCATGCACACAGTGCCCATGGAAGCCAGAAAAGGGCATCAGATCCCCTAGCCTTATAGATAGTTGAGGGCTGTCCTGTGAGTCCTGAGATTGGACCTGGGTCCTCTGCAAGAGCAGCAAGTGCTCTTGACCACTCAGCCATCTCTTCAGTCCCCGGATTGAAACTTTTTAAGTTGATGCTAGCGGTGGGGCCCAGGGTCTTGGGCAATAGGGTTCTTCTCAGTGGGTCTTCAGACCTCAGGCTGGTGGTCCCCAACTCTCTAGCCTTCTGCTTCTGCCTAGCACTGGGGTGACAGGCAGAGGCCTCGCTATACAGCTTCAGGAGATGCGCCTTATAGAGATTGATTACATGGATCAGACTGGATACTACATAACATTAGCTTGTGAGAAGGTAGCGTTTTATGTTAAAAGCAAAATCTTGGGGCTGCAGAAATAGCTCAGCAGTGTTAAGAGCACTGGCCGCTCTTGCAGAGGACCCAGGTTCCATTCCCAGCACCCCACAGCAAGTCACAATGGCCTGGAACTCCAGTTCCAGGAGATCCAAGGCCTCTGGCCCCCTTGAACACCTATACACATGTGTCCACCCATGTGCAGGCTCACAGATACATACATTAACAAAGGTGGTGTTGGGGAATCAGACCCAGTGTTATAATTTAAGAAAGCAAGAGAGAAAGACGCCATGTGACAGAGCCCACATGCAGGGGTTTTCATTAGGGGAAGGGGGATGAGGAAAGTGGGGGAAGGAGGAGGGAGATCAGCTTCTGGGTGGGGGGGACGGACGACAGGATGTGGGCAAAGCTCTTAGTGGCTAGGGTATCCTGTTAGGGCCCTAAGGGTAGGCCAGTACTGATGCCTGAATACTGCCACCCAGGACCTCATGAACAAGTGGCAAGAGCTTTGCCACGGAGCTACCGTCCTCACCTAAAGGAGCGCAGTTATATCTGTCAGCAGCACACAGGGAAGTATTGCAGACTGTGGAGCAAAAGCAGAGAGTTAATCTCATCTCAGTCAGAGTCAAGGGCTGAGGGGCAGAGGACATGGTCTCCACATATATGAATCTGTCTATGAATAACTGAAAAAGAATCCCAGACACAGAGGTGTGGATTGTTTTTGTTTGGGGACAAGGTCTTACTGTGTGGTTGTGGCTGTCCTGGAACTCACTTGTATAGACCAGGCTGGCTTCAAACTCACAGAGATCCTTTTGCCTCTGCCTCCATGCACCACCATGCCGGTGACGTGCGTGTTTTTTATGTTGTTTGGGCTAGAGATAGCACCCAGGGCCTCACAAGCCTGTGCATGCTCAGTACTGAACTGTGAGTTCCAGCCCCTGCCCCAGACAGGCTCTCTGCATGCCTCCCTCCTGGAGGAGGTTGGTTGCAAAGGCTGGCTGCCCTGCATCTTCTGCCCACCTCTGGGTCCCTGTATGACCATGTGGAGCAGAACCCCGCGACCTGCAGCGGATACAGGAACTGCGAGTGGCTGGGGAGCAAACCTCGGGCAGCTATGTGGAGTCACAGAGATTTGAGGCTAGCCTCTCAGGGTGGCTGCGCAGTCTCGTGGGCACAGTCTCAGGGTGTGGCACAAAGTAGGAGGGGTAGATGAGAGCGGGACTCCACGAAAGGAGGGGCACAAACATACATCACATACATGGGCTCAATGTAGGGCACTGGCAAAAGAAGGCATAAGATGATGCAAGGGGGAGGAGCTTGGTTCTGCCTCAGCTTGATGTGCCAGGCTTTGCTGATTCCCGTGGGAGGCCTTATCCTTCTGAATGGAGAAGGAGGAGTGAATGGGAGGTGGGAGGTAGAAGGGAGGTGAGGGAGGGAAGGAACAGGAGGTGAGGAGGGAGGGGAAATTGTAGTTGGAATGTTAAATAAATAAATACATAAATAAATAAGGGCTGGAGAGACGGCTCAGTGGTTAAGAGCATTGCCTGCTCTTCCAATGGTCCTGAGTTCGATTCCCAGCAACCACATGGTGGCTCACAGCCATCTGTAATGGGGTCTGGCGCCCTTTACTGACCTGCAGGCATACATGCAGGCAGAACGCTGTGTACATAATAAATCTAAATAAATAAATAAAAGAAGGCATAAGGAATAGAACTGGCAGGGATGGTTGGTGGGGGCTCAGTGGTGGATTATGGACTGAGTAGGCAAGAGGCTCTGGGCTCCCTCTGGGGCACCTTGTAAAAAGACAGGAACAGGTAAGAATTTGCCTTTGGGGACAAGGGAGGTGCTACAAGTCTTCCTCTATAATCTTCTTCTGTGTTTCTTTTTTCAAAAACCCTTTAAAAGGATATGGAGGGGGTTGCAGAAAAGGAGAAAACTGGATATCATGTTGAATGGAAGAAGACAGACTCTGGCCAGCAAGAGGCTCAGCCAGTAACTGGCTCGCCCTCAAGCCAGACACCTGAGTTCTATCCCTAGATCCCGCAGAAGAAGAGAGCTGGTTCCTGCAAACTGTCCTCTGGCTTCCCTGTGTGCACACACAAAACAAATCTATAAAATGCTTAAAAACAAAACCAGACTCAGACAAGCAAACATAGCTTGTTCTCTCTCGTACACAGAATCCAGATTTAAATGTACATATGTGGAGGCTGGAGAAACTGCTCAGCAGTTAAGAGCGCTGGTTGCTCTGGAAGAGGATCCAAGTTCAGTTACCAGCAACACACAGTGGCTTGCAAACTGAAACTCCAATTCTAGGGGATCTTACAACCTCTTTTGGCCTCCTCAGGCACTGTACACAGGAAGTGCACATGCATACACATGCAAGCAAAACATCCATACATAGAACTTCAAAAAACAATTTAAAAATAAGAACAGTTTTATGCATATATTTATATGAGTGTATGTGTCTGTGTGTCATAAGACTAGACAGGGGTGGTAAGAGGAGAGGAAGAGATCTTGAAGGAGTTTGAGGAGGAAGAAAATGGAATTCATGTGACCTGAATAAAAAGGAGAGGTCTAGGGGATGGCTCAGTGGTTAAAGCAATTGTCAGGCCAGGTGGTGGTAGCACAAACCTTTAATCCCAGTACTCGGGAGGCAGAGGCAGGTGGATCTCTATGAGTTCGAGGTCAGCCTGGTCTACAAGGGCAAGTTCCAGGACAGGTGCCAAAGTTACAGAGAAAGCCTTTCTTGAAAAACAAACCAACAACTACAACAACAACAAACCCAAAACAAAAACAAAAACAAGACAAAGTACTTGCCGAGGCATAAAGACTGGATCTCAGTACCCATAACTGGGGTATGATGTAGGAGTATCATATATCAATCTGTTAATTTCATTGGTTAAGTAATAAACAAACTGCTTGGCCTCAGAACATAGGTGGGTGGAGTAAACAGAACAGAATGCTGGGAGGAAGAGGAAGTGAGTTCAGAGGCCATGCTCCCCTCTCCCGGGCAGACGCGATGAAGCTCCGACCCAGGATGGACGTAGGCTAGAATCTTCCCGGTAAGCGCATCTAGGGGCTCTACACACATTATTAGAAATGGGTTAAGAGGCTGAAACTAATGGGCCAAGCAGTGTTTAAATGAATACAGTTTGTGTGTTGTTATTTCTGGTGTAAAGTTAGCTGGGCGGGAGCCGGGCGGGACGAAAAGCAGGCCTGCAGCTCCCACAACAGGGGTAGAAGCGGCACCCATCTGTAATTCCAGTCTCTGAAGATGGAGACAGAGGCTCCCCAGAGCAAGCCAGTTAGGGAGACTAGCCATAGTGGTGATCTCTGGGTTGAAGTGAGAGACCGCCTCAAAGAATTAGGTGGAAGAATGTTAGAGGTTCCCAACATCAGCCTCAGGCCTCTACACACACACACACACACACACACACACACACACACACACACGCACGCACGCACGCACGCGCGCGCGCGGGAGGGGTAGGAAATGAGTTAACAAGCTGGCAAGTACCAGGAACCAGCCAGAGGGGAGTGCTGGAAAGGCCATGGGGGAGGGGTAACTAAAAGCAGGCTAGAAAGGCAAATCTATGTGAGATTGTAATGTAATAAAGTAACCCGGTGTTGTGAGAGGAGCTTTAATCCCAGTGCTGGGAGGCAGAGACAGGAGGATCTCTGTGAGTTCTAGGCCAAACTGGTCTACAGAGCGAGTTCCAGGACAGCCA
>NC_022015.1:37506775-37507535 GCF_000317375.1 Microtus ochrogaster
TTAAATAAAATATAATAACAGAGCCCCTCTGGTACAGTTTTGTTTTGTTTGAGACAGGGTTTCTCTGTGTAGCCTTGGCTGTCCTGGAGCTTGCTCTGTAGACCAGCTGACTTTGAATTCATAAAGTTCACTGCCCAAGTGCTGGGATTAAAGGTATGTGCCACCACTGCCCCAGCTCTAAATTAAAAAAATCAAAACCAAAACAAACCAACAACAAAAGAGGGGCCTGGAGTGTGGCTCAGTAGTAGGGACCAGTGCTCAGCCTTCCTAGGGTTTGGGTGGATCTCCAGTAGTGTCTCCAAAGTGTACGGGGCTGAGTTGTATTCCCCAAAACTCCTCCTCAGGCTGTGCGGAGCTGGGGACAGACAGGCCATGAAGGGGGAGGGTGCCTGCATGAAGCCCAGTGTTAGGTCCCTTACCACATAAACCGGTCATGGCTGTGATCCCTGACTCCCGCGAGCATCTAAGGTCACCCTTGGCTACACAAGGAGTTCCAGGCCAGCCTGGAATGAAAGAGACTGGAGGGAAGGAGAGAGGAAAAGTGAGGAGGAGGAAGAGAGAGGAGCGGCTCAGACAGCAAAGCATTTGCAGCCCCACGAGCCTGATGACCTGATTTCAATCCAGGGGTGCACCTGGTGGAAGGAGAGGGCTGACCCTACAAAAGGTCCCCTGACTTCCACCATCCGCACTCACACACTCAGTAAGTCAATGGAATATGGAGGCTGGAGAGATGGCTCAGACATTAAGAATTCCTATTGCT
>NC_022015.1:37507975-37509854 GCF_000317375.1 Microtus ochrogaster
AGTACTCAGGATGTAGAGGCAGGAGGATGTCTGTGACTTCGAAGCCTGCCTGGTATACTTAGTGAGTTCCAGGACAGTCAGGGCTACATAGTGAGACCCTGACTCAAAAATCAGAAAAGGGACTGGAGAGATGGCTGAGCAGTTGAGAGCCCTGACTGCTCTTTTGGAGAACCCGGGGTTAAATTCTTAGCACCCACATGGCAGCTCACACCTGTCTGTAACTCCAGTTCCAGGGTTTCTGACACCCTCACACAGACATTCACGGAGGCAAAACATCAATAAACATAAAAATAAATTAAAGAAGTAGGCTGGGCAGTGGTGGCATCTACCCAGGTGGATCTCTGTTAGTTCGAGGCCAGCCTGGTCTACAAAGCGAGTTTCAGGACAGCCAAGGCTAAACAGAGAAACCCTGTCGCGAAAGAAAGAAATAAAGAAGTAACTAAGATGACCCAGGTGTTCTGGGTGTGCAGGACACGGGCTTCAGGGGCCAACCCTGCCCACTTTGACCATGGGGGCTCCTGATGTCAAAGTGAGACTGCCATCTAATCCACTTCTCCTGGGATGTTGTTCTGGCAATCCTAGCAGATACCAATATGCATCCAACCTCCCATTTTCCAGGTGGGAAGGTGGAGGCCTTAGAGTGGTCAAGGAGTTTATGTGCCTCCTGTGGTACGGTGGCACAGCTGAAGGCCGGGTAAGGAGGTGGGCAGTGCACCCTGCAGTGGTCAGCATGGGCCAATTTGGGCATTTTCATGGGGATGCTGAAACTAAAGTGCCCTGAACAAAGGCTGAAGGGGACTCCAGTTTGTCTGTCCTGGCTGAGCGTCCAGGTGTGTGGTCCCAAGCGTCTCACTCAGGGTGTGTCCTGAGTGACACCGGCCATGTCCCTCTTCAGTCTAAGAGTAAGGTCAGGTCCTTAACAGTCATGACTAGGGAAGGAAAAAAGCAAATGAGAAGGTTGCGGGCGGCGTGGGGGCTTCGCCCAGCGGTCAAAGAGCAAGCGCGCCCCCTGGTGGTCGTGCACGGAACTCGCCGCGCTAGTCTGAAGTGCAGGATTTGTGGGCGTGTCCTGCAATGTTCGATGCCCCGAACGCGCGTGGGTTTAGGACTTGAAAATTGTGAGGTTACCGGAAGCTAATTCAACGGGTGCATGACACGCTGGGCCCTTATCGCAGTTTGATCTACGTTGGTGACTGCTTCTACTCGCCCAAAGCTGCAGGCAATGCGCAGAGGTTCTGGGGCCGGAGCTTACAGGCAGCTAAAAGGTGCTCAGTCCCTCCCACAATCCCAGAGTGGCCTGCAAAAAGAGTTTGCTGTGATCCGGGCATGGTGGCGCACGTCTTTAATCCTAATCCCAGCACTCGGGAGGCAGAGGCAGGCAGATCTCTGTGAGACCAGTCTGGTGTACAGAGCGAGTTCCAAGATAGCCAGGGCTGTTACACAGAGAAACCCTGTTTTGAACCCCCCCCCCCCCAAAAAAAAAGAGTTTACTGTACTGGTTGCTTATCTGTCACCACGGCACTCAGGTGGTTGAGTCATGAGCACTAGTACTTCATGGCCTGCCATCGTGAGTTTGAGGCTAGCCTAAGCTACATGAGACCCTGTCTCCAAAGTCAAGCAAACAAAGGTCTCAGAGAGACAACTCAGCGGAGTTAAAGCACTAGCCACTAACCTGGATTCGTGGGCCCCACATGGTGGAATGTGTGAATGCACTCCAGCAAGATGTCCTCTGACTTCCACATACATGCCATGGGATTCCTCCCCCACTCCCGATAAACACAGCTAAAAAGAAAAATTTAAAGCATGCGAACAAGGAAAACAAACCCAAATAAACAAAACACACTCTCCAAAACAAAATTTAGAAAAACACACACACACA
>NC_022015.1:37511059-37514661 GCF_000317375.1 Microtus ochrogaster
TGGTTTTTCAAGACAGGGTTTCTCTGTGGCTTTGGAGCCTGTCCTGGAACTAGCTCTGTAGACCAGGCTGGTCTTGAACTCTCAGAGATCCGCCTGCCTCTGCCTCCCGAGTGCTGGGATTAAAGGCGTGCGCAATCAGGTGTTTTAAATAGGCAAAGTAACACAACTTTACAGAGTTAAACAAATGCAACATATCTTTGCATCATTAAACAAATGTTCCCTGGAGGCAATGAGACCCAGAGGTGAGAGCCAATCAAGAGGTGAAGAAGTTCTGGTCATAGTGGAAGACCCGCCTCCCCCAAGCAGGAGGAGCGGGTAATGGGAGTAGAGCGTGCCAGCTACATAGCCAGACAAAGTCAGAATAGAGCTCAGAGTGTCTTACTCACAAGCCCTGTGTGGTTTCCTGGCACTTCTTCCTCCGTACCCCCTTTTCTCATCTCTTGGGAGAGATGGAACTTGCTGAGGCTGACTCCATTTTGGAAAAGATCTCTGAGCTCTGATAAGAAAACTGCTTACACTGTTGCCTCTAAGGTCATGGTCAAACCCCACAGCAAACTCAGCCCTCTAAGCCCCCCCCCCCACACCCAGTTCTTCTGCCTGGGAGGGGGGAGATGGGACAGAGGGATCTCAGTTACCCACACACTGCCTTCCACAGTCTCTGGTATTGAGCACACCTTGTACTAGACTCTAGAGGATTAGCTCTGGGGTGCCCTGTCGGCTAACGTTCAGCCATGCTTTCCGCAAACCTATGAAGGTTGTAGCTTTAAAGAAACCCCTTTTTGTTGTTTTCAGTAGGATTTTGTTCTGACACCTCTGCTTACAGATCCGTGGTGTTTTGTTTAATAGCACCCCCTTTTTTGTTTGTTTGTTTGTTTTTGTTTTGTTTTGCTTTTTGAGGGAGGGTTTCTCTGTGTAACAGCCCTAGCTGTCATGGAATTAGCTCTGTACAACAGGCTACCATCGAACACGTGGAGATCCGCCTGCCTCTGCCTCAAGTGCTGGGATTAAAGGCGTGCGCCACCACCTCCCGTCCTATCCCACCCTCTTATTACAACAGCTAAGCAGCCCCTCACCTCAATCCTCCCACCTCTCGTTTTTGCCCTTCTGAGACAGGGTCTGGTATGGTCTAGGCGGTCCTTAAATTCAGCAGGTATCCAAGGAGGGCTGCTGGCTCCTGAGCCTCCCGTTCGCACCTGCCAAGTGCTTGGATCACTGGCTTTGCCACAGCACGTGACTCTCGCCTTTCTTCTTAAAGTAAAGTCACACACTCCCAAGGTTTAAAGGGAAAATTACAATAACAAGAACACACTGCGCGGGACTTGGCCCACCGAACTCCATCTCCCAAGTGTCCTTGCTGTTTGGAAGCCATGTGACCAACTCTGGCCAGTAGGCTGCGAGCAGATGCTCTCCTCCCCGCCCCACTTCTCCAGCTCTGTTCTGCTGCTTGCCTGGCGGTGGCACCCTTGTTCCTGGCGAGGGAGTAGACCCTCCCGGTCCTCACTGACGTCCCACCTGCTTTTATTATTTACTATTACTACTGTTAGTTACCTACTTAGGAGCCTCAGGCTCACAGGTCAACACAGCTTGAAGGTGAAGGTGCCCCACAAGCTCTCATTTTGGAGTCCTTCCCCATGTGGCGGGCTATCCTAGAAGGTGTGACCTTAGGGATGAGGCCCCTAGAGACAGACCTTGTTCCCTGGTCTCAAGATGTGAGGAGCTGGATGCAAGCTCCTGCCTCCAGTGACTCGGGGATCCAGCCCTTACCCTACATGATGGCGGCACAGTCCTAAAGTAGGAGCTAAACTAACTTTTCCTCCCTTATTTCTGTCATACATAGCACCGTCATGACGACGCGAAGGTGCACAGAGGGTCCCGGCTCCCTATGCTCCTCTGCGTCTATGTAAACGGGGCAGGATCTCCCTAAGAGCAAACTGAGGGGAAAGCCTCAGCCTCTTCACGTGTTTGGGGTGCAGAGCCCTGTTCCATTTCAGCAGAGAACCACGGACACCCACAATCCTAGTCAATGCTCTGCAGTCTTGGGGGTGAACAAGGCAGAAATGTCCCTACTAGCCAGGACTCTCCTTTAGCGGGGCAGGTATTCAGCAATATGGCTTTCTACATCTGTCTGTGTGCTGTGCTATGAAAGGGGTTCCCCAGCAGGCAGGTTGAAAATGAGACTTTCTGGCAGGCTTTCTTTCTTCCTTTGGGAAGTTGCAGGAAGAGGGCTCATGTACAAAGCCCAAATGAGTCTGGACCCTTGAATCCCCTCCCAGTTGCCTCTTGTGGTCGTTTGAATGTAATTGGCCCCCATAATCTTTCAGGGAGTTGGCCCTATTAGGTGTGGCTTTGTTGGAGTAGGTATGGCCTTGCTGGAGGAAGGGTGTCACTGTCGGGCCGGCCTTGATAGGCAGCATCCTAGCTCAGGATACCACCCAGGGTTTCAGTGGAATTCCTGTTTCCTGAAAGCCAAGATGTAGCCAGCACCATGCCTGCCTGCATGCCACCATGCTCCCTGCAGTGATGATAATGGACTGAACCTCTGAAACTGTGAGTCACCCCAATTAAGTGTTTTAAAAGAGTTGCTGTGGTCATGGTGTCTGTTCACAGCTATAGGGATCCAAACTAAGACACCTCTTTTTCCCAGTTGTGTTGTTACTTATCTGTCACTTATCTGTAACCAGTGGTGCAAACGTAGCCCTTTAAAGTAAACGGCTATGGCCTGGAGAGATGGCACAGAGGTTGAGCGCACTGATTGCTCTTCCAGAGGTCCTGAGTTCAATTCCCAGCAACCACATGGTGGCTCAGAACCACCTGTAATGAGATCTGATGCCCTCTTCTAGCCTGCAGGGACACATGCAGACAGAACACTGTATACATAATAAATAAATTAAAAAATAAAGTGAATGGTTATTTAATAGCTTCCTGTGAAGAATTTAAGTCTCCCTCGCCTCCCTGTAACTGAATATGGAAGGCTTACCTGCTTCACACAAAAGTAAAGAGCACACTTTCCAAATGACCAGATACAGAAAAACAAAAACAAAAAACTTATTACCCAGTGCTATCATGTGACCCCAGGAGTCCTGCCTTTTGAGCACTGGTCCGAAACCTGTTTATATTTCTAGGGTCTCTTCTTGACAGAAATCAGAGCAAGTGAGCCATTTTTGTTTTACTTGCTATTCTTCATTCTAACAACATGGATGCTTCCAGGCTAATCATGGTAGGTCCTCACAGCCAGGTTTGGCTTGGCACCTGCCTACTATTCAGTTGCAGATATAATATTAAAAAAATCAACTGTTAAACCATGCATGAACTCACACCTATAACCTCAACACTCCAGAAACTGAGGCAGAAGAATTGCCCTGAGTTTGACGCCAGCTTGGGCTGCAAAGACCTTGCTTGCCTCAAAGCAAACCAAGAAACAGACAAATGACCAAGAAAATAGCAAGTATCAGTTACTACAGGGATCACACTTCATTACTGAACTTGGAGGAATTTGCTTTTTACTTGAGTTGTATTGTCTTGGCTTTTCTCTAAACCCAAAGAAGAATATGTGAAACTTTGTCCTTAAAAAAAAAGTGTTGCCGGGTGGTGGTGGTGGTGCA
>NC_022015.1:37514912-37520531 GCF_000317375.1 Microtus ochrogaster
TGTATTGGATTTCTGGAAGCTGATCTGCCATCTCCTTTGTGCATTTTGTCAAAAATAAAATACTAATAATAACTTTATGCTAGCAAAGCTGGGGATCGAACCAGGAACCTTATGTATGGTAGGTAAATGCCCTGCCACCAAGCCATATCTCTAGTCCAGCAAAAGCATTCTAAAACTACCAACCTAAATAGAATTCACACAGTTCTTCAGACACCTGAAAATGTGCTCGGGTCTTTTGTTGACCCCTCCCAGGCATTCTCAGGCCGTCTGTCCAACGTTATCATTTGGGCTGTAATTCTCCCATGTTACAGAAGTGATTGCCACAATTGGTTCCTCCCAAAACAGACATCAGCAAGAACATTTCAGTTTTCTCCCACACAACTTTAATATGTACAGTGACTAAAATGAACATTAAATTTGAGACTTATGTAGGAATTTTGAAAGCAATAATATTTGTACTTTAAAAATGTTACCACCTCTGGCTCTTTGGAAGCTCCTTTGACTGAGGTGGGCCTCAAACCCATACCCTTGTGAACCCTAGGCAAGTGCTTTGCCACTGAGCCACACCCCCAGCCCCCCCTTCTTGCTTTTAAGATCCCAGCTTTAAAGTCTGGACATTATTGAGAATAAAGCAATTTACAAACAGGACTTTAACAACTTAAGTTAGCATTATGGGTCTTTTTGCTTCTGATGTTGTGACAAGCTGGATTCAAAAGATATTTAGGACCGAAACCAAGGTGAGCAGGGGTGAATCTCACCAAAGCCATGTTCCAAACTAAGAGTCACAACCAATAGTCTGGAGTTTTGTGATATATGTTATTTCTCCACACTTTACAGAATTATATAAAAATATGACATGCAGTTACATTCTTCTGTAGAACCCTAGCCTCAGGCTGTAAAACACAACTACTTTATGCTCTATGGTACGTGAACCGGGAACTAGGCTGGAAACTTAAAAACATATGCACACAGACAGAGACACGGGGACATGAGTCGTCCTTGATACAAGAATGTCAACTTACATAGGGATCCTTAACTGATAGTCACGACTCAGCTCTCGAGATCTTTCACCTGCAGGTCTCACCAGAACCCACTCCCCTGCCATCAGGGTCTTGTGCTCAGAGCAGCTGCAGGCTCAGGAAAACAAGTTGTTTTGCTCAGCTCACTCCAGCAGGCAAAGGGTCTGAGGCAGGCAAAGAAAGTCAAGGGGCCAGGGGTCTGCAGCCCCCAACATCAGGCTTTACTTGTAAGCAGTCCTCTCCCTTCTCCTTATATAACCATTTTCCTATGTCAAAACTAGCTATTATTTTTATCTCAGCTAATAGTTTTTTGTTTGTTTGTTTCGAGACTGAGTTTCTCTATGTAACAGCCCTGGCTGTCCTGGAACTCACTCTGTAGACCAGGCTGGCCTCAAACTCACAGAGAGCCACCTGCTCTGCCTTCGGAGTGCTGGGATTAAAGGTGTGCACCGCCACCTCCTGGCTTCAGCTAAAAGTTTTTATGCTTTGAATATGCACACAATAATAAGTGCATTGGAGACATGCTGAAAGCATAGTGGTGTGCACATTTTTAGAGGGGGTATAAATTTATGGGGAGAAGCTAGGGGGAAAGAAATTGGTGATCAGGGAACTGGAGAAATGCACTACTATGCTTGCTTGTTTCCCACTCTCTGCATTACAGGTATTGGGTGACTTTATTTGGTCAAGAAAAAGTAAAAATGTAAAAGACATTTAGAAAACAGTGGAGAACCTGTTTCATTCTACCTTCAAAATCTGCACATCATTGGGATTTCTAGCACAGAGAAAGAATTGGTCAGTGCCATACAGTCATGTTGTTCCAGGACCACAAAGGAAGAAGTTCAAAGGTCACTGGGGCCACAGCTGGCATTTTGCCATTTTCCTTGTGTTAAGTTTAAGCGAGTCTCCAAGGGCCTGAGTGCACTGTTCTCTGTGTGTGTCGCCAAACCCAGCTCAGTTTTACAAGACTTAGCACAGTGTTCATGCTAGAATGTAAAATCGCCACTCTGTAGCTGCTTCCCCGAGACAAAACAACCTTGTCAAAGGGGACAGAGTATTCCAGTGACCTTCCTACCTCTTTGAACCATCTACCAAAAGGCAGCCCAAACTGATACACTCGTGAACACGAAAGTCCCTTTAAAACTAAAACAGAGCGGCAGGGGGATTTTAAACATCTCGGAGGGAGATGCTGCCTCTGATGCTCTTCCTAGGCATTTCTTCTGTTCCTTGTAAGACTCTCCCCGATTTAAAGGCCAGAACCTGTTGTTCAGTTCTGTGACTTAAAAAAGGCCCATTATTTACCCTATTAGGATGAATTTATTCATTTATCTATTGTTAAACATTTTTTTTTGAGATATAGTCTCTTTCTTTTGCCCAGGCCAGCCTGGAATGCACTCTGTAGTCCAGGCTGGCCTTGAACTCAGGACAGTCATCTTACCTCGGTTTCTCACATGCTGGAATGACAGATGGGAGCTGTCTGCCTGCTTCTAGAATAAGTCTACTTTGTACCCACTTTCAAGACCTTTTCTCTCCCTGAGACAGGGTCTCCCTGTGTAGCCCTGGGTGTCCTAGAACTCATTCTGTAGACCAGGCTGGCTTCGAACTCAGAGATCTGCCTGCTTCTGCCTCCCGAGTGCTGGGATTAAAGGTGTGCGCCACCACTGCCCAGCATCCTTTCTAAAGGTCACATCTTTATGGAATGTGGAATTGTTCTGATGAGCAGTGTGAGGTACACACAGGACTTGTTTTTCCTGAGATACCAATACATTCCCAACATGGCTAGTGGTTAGTGCTCCAGTCCTCCGCAGAGCTTGTGACTCTGTTTTTATCAGTGTGGAGTTTTACTCATATGAGACTAGCTCCTTGGGCCTTTCTAGTCTATTCTGTAGGCTCAACTCTTCTTCAGCCAACATGATGATTCTATGCCCATATGAGACTTAAGCTTTTTTGTATTTGATATGGCAGTTCTCATTAAAAAACAAAAACAAAACCCACCTTGTTATAGTTATTCTCATCCGTAAAGATGTAATTCAGAACTGGAAGCAGCTTCTGAATCCCATGGAATTTTGTTGTTCACTGGTTCAGCCCTCTGACCCAGTATAATGGTGTGTGTCTGGTCTCCTTTACGCAAAGGCTATTTAACTTGTCAGCAATTGTGGTCTAAGAAACTTATCGCGGCCCCCATAAAGCCTCACTCCCATCAGCACTCTGGCCCAGGCTACGGCTGGTGGATCCTGGCCCTTGCTATTTTAGACGTCTTTTGCTGTCATGGTGGGTGCTGCCGTAGTGACACCTTGTCCTCCTTGGTGCCTAATCTTGTATGATAAGAATTTTCTTGGTTTTTTTTCTGATTTATGTGCACTCGAGGGCTCCTGGTATCTTACGTGTCCGTCTTGACAGCCTGGCATACTCTTTAAAGCTCTGCTTTGGAAGGTAGCTCTGATGGAAATGGACCAACTTCAGTTTCTGCCTTTTGGAGAGTGGTTGCCCATGAGATCGGTAGCGCTTAGACAGAGTGGCTCCTCCTGCTGGCAAGCCCTTCGGTGCCACCTGATACTTGACTGTGTATGAAATACTTCAGTTTTGCTTTAAATACTGGCAGCAAGAGCCAGCATTCGGGGTTGGGGATTTAGCTCAGTGGTAGAGCGCTTGCCTAGCAAGCGCAAGGCCCTGGGTTCGGTCCTCAGCTTCAGAAAAAAAAAAAGACAAAATAACAAAAAAGACCAAAAAAAAACAAGGTAACTGGCACACACAACCTTTTTCATTTTCAGAGATCCTCCGCCCCCCAGGACATTTTCCTGGCTGGGGGCAATATTTATTATTTGTCCTTCAGGATGTCGCAGTATCAAATCGGTTCCAGCCCACCGGAGAGTCTCCTGTGGGGTGTGCAGATGTAGTGATTGACAACCGGTGACAGCTGAAGCTGCTGGATGCTCCACCCTCCTCCATGTTGCCTGCTGCTGGGGCCCTTCCTCCATTTCCTGGGAATGCTCCTGTGCTAGATCTTTGATAATTTTTCTCATTTCTTTAAGACCTATGTTTGTAAATTCGGTCCCATTTGTTTGGGCTTTGAAAATAAAAGCTGGGTTCTCCTGGGCCCCGCGCGCAGCACAGCGAAGCATTCCTGCTTGGCCGGACCCGCCCCACTCTCAGAGGAGAGGGAGGAGCCTGGGAGGAGGAGCGGGGTCTGCCCATGCGCAGTAAAGAGTTTATTTTATTTTATTTTTTTTGGCTTTTTTCGCTTGCCGTCCTTACCCGCCGTGCTCCGCGCAGCACACGCGGAAGTGCCTTCCTCCAGCTGGCAAGCAGGGCGGTTGTAGCCGTTCCTCGCCGGCTGGCGACTACTACACAGAATGGCAGGAGTGCGAGAGCCCGGGGAGAACCGGGCCGCTGCCATGGCTGTGGAGCAGGACATGTTCGACGCCGTCGTGATGGCGGATGAGAGGTAGGCAGCGGCCCAGTTCCGCCCCGCCCCGGCAGCTGCTTGGCGGAGTCCCGCTGTCCCCGGGGACACCCGCCTTCGCCATCTGCGAGCTGCCACATCTTCTTGTTCTTTAATTGCCGCACATACGGCAGTATTCATGGACCTGCTGATGGATGTGTCGGGCAGGCCCCTTTGGATGTGGAAAGTTCCCCGGGGAAATGCCTGGGCGGAACGGTGGTCCAGGGCATCTTGGCCTTTCCTGGACTGCTGCTCACCTCTCCGGGGTGACTGCTCGATCTCTGTTTAGGGAGTGGGGTCCTGACATCTGCAGAGGCAGAAGAGCTCCCCAGGCCACCCACCTGCCAAGTGGGGAGCTGTTCACCCCTCACGGGGGCTTCCAGAGCATTCCTTCCACAGTGCAGACTTCAAGTTACTGCCAATTTTTGGTTGATTCCTCAGAGACAATACCATCTAGTCAGAGCATCGTAGTGCTGGCATATTGTGATGATCTTACGGATATTTTCTGTTACTCCTGCATCCTGGGGGTGTTTTAGAAACAGAGACTTGAGTTAGGATGGCATGTAGGCTCAGCTACACCGACTCTTTTTGAAAAGTAGATTTCTAGTGTGGACTAAGCTTGCTTGAGTTTGTATTTTTACATTTTCCTTGTGGGTTCTTGTGCTCTGCCGGGTTTGGAAGTCACTTGTGTATCCTACCCACGGTTACAGATGAAGGAACTTGGGTCCCTAGGGGTTGGGGCTGTAGCTCAGTTGGTAGAGTGCTTTTCATAGCATGCATGAAGCCCATACGCATCATGGTTTCACATGGAGGTGGTGGCACACACCTGTAATCTCAGCAGTCAAGAAATGGGAAGAGCCCGGCGGTGGTGACGCACACCTTTAATCCCAGCACTTGGGAGGCAGAGGCAGGTGGATCTCTGAGTTAGAGGCCAGCCTGGTCTACAAGAGCTAGTTCCAGGACAGGCTCCAAAGCCACAGAGAAACCCTGTCCCGAAAACAAACAAACAAACAAAAAAACCCCCAACAAAACAAAACAGCAACAACAACAAAAAAGAAATGGAAAGAGTTACTTGATGGAGGTTGGCGTGGGCTGCATAGTAAGAGCTGTCTCAGCAATGGGGCTGAGGCACAATAATGGGCCAGAGAGCAGAAGAGCTAG
>NC_022015.1:37520919-37559130 GCF_000317375.1 Microtus ochrogaster
AGGGCACAGTAATGGGCCAGAGAGTAGAGAGCTAGACCTAGAACCTGCATTTTGTGACTCGGGGTTTTGGGTGCCTTTAGGGGGAGGGGTTCGAGATAGGGTTTCTCTGTAGCCTTGGAGCCTGTCTTGAAACTTGCTCTGTAGACCAGGCTGGCTTTGAACTCACAGAGATCCACCTGCCTCTGCCTCCCGAGTGCTGGGATTAAAGGCACGTGCCACCACCTGGCATGACTTGAATTTTAACCCTTTCTTCCTGTAGTCTGCTGTGTCCTGTGGGAATCTAGATAATGTAAAGTGGGAAGATTTTTCAAGGAACAGTGTTTTACTTGATGAAGTGTGTTTCTCTGTCACAGATTCCATGGGGAGGGATATCAGGAAGGCTATGAAGAAGGCAGCAGCTTGGGGATCGTTGAAGGAAGGCAGTATGGCACATTACACGGAGCCAAAATTGGATCTGAGGTAAGTGGGAGGGCCACTTAGAAAGAACTTCATAGATGAGTGTGGTGATCCATCCTCTGTCACAGGGGATCCATCCTGCTGTCCCAGCACTCAGAAAACTGAGGCAGGAGTCCTAGGCCAGCCTGGGCTAAAGAGTGAGCTACTGCCTCAAAAAACAGAGGCTGGGGAAGTAGCTCAGTGGCAGAGGATGTTCCCAGCATGCTTAGCCATAACTTTGAAACATTGCCTAGAGCAGCAGTTCTCAACCTAATGCTGCAACCTTTGCAAACAGTTCCTTGTTGTAATTGTAGCGGCAAGGCTGTGTCCCCGGCACCCGGCCGCCCACATGGCTAGCTTATGCCCCGAAATAATTACACGGAAACTGTATTCTTTTAAGCACTGCCTGGCCCATTAGTTTCAGCCTCTTATTGGCTAGCTCTTACATATCGATCTAACCCATTTCTAATATCCCTGTAATACCACGAGGTGTCTTACCAGGGAAGATCTTAACCTGCGTCTGTGTCAGGTAGGAGAATCATGGCAACTCCTTGACTCAGCTTCTTTCTCCCAGCATTCTGTTCTGTTTACTCCACCTACCTAATTTTATGTCCTATTAAAGGGCCAAGGCAGTCTCTTTATTTAACCAATGAAATTAACACAAGCCAGAAGACTCTCCCCCATCAGTTCCTCATGTTGTGGTGGTCCCCAACCATAAAATTATTTTGTTTCTACTTCATAGCTATAATATTGCTACTGTTATGAATCATAATGTATATGTATCTGACATGTGACCCCAAAGGGGTCAAGACTCAAGTTGAAAATCAGTGGCCTAGAGAAAAAGAACAAAGGCATGGATCCTTTTCCTCTACAGTTGCTTCCTTTGCTGTTGAGCTAAAGCATCTAACCACTTCCTATTGCAAGGCTTTTGGAGGGGATTCATAGACCAGACAGAAAATTCTTAGCACAGAACCACCAAAGTATGTTATGGGAGTAGCACAGTGCTGTCTTCAGCCAGCTCAGTCCTCACCCAGAGGGGTGCCATGTTTACAGTGGAATTCCATAAGCCCCACAGTTTTTATCCTTTTGCCTTTGTCCTCTTACAGATCACTGACTCTGACTGGCAGAGGAGGTCATGACAGTATCAGGTACCTGACACCACAAAACAGACTGGTGGGCCTAAAACAACCATCTTTGGTTGTGCCACACAGTGTTCTGAGGGTCAGCAGGGCTCCAGTCTCATCTGCAGGCTTGGCTGGACCAGGGGATCTCTTCCCAAGGTAGCACACCCTGTAACTGGTGTCCTCTGCTCAGGTGTCCTCATGACACCCCAGAGCAAGTAGCCTGTGAGAACAAGGCAGAAGTGGCATTGCTTTTTCTACCCAGCCCCAGGAACTAGACAACTCTTTCTTCCTCTGTGTCCTCAGAAGCTGAGCACACTCCTCTCCTCTGTTCTGTTGTGCATACATGAACCTGGGACAAGGGGCAAGGAGCCAGCTCACAGCATCATATAGAGGATGAGCATCACTGCTGTCATCCTGGGGCCTGGCTCACCCGCTGGGGCTGTCACCATTCAGTTTCCATTGCCCCAAAACTCACAGGTTCCAGAATAGCTGAAGAAGCCTTGTGGCAGCCCTCTGTCCGGCCCTGAGCTTTGAGATCTTGGTAACTGGTGTGGTGTGGCTGATTACTTACCGCCTTCACTCTGGGCTGGTTTTCAATTCACAGATTGGGTGCTACCGTGGCTTTGCTCTTGCATGGAAGTGTCTCCTACACAGTGGTGCATGCGAGAAAGACAGGTAAGGCTGAGGCTCCCTTCCTCCTTTCCCTCCCACCCCTTTCCCTTCCACCCCTTTCCCTCCCCCCCATTTTCCTCCCACCTCCCATCAACATGCTATCAGTGAAAAGGCCGGGAGGAACTCTGAGTGTTCCTAATGTGTGCATAGGTATCTGTGTCATTCATTCATACAGAAAATAGTAATGGCCAATTTGACTTTGTTATTCAAAGAATAATAAATAAAATGTGACAGGCACCTCATAGGTACTTGATGAGCGCTGGGTGGTGTCACACCTAGGGTAATGTCAGGTGGATCCTATTTCCTGTCCATTTCTCACTTAGGCGTCTGATAACAGACTGCAGTACTGTCAATGAAACGAGGCCTCGGAAATGCTGACTGTGCCAGACGTGGTCGTGTACACCTTTATTTCAGCAGAGACAGGCAGATCTCTATGAATTCAAGGGTAACTTGGTCTACATAGGAGTTCCAGTACAGCAAGGACCAGAGAGGGGAAAAAGAAAGAAATGCTGGCTTCTCATAGCCAACCAGAACACAGTATTATCTTTTTGGGAGGCAGGGGCTTATACTATGGCCCAGACTGGCCTTTAGCTCACAGCCATCCTTCTGTCTCAGCCTCTGGGCTGGGCTCACAGACATGTACCACCACAGCCAGCCAGAAGTCATCCTGAAGTCATCCTTTTTGTAACACACACAGTTCCTAGTGATTGTCACTGTTCTTTGAGCTGTGTTAGCTTTGGTACCTTGCCTTACTGTGTTCTGCCCGCCTTGGTCCTGTGAGCTGCCCCATCTGCCTGCTTCCCGAGGCTGGGAGGGAGCCCTGAAGTGAAAGGCATATTTCCCTCGTGTGCAGAAGCATAGGGTTAAGCTGGCATTGTGTAGTCTTCTTATAGCTCCTGGCCTGGTATAGGAGGGCCCAGAGGAGGGTATTAGCAAACCAAGCCAAGAGGATGGCAGCTCCCTGCCTGTAGGACTCACCCTTTTGTTTGACACTTTGAGTGTCTAGGACTCATACCACACTCATATTCAAAAGTAAGAGCAAGGTATTTGTGACTAATTGTGGGGTTCTGGGGTTCTCTCTCTGATTATCCACCACATGATTTACTGGCTTCTCTTTGTTTTTTGAGACAGGGTTCCTCTGTGTAGCCCTGGCTCTCCTGGAACTTGTTCTGTAAACCAGGCTGGCCTCAAACTCACAGAGATCTGCCCGCCTCTGTCTCCTGAGTGCTGGGATTAAAGGAATTCATACTATGCGGCATTTTTTTTCCTTCTTCCTCCTTTTGTGAAATTTGAGACAAGGTCTATTTAGTCCAGACTGTCCTGGAACTCATTATTTAGACCAGGCTGGCCTCAAACTCAAAGAGATCGGACACTGGAGAGATAGCTCAGAGGTTAAGAACACTGACTGCTCTTCCAGAGGTCCTGAGTTCAATTCCCAGCAACCACATGGTGGCTCACAGCCATCTATAATGAGGTCTGGTGCCCTCTTCTGGCATGCAAGCATACATGGAAGGAATGTTGTATACATAATAAATAAACTTTAAACAAACAAACAAAAAAACCCTCAAAGAGATCCTTCTGCCGTTGCCCTCTGAGTGCTGGGAATAAAGACTTGGGTCACCATGCCTGGCTCTCTATTTGTGTGTTTAGTGTGAGCAGGTGAGAGGCAAGGGTCCTTAACTTCGTGGCTTTAGGAGTGGCCAGGCCGACTGATCCTGGAGGAATGATGTTGGCTAATCATGCCACCACTGGGTGGCAGTCACAGCCGAGACTGACTGCCATCCTTTTGCGGTGGCCTCCCTTGCTCCGGCCTGCAGTTCCCCAGATGGGGTAGGGGCCCCGTGGTGAGTGGTTGCTCTACAGCAGGTGGAGGCCAGCACTGCCAGGAGCAGAAAGGCAGCTTAGCCTGCCCACTGCTCTGAGATGCAATGAAGGATGGAGTAGGGCCTTGGGTGACAGCCTCTCTCCCCCATGCATTGCAGCAGGAAGATGAAGGTGGTGGAGGCTCTGATCACACTGCTGCAGCACTTCCCCTATGATGACCCCACTTACGAGAGGCTCCATGAAGACCTGGACATAATCAGAGGGAAATTCAGACAGGTTTGTGCTCCATAGCCTCTGTCTGGGGTGTGCCTGAGTGCACTATAACAGCAGGGTGGGTGCAGGCCTTAGGGTTTGTGTGATGGCTGTGCTGGGCAGCATGTGTCCATGCCTCATTCCCCTGCCCCTTGTAGGATGACTGAGATAGGCTGGGGACGGTGTGGCGACATTGCCTGTGGGGTGGTGCTGGGATAGGGAAAGTGGGGCTAGCAGAGGTGTGTCCTCAGCCTGACAGAAGTCCAGGGGTGTGAGACACTGTTGGTGAGACACCATCTCTTGGGTACTTTCAGCTATGCTCACTGCTCAACGTGCAGCCAGACTTCAGGGTGACCGCGGGAGCCTCCAGACTTGCGTTTTGAGGACTCAGAAGAGCAGATGTCTGCACATATAATGTCAGTGATTAAAGGCAGCCTGAGTGGCCCTCGTTGTTCTGTGAGAGGACCAGTGTGGCCTCTTCCCTAGGCTCTTGCTGGCTGGCTGGCCGAGATAACACTACCCTGCCTTCTGCACAGGGTCCTGGCAGCATCCTCAAGAGATTGCTCGCCGCTGGCCAGAGTGAGTGGCTTTGTCATCCCAGTGATCCTGGGTTGGATCACCCTGAGGGTAGGACTCAGGCAGGCTGATGTAAAAGCCCTTAATGGGGAGCCGCAGGTTCTCTGCTGTGTGCTGAGCTTCTGCTGACCACACTTGGGCTTCCTTTGGTTCACTCCGCCCCCCCTGGCAGTCCCAGAGGTGGGTGCCATTTCACTTTAGAGGTGATGAAGTAGACCCACCTAGTGTATCAGCCTGCCATCAGAGCTGCCTGCTCCCCCAGATCCACGTCCTGCAGTGCCATACAATGCCTCTGCCTTGAGCGTGTGTTGTCATAGCCTGCACACTGGGACCCTGTCCTCTGCCGCAGAAGGCCCAGATTCCTGCAGTGCATACAGGGGTACAGGGTTCAGACTCCATTGGGCTTGGTTTGCCTCTGGATGCCCAGCTGAGAAGGCAAGGCCAGTCAGATCCCTAGGAAGCCGAGGCATGGCCTTCACGCTGTCCCCAAGTGTGGGATGAGCTCTACACATTAAGAATTGTCTGTGGGGGGATTACTGGGAACCAGAGCAGGACCAGATGGTGACTGCCACTGTGACTGTCCAGGGGCTTGCCTGTGTGCCACTGCTTCTTTAGCAGCAGCTTGCGAGTCTTGCATGGTGTTTACAGGCAGGTATAAGGTGAGCTAACAGGAGTAGGCTCAGTATATACCATTTCACAGGCGTGGACACATGGCAGCATGCGTTGATATGCCCTCCTTTGGGTGGCTCCATTGTACCCTGACTGTCCCTACTTCAGTTCTAGGGCATGATGTGAAGGGGTCACCGTGGATTTGTGCCACTTTGGTTTGGGTTCTTTTTTTTTTTTTTAATTTTCTTTTAGAAACAGAGTCACTATATAGCTCAAGCTCACCTTGAAGGGTGATCCTCCTACCTCAGCCTTATGAGTGCTGGGATCTCAGGCCTGTGGCCCTAGGACACTGTTTTTAATATCTGATAGAGTAGGTACAGCTGGATCTCTTCCCTCATTCTGTCAGCCCAGCCTAGCCAGAGAGGGATGGTGTTGGTGCTTGAGGCCCGGGGTGCCACGCATCTGGCTTCCTGAGCCAGGCAATGGCCTCTCGGGGTCTCACACCATCCTCCAGCTGCTCCCAGGATCAGGCGCTCTTCAGTGAGCTTCTCTGGGTGCTGAGCTCAGAGAGCTGTGACTGCTGTTTTGATCATAGTTTACTTTTCTTTTTGGAGAAAAGAATAAATGATGTGTTTACAGCGACAGTCTGTCTGGTATCATTGTACTGACAGCTGCTGCAGTCCTCCAGTACCAAGATGCTGATGTCAGGATCTCTGTTCAGAGATGTGGGCCCAGCATTCCAGCCACATTCTGGGGATTTGCTACCGCAGGTAGCAGTTACTAGTTCCTCTCTTGTCTCTGCCCCCTTTCCCTCTCAGCTTTGTCTGTTCCCCCATTCCCCTTACCTTGTAGATAGGTGTTAGAGTTCCCACAACCTGTCTGATACCTCCTGTGTTCTCAAGGGCCCCATCCAATCCCTAACACTCTTTGGTTACCCCAAAGGTCTTCTGGATCACAGTATAGACAGTGCAGAGGAGCATTCTGCCGTGTGGGTGTGCCCTCCCTTCCCCTGCTGATATGGCTGTGTCTACTGTGAAATGTGACATAGTCATGAAAAGGTTGCTACTTCTAAATGTCGTCCCACAAAGATGATACTCGGAACTGCCATAGACAACCACAGGGAGCTGCGGTGAAGCTGCACCTCAGTGTGGTAGAGTGGCATCCATGGAACGTGTGTCCTTAATGTCACTACTGAGCTGCGAGCTAATCGCCTGCCTTCTCAGACCATGTCCTGTGAGCTCTAAGTGTCTCCACTGCTGGACTGTTTTCTGTCACCCATCTTACCATGTTCTGGCCAGCTCTCTGGCAGAGTGGCCTTGCTATGACTTTAGCTTTGATGCCATCCCCTATGAGCGGCAGTGTGTCACATGCTGGAGGCCAGAGGTGTCTGGATTGGCTCCTCCCAAGTCTCTCTGCTGAGCCTGCTGTCTGTGTCTCCTGCACAGTTGTTTCCTGACTGAACAGGGACTACCAGTGATCTCATTCTCCCTCAGTCACCTACAGATTTATCTGCAGTCACAGGGCAGGGCTTGTGACCGCCAGCTCTGCAGGATCTGGAATCACCTAGAAGACACACCTCTGTGCATGGCTGTGAGGGTGTTTCCAGAGAGGCTTAGCTGAGGAGGGAAGACCCACCCTGAGTGTGCTCTGTCCCATTAACTGGAGAAAGCAAGCTGGGTGCCAGTGTACTTGTCTCTCTGCCTCCGGACTGGATAAAATGTGAGCATCTGCCTCGGGCTCCTGTTGCCATGCCTTCCCACCCTGATAACTGCCACCTTATTAACTGTGGCCCCATAAACTCCTTCATCCTTTAGCTTGCTTCTTTGGGGGATTTTGTCACAGCAAGGATGAGAAAACTCACTAAACACAGGGCCTCAGACCTGCAAGGGTACTGTGTGACCTCTAACAGGCAGCCTTTTTGGGGCTGTGGTACCAATTTCAGCCCGAGGCTAAATGCAGAATGAAGTTCTTCCCTGTAAAGCTAGTGTTAGGAGTTTTTAAAATATAAAGATTATTGCTGAGCGATGGTGGCACACCCCTTAAATCCCAGTACTTGGGAGGCAGAGGCAGACTGATCTCTGAGTCAGAGGCCAGCCTGGTGTACAGAGTGAGTTCCAGGATAGCCAGGCTACACAGAGAAACCCAGTTTTGAGAAACCAATATATAAATAAATCAGCACAGAGGAAATTTATTTGCTACAGAAGTACAAAGGTCAGAAAATAAGAGACAAAGACAGGAGATAGAGGATGAGGGAAAGGAACAAAGGAGAGGGGTAGGGGAATCTGTCCCAGAGGGACAAAGGATTGTCCCGGGAAAGGAGGTAGACATGGCCCATAGGCAAATGACAGTTTATAAAGATTAGAGGGGGAAACCCTGTGTTAGGATGAGGTGTTTTGTTTTGATTGGGCATGTTAATTAGGGCAGCTAAAAAGGGCTTTTGATTGCTGGACTTCAATACTTTGATAACTGGACCTTGGTAATCAGCCTGGGGTTTGTGTGGTCAAATAAGGGGAATAGACCTTGGTGGCTAGCTTTAGAAATGAATTTAATAGTTTAGCAAAGCAGAGGAAATGGGAAGGGCAAGGCCTGCCAGAGCCATGTTGGCCATGCTCGGGCCTGCTAGAGTTCCTTCAGTGTGTATGAGGTTTTTACTTGCACCGCATGGTGGCAGTGCATGCAGAGATCAGAAGAGGGCATCGGATGCCTTAGGACCGGAGTTACAGAAGGTTGTGAGCCACCACGTGCGCTGGGACCAAAGCTGGGTCCTCTGCAAAAGCAGCAAGCACTCTTTTGTTGTTGTTGTTTTTTTTTAAAAGGATTTATTTATTTATTATGTATACAGTGTTCTGCCTGCATGTATGCTTGCAGACCAGAGGAGGGTACCGGATCTCATTACAAATGGCTATGAGCCACCATGGGGTTGCTGGGAATTGAACTCAGGACCTCTGGAAGAACAGCAAGCACTCTTAACTGCTGAGCCATCTCACCAGCCCTGTAGTCAAGTTTGATTTTGTAGGATTGTAGTTTTGAGATACAAGCAAGGTAAAACACCCCAGAAGCTCTGGCTGGGTGACCCCCAACCATAAGATTACTTTTGTTACTACTTCATAACTGTAATTGCTACTGTTATAAATTGTAATGTTAGATCACGTTGGCCTCGAACTCACAGAGATCCACTTGCCTTTGCCTCCCTATTGCTGGGATTAAAGACGTCTGCCACTACCGCCTGGCTTAGTCCTGACTTTTCTACTCCACTACTTAGTCTCCATGTGCAAGACTAAGGATGGCAACATGGGCTGGCGGAGTGACTGTGAATGGCTGCACAAAGCACAGCAGGTGAGAGTAGTTTTTGCCAACTGCTCCGGACTGGTTTCAGGCTTGGCTGAGCCCATGCTAGGTCTTGTATTTAGCAGATCCAGGAAATCACGGGTTTATAAAGAAGGAACCCATATCAGGAGGAACAGTGACTGAAGGGGCTGTCAGATGCCCCAGACCCTTCTGTGGGGGTCCTTCCTCCTTCCCTCCCTCACTTCCTTTCTTCTTTCTTTCATTCCTTTGAGACAAAGTTTCTCTGTGTAGCCCTGGCTATCCTGAAACTCGCTCTGTAGACCAGGCTGGCTTTAAACTTGATCCACCTGCCTCTGCCTCCCAAGTGCTGGGATTAAAGGCATGTAACCACCAACCACCCAACCTGTGGGATCTTTCATGATGAACACCACTGCCTTCTGGGAGCCCAGAGATAGGGGAGCACTCACCCTGTAGGTAGGTGGCAGGGAGACTTCCTGGATGGGGTCTTCATAGCCTCTATTGGAGAGCATGCATCAGTGAGCCCCAGGGCTCACTAAAGATTTGGGAGTGCTGGTGCAGTTCTCCTAGCAGGGGCCTTACTGTTGCCAGTGGGCGTTGTACCCTTGAAAAACGAGCTCCCAAGCCTGCTCTCAAGCGCAGGGGCCTGCTGCTGGTCCACTGCATCTGCTTGGCAGCAGGGTCTTAGCAGTTCTGTCTAGCTGGAGTTTGCTTGTGTTTATACTTGGGTGAGGAAGGCCTGCTCAAGCGTGCCTGGGGCCTGTCATGCTTGGTGTCTTAGGGCTTTTATTGCTGTGAAGAGACACAATGACCCACAGCAACTCTTATAAAGAAAATACTTAATTGGGGTGGCTCACTTACAGTTTCAGGGATTCATTCCATTATCATCATGACTGGGATCATGGTGGTGTGTAGGCAGATGTGGTGCTGGAGAAGTAGCTGAAGTCTTACATCTTATAGACAACAGGAAGTTGACTGAGACATTGGGTGGTATCCTGAGCATAGAAAACCTGAAAGTCTGCCCCCACAGTGACACACTTCGTCCAGCAAGACCACACCCACCCCAAACAAAGCCATACCTGTGTTACTCCTTCTGAGACTCTGAGGGCCAATTACATTCAAACTCCCATACTTGGTATCAGCTAAGAGTTGGGAAGCATCTGGCTCCTTAAAAAAGGGGGGGGGAGTTCATGGAGAGGAGGCTATGCAGCATACAGACCTAAGGAGGCCTGCAAACAGGAGGGCTCCAGGTGAGTAACACTGAGGCTGGCCAGGAACCCTCCAGAAGCAGGGCTGGCCCAGCCATACCCAGTGTTACCTTTAGCCCCCTGAAGGGAGTCAACTCCTGCTGTTCAAACCAGGTCATTAGTCAAGGACGACCCAGGACACTGACACAAGGTCCCTCTCCCTGTCAGAGCTGTTATTTCTTCCTGGAACTTGCAATGTAGACCAGGCTGGCCTTAAACTTGGAGAGATCCGCCTGCCTCTGCCTCCTGAGTGGGGGGGGTTAAAGGCTGTGCCATCACTGCCCGGCTGGCTTTATGTTCATAAAAAATTGTTCAGTGAAATTTGTTTTGGGATTAGGACAGAATTTTCACCAATGTCTGAACTGGCTTTAAGCACTCTTATTCTATGTTTTGTGTGATGTGGCACTTTCAGCACTGACCATTATAAAATCAATTTTTTTTTATTTTCGAGACAGGGTTTCTCCGTAGCTTTTGGTTCCTGTCCTGGAACTATAAAATCAAAATGTTTAACCAAAAAATTTTTTTTTTTTTTGGTTTTTCGAGACAGGGTTTCTCTGTGGTTTTGGAGCCTGTCCTGGAACTAGCTCTGTAGACCAGGCTGGTCTCGAACTCACAGAGATTCGCCTGCCTCTGCCTCCCGAGTGCTGGGATTAAAGGCGTGCGCCACCACCGCCCGGCCCAAAAAATTTTTTGACTCTTAAAAGATGTTGAATATTCAGCCAAGATTTCTTTATTTTTTATTTTAATTTAATTTTATGTGTATGCATGTTTTGTCTGCATGTATGTCTATACCATGCTTATATGGGGTGCCCACACAGGTCAGAAGGTGTCAGATCCCTGGACTGGTGTTAGAGATGGGTGAGCTGCCATGTGGGAACCAAACCTGGATCTTCTGGAAGAGCAGCCAGTGCTCTTAACTGCTGGGCCATCTGTCAGCCCCTATAAAGGATTCTCTTGACTGGGTTAGTTGAGATGGGAATACCCACTCTAAGTATGGTAGGCACCATCCCTTGGGCTGGAGTCCTGGTGAGAGCAAGCTGAGCGCCCGTGTTCATCTTTTTCTGCTTCCCCTGTGATGTAATGTGAACAGCTGCTTGGAGCTTCTGCTGCCGTGCTTTTCCCACCATGATGGACCGCACCTTCACCCGCAAGCCAGATAAAACTTTCCCCCTTCACTTGCACTTATCTGGTGTTTATCACAGCAGCGGAAAAAGGAACTGAGGCAGGTGTCCAGAAAGGCCCAGTTGTCAGAGACTTGGCCTAGCCACTTGGGACAGAACAAGGGAAGGAAGGGTGCCCTGAGCCCTGAGCTGGGAGGCCCCACACAGATGACCCCAAGGGTGAGCTTGCTCAGTTTTAAAGTGGCTCCCAGCTGACAGGCTGTCTCATCTGTCTCTTGGGGACAATTCAAAGGCTTAATGGATGCCACAGTCTAAGAGGCTCAAGACCCACTGAAGCCCCTTCAGCAGAGCATTCTGTATTCTCGCTCCATCCTTCTCATGTGCCCTGTGAGTAACAATGCCCCCAGACGCGGGCCCCGAGGTCTGCAGCCCTGAGCTGCCTGCCCACCATCCCCACCACCCGAGGCTTTTGTCTGCTGGCCCTGTAGTGTGGTGCTGAGCTTCGGGGGCTCTGTGGGCCAGGGAGCTGGGAAGGGATTAGAGGTCCTGCTCTTGCTTTGCCCTCTTGCACAACCCTTTGATCAAAGACATTCCTGGGATGACAGCCCTGAGAGGCCAGCTCAGCTCAGCCAGGGGTACCGCATCCCACCAGTACTGTGCTGTGGCCCTGTGGGGCCCCTGTATACAAGCCTACCTCGTGTTAAACAGTCTGTGCACACCACCTAAGACACACACAGGCTGTCACAACAGCCCAAGTCCAGGTTTGCCTGGCAGGCACACCTGGCAGTGCCAGCTCCCAACTCTGGCCTTGTGTGGCCTGCACAGCCATGCCACTAAATGCAGAGGCCAGGTCCAGTCCTGTGGAGCCTGATAGACATTGTCCGCCTCCTGGACTGCCATGGCAAGGGCTCTGGAGCACCGCAAGGAGGACACATGGTCCCGCTCCTCTGCCTTGTGTCCCACCCCAGAAGTCCTCAGCCCCCACTGCTGGCATCTCGTGGGCCCCAGGAGCCCAGGTACTCTGTAGGGTCGGTGAAGGTGGCTTGCTTTCTAGGACAAAGTGCCGCAGCTGGGCTGGCCTATGAGCAACAGGTTAACTTCCTCACACTTAGCCCCAGGATGTGAGGTCAGGAGGGGAGGCCATACAGTCACCTGTGTAATGCGATGCAGAAGCTCCACAGAGGCCACACTTTGAGTCCTCTAGGACAAGCAGAAATGAAGGTTCGGGCAGGTCCAGGCAGTGAAGTAACCTAGAACAGGGAGTCAGGAAGCTGAGGTTCACCGAGGCCAGGCAGGTTCAATACCTTGGCCTGGCTGAGAGGGGTGGGATGGCTCAGCAGGATGGGGGCTCTCTGCATGTAGGAAGCCTGGCCAGGATACTGGGCAAGGATCCGTGGAGCTGGTGGAGGCAGAGAATGGAGAGAGCTGGCCTTTGGGCTTCTGAGAAGAGACAGTTGGGCGGGCTAACTCCCTGAGCCTTTGTTTCTGAGGCTGTCCAAAGGCCACTGTACCATCACCCCATGAACACGAGTGTCTACTCATCGCACTGGGGATTTGCCGTCCAGTCTTTTTGTTTTTGTTTTTCGAGACAGTATTTCTGAGTAGCAATGGAGCCAGTCCTGGAACTCACTCTATAGATCAGGCTGGCCTCTGCCTCCTGAGTTCTGGGATTAAAGGCGTGCACTGTCACCACCCAGCCTACCCTCCAGTTTTATCAGCAAAATTCGAGGGTTAGAATCAGAGCCTGGAGTGGCCAGTGGTATCTGGGGTTAACTTCTGAGCCATGTAAAGAGGCTTGGACATCAGCCGTAGCTGGGCACCACAGACCACTGGATGAAGACACAAGCCAGTTGCACCTTTAGAGACCACATCATGGTGTGAGCTCTCCGCATTTGATGGTGATGCTTACCCATTCCACTTGGGTGTCCTTCCACGACCACTCTTGATAAGCAATGGTGGAAAACAGCAGCAGCCTGCCTTCCTCTAGTGTATGTTCAGCCCTACACTATTGGTGTCTGCATTCCTAGGACCACTTTGCTGCACTGGCCGTCAGCCTGCTTCATCCCAGCGTAGTTTATTGTGTCTCCCATACTAACCTTCCCATCAGCCCACCTGAATGTGATAAGCTTGCTCTACGGTGCTTCTAAGATCCAATGGGAAAGCAGCTCTTCCACCTCTCTGCCCTTTGGCCTGTTCCCGGAATGCTGAAGGCCCCAGACCAACTCTCCTGGACATGTGTGGTTGTGGGGAGAGGAGATCTGCCAGTTCCTGGGTCCTTAGCCCTATAACAGGCTCTGATGCTCGGATGGAGCTGATACACCTTTCTGGACCCTGCCCTCAGGCAGCCGCTTTGCCCAAGATGAGGACTGTATCTTCCTAAGCCACCAGAGGGGACACTGGAGTCTCCTCCAGCTCTAGTGTTTCCTTTAAACTCCCATGGGGGTAGGATGTCTGGTAGGGGCTCCATCTGCCTTTGGGTCAAGTCCCTTTCTGCTTTCATCTTTGGGTGGCACCATTCAGGCCAGGCATTAACTACATTCCTCATCTTTCAGAAGGGTAGGGGCCAGCCTGGCACCAACACAGCCAACCCGAGACCCAGGTCTTTAGGTGGCTCCCAAATGGCTACATAGGGTGTTGGCAGAGGACCCCCAGTGCTAGGGAAGAGTCATGACGCCTATTCCCCAAGGGTTGGCAAACAATGCCAGTCATGAACTGCCACCCAGAGGACGTCAAAGGAGTCCAACCAGGCCACTCAGGTCCCCTGTAACTGTGTGAAAGGCCACTTTGGGCCTTGGCCCTAACACTAAGCATCGCTCTCCGGGCGTTTGGCAGCACCTAAGGATGGTGATTCACCCAGAGCAAACACCCATTTGTGCCAGACAAGGGGCAGTGAACGCGGGCTCTGTTGATCTTCCATCTGCAAATACACAGGAGAGCAAGCTGGCAGCAACTGACCCAGAGCCGCTTCTCATCAGTGGCTGCCGCCGGTCTTCCTGACGCCAGAGGCTGCCACCTGCAAACACCCTTTCCTTTGGGAACCCCAGGTTGGTCCCACATGGTTATGGCAACAGTGATATATCCCCCATTCCCTTCCCCAAGGCCCAGAAAACAGACAACACCAAGCTGGGATTTTACCAATTTTATTTCTAGATTTTTTGTCTTTTTTTTTTTTTTTTCTGGACCATGCTGGTCACATGTCCGTGCTGGGAAGCGCCATGGTGTGTCAACCAGAAATACACAAACCCAACTTGGCCATCAGCCAGAGCCCCTCAAAGCCTTTCATGTCACAGGGCAGACTCCGTGGACCCACGACCAGCCTTTGGCCTTTTGGCCAAACCCTCACCCATCACCATGAACACAGTGGCCCTCAAGGGTCCTGCCTGGTTCAGATGCCTCAGCTAAGTTGGTGGTGACCGTGGAGGTGACCATTTTGGTTTGACAGCTAGCTAGGGAATTTGGAGGCCTGCAGCACTGGAGCTGGCTTTGCCGAGGCTGAAGTCTTTAAATTAGCACAATGCTGTAATTAACACAAAACAAGACAGAATACTAGAACCTAACAATAAATGATGCACCGGAGACTCAGAACAAATTCCTCCGGGCCCAGCAGCATGGTGGCATGCACAACAGGCCGCTACAAAAATAACAATATTGATAATTAACAAAGAAAAATACAGTTGTCCCGACTGCTGTGATGCTATATGTCCCAGATCAAATGAAGGGCCCAGCATGACAGGTGCAGGGGGATGATCCCCACCAGACCAGTCCCAGGAGGCAGACTACCTGCCTGCTAGGCCCGTGCATGGCTAGGTGAAACATGAGGTATTGTGAACAGGAACCTGTTTTTTTTTTTTTTTTTTTTTGGGAATACAGCGGTAATCACATTAAGCCAAAATTGATCACAACTTAAAAAAAAAAAAGTACAAAAAAAGGGCATCTGTAAATACAATCTTCTATGAGGAAATTAAAACTTGAACATGGCAGTCTATGACATTGTAAAAAAACAAAACAAAACTGACCCTCCAATAGCAGCGAAAACAATGTGAAAGATACAAAGCGACGTGAATCTGGGTCCGAACGTCCGGGATGCCGGGAGTCATCGGTAGCAGCGCTGTGAAAGGAGCCGCACCTGTCCCGTGTGGTCCCTACCCTCCACACACTTCCCTCACGTCCTCTCTCCAGCCTCCCGCTCGTCACCTCCCTTCAACACTTCCTAATTAGAAAAGCACAATACAAATTACCTACTGTTGGGGAGGGGGGGGCAAGAATGTGCCGGAATAAAACTCATTTGGGATCCCCTAGTTTTCCTTAGTTTGGATGGCTCTCCAATGGGGCCGTTTGGGTTTGGAAAGTTAAGCAAACCAAATGCCCGTCTTTATATGATTCTTGAGAATCCCTCCCCTCCCCACTAAAAGGCCAATTTCTCAGACATGGCACCTTCGCCAGCAAGGGCAGAAGGTGTGCGTTTGAATCAAGGGAGATCACATTGCTGTATAAATCATACTGGCCATGGGCAGCCTTTCCAATAAATACTCTTCTGTAGCCTTAAGTATAAATTAGACATTTTAGTGTTTAAAATCCCCTCACTGTCCAGGTAATGCCATCACAGTTCCTACTTCCAAACACCAGCTGGCACCAAAGGATCCCTTCAATTCACCTTCTCTGCAGGACAGATCCTGGCGGTGTGAGAACAGAGTTCTCTCTCCTTGACCCAAAGAAACTTCCCAAGTACCCCATGCTACCAGCCCTACTGTGCCACACATGTATTGAGAAGCCATGAGTGTGTGGATACCCCCAACCATTCCATTAGGACCCCCCCCACACACACACACACTAGCGACACTGCCTCCAGCTAGCTGACCGAAAGTGCTTTGAGATGGAATGGTTTTGGAACATGGAGAAGGAAAACACAACAAAACAGAACAAACCACACACACAAGAGAAAAGCTGTGGGTTTAACCTGATGTGAGTGGGCTGCAGGGCCGCCAGGCAAAAACCAGCGTCTCTTTAAACAGGAACTACAAAATAGGAAGATTATAAAAATAGAATATACGATGCCACTATCTCATCCCTGCTCTACTGGAGCACACTGCTATGGACCTGCACGTTGGGAGAGAGCCTTGGGGGGTGCCACACGCTGCAAGACCGCTAGAGGTCGCACCGACCATCAGTAAGTGAAGAGGTTTACTCATCCCTGGGATGAGGCGCAGGAAACAGGTGACTGGCAGTGGCAGCCATGAACATGCAGGGGAGCGAGGCTGAGGACCGCCCAAGCTGTGTCTTTCAGCAAAGCGAGCACGTTCTCTAGCTAAAAACTCTTCTACTTTAACAACGGGTTGCTCTATTTGCCTTTTTTTTTTCCTTTTTTAAAGCAATGTTTTTCAAGCTTTTTAAACACATAAAATCAAAATCCTTCTGGGCACTTCCTGTGTGTTAATCCTATTCTTACAACAGACAAGCACATTAATAGAAAACTAGTTGATTACTGGGGTATAAAATCCTATTTTTGTAGCACCCTCCGCCCTACACTCAGGGTGATGCAAATTCTATCTCTCTCTCTCTCTCTCTTTAAGACAACTTTCAGGTATTTTTTTTTTTTCTCTTTTGCTTAAGTCAGATAGAAAGGAGAAAGATTAAAGAAAAACAACCAACAAAGAGAACAAAACTTCCCTTTCTGGTAACAAATGTCCCTAAGAGGAACGTCGTTAGGAGCGCCCCGGGCTAGCTCCTTTCTCATCGCGGGCTGCCACTACTTAGTGGCTCCCGCCTGGCCGGTGGTGGCCTTCAGATGTCCACATCTCGCACATCGGTGGGTGTACAGGCCAGGTCAGTCTCTCCCTGCGCTTCCCCCTCCTCCTCGGTGGCCTTGGGGTCGATGTTCTGCTGGGCCTGACGCAGGCTGGACTCCAGAAGGGCTTCAATCTGTTCCTGGCAGGCGCGGAGGCAGTCCTGGAGAGGCGGGCGGAGATGGAGGGGGTCCTTGTTTAGCCAGAGGCTAGTGGCCAGGGCCTTGACCTGCGAAGCAGGCTTTGCTAAGGGTAAGGCTGGAAGAAACTCCTCGAGCCACCCCCAAATCTGTGAGCAGTAAGAGAACTAACTACGAAGGACTAGAGAGAAAGAGTGCCACCTCTGCCCCTGCCCCGAGTCACGGGACACCTGCTTGTCCACCCCAGGTCTACCCAGCAGAGATTCCTCCCCGGGCCTCCTGCAGCACTGCCTGACACATCCTCCTGGGAACTCCACCTTTTTTTGGATGCAGTTTCTGTAGGTGGTTCTGGGAGGTGAACCCAGCCTACCATAAGCACCTGTGACAGATTCTGCCTGGCTGAGGGAATGCACCTCCACCTCGTCAGGTTCCTCTTTTGGGGCTGTATCTTGTACTCCCCACAAGGAGCACCTATCTCTCCCTCACAGCCTTCTGCCCCGGGTGGCCTCTGAGGGAAGCCAGCTCCAGGGTCACCACTGGAGCCTGGAAAGCATTTTGCATGGAATGAGACTGATGAACTTACTAAGCCCTGCCTAGATGGGATGAGGCTAGGGCACTGTGTACATTCCTCAAACCAGTAGTACTTCTGCAGAAACCCTGGGGAGCCCCCACATTCAGAGTCTGGGTATTGTTCCCCTTTGTTTGACAGGTACTATGCCTAAGGAGGGTGTCAGGGCAAATGGCCCCATTTTACAGAAAGGGCAACTGAAGCACAGGTGGCCTGGTGTGGACCCACAGGCACCCTTGAACCTCTCTCTGAAGTCTGCAGGCTTCCACCTATATCACTTACCCCCCACCCCCACCAATTCTCAGGAGCCCCAGATGCTTGGGGGAAGAAGACCAGCACTCGAAGCAGCCATCAGCCATACCCCTCAGTGAGAAGGTGCTCCAGTGTGGCACAGCATGCCACCTACCCCCAGATTTCTAGAATGTGTCTTCTGCAAGTAGAAGGCCTATACCAGAGTCCTTTGTAGACTACACCGAGGGAGATGTGGTCCTATCGTACCTGGGCCAGACTTCAGCTTCACCTGACAGTATATCACGCCCCTGCCCCGCTTTTAGGATCAATGGCTTCTGGAAGATCCTTAAACCTCAAGTCTGGGAAGAGGGTGGTGGGGGCCCCGATTTGGCTCCCTCTTGCTACAGAGGTCAGTGCTCCACCTCTCACAGGCTCGGCCTGGTCAGCGTCTTGACAGTGCCCCCAGCAGGGTTCCCTGGCCCTCACCCGAGGCAGCCTCCATCAGTAAGACTCACTCACCGGGTCACACTTGATCACTCTGGAAAGAAAGTGCGTTGTGCGGTAACAGGACAGGTAGTTGTTGGGGCTGCCCAGGTTCAGGCCTTGCATCGCAGCCACCACGCTCCCAGCAGCCACCATGGAGGGCGGGTTGGAAATGAACTTCACATCTGTAACAGAGAGGGACAGAGGTGGCTGTGAGCAGGGTCAGCTACAAGCCCATGGTTCAGTCCCCACCCAGCTCTCGGCACAGGCTCACCCAGTCAGTCCTCCAAACCTACATGATTGCATTAACTCCAGCTCCTTTGGAGACAGCTAGGTGGCGCTAGATGCACAGTGTTAAGGCCTGCCATCCCAGCACTAGGGAGGATCAAGAGTTCTAAGCAAGTTCTTGTCTCGCTTTAAAAAGTGGAGTGGCTGACCCTGGCCCGGGGTTTCATCCTCAGCACCTCAAGCAAACACTAAGGAAGAGTTGGTCATGCCCCCTTTGTGGCTTTAAGCTCTTCCAAGTTTAAGGAAGAGGACACAGTACCGAATTCAAGAAGGCGCAGGCTCTTAACCCTTTAACCCAGAGCCGGATGTGGTGCTTTATATCAGCATTCCCAGTATTTGAGAGGTTGAGGCAGGGGGAATGCTGTGTGTTCCAGAGCCAGTCTGGCAGCACGCCAAGGCCGCTCCTCAGAAAGATGACAGTAAGTTGCAGGGGTGACATGAGCAGGTCCTCAGAAGGCCAGGATAGCTGCCACAGAAGGGATGCTCCTCCAGAGGACTGACTCTCAGAACCCCCAACAAAGCCATTTCTCTAGTCACAAACATTGTCCTACATCCTCTTCAGGCTGCTGTCCTGGTTCACGGATGCCAGGTTAGGGCAGAGGACATGTGACTCCAGACCAGATAAACCAGGTGGAAGTAGCCCCAGAGGGGGCCGGAGATTGCCACCCCAGAACTCTAGGCCAGGGTCCCTTGTGAGGGAAGCCTCTCTCATATGCACAGGCCCCAAGGGGGAACCCCAGGGGAGTGCCAGCCTGCCCCACTGTTAGAAAGCTGGGGTCATGTTCCCCCACAGTACTGCAGCGGGGTGTCACTTCAGGACTCTATCTGGGGTCACCAGCTGTCTGCCTCTTTCACCCAATGGACCCAGCGTTGCAGTGGCATGTCCACCAATAGAATGCCTCTCCATCAACGCTGAGCCCACAAGTTGCTTCCCTGTGAAGTAGGGGTTCCATGCCAGAGGAGGACACGGGAAAGAACAGGTGTCACCCGGTGCCTGGGACAGGGAGGCTTTAAGAAAGTGTATGGGAACCATGAGGGGAGAGGGCTGGCGTGGTGAGGCGGCCCTTTGGAGACTACCCTGACAGAGTGTACAGCTCTGGCTCTTAAAGGTTGGGGGGGGGGGCAGGAACAGCAGCCACACAGAAGGGAGAAAGACATCCAGGTGGTCCCAAGGACTTAGCTCACTCAGTCCAGTGAACGGAGACATCGCTTTTTCAGGGAGAGAAACTCCAACCACTAGCTGGCACATGGGCCAGAGCCCCCAGCCCACCACTTGTTTTTCCCCTTCCTGAGTGCAGTGGTATGATCCATTATGTCCCGTAAGGAGCCCTAACATCTGCTCCCACACACTGCCTGGTTGCTGCTGGCTCAGCTGTCACACAGCGCAGTGGCACATACCAACACCCTTCATTTAGCTCAATTTCCCATGCACTCTGGTCACCTGTGCATGCCAGTGTGACCAACCCCAACCCTAGGTTAGTGTACTGTTCACACAGTCATGACCCAGGTCTGGGGGTATCCAGAAGGGAGAAGAAAAGTCACACCCTGCCATCTCCTAGAAACCTTGCCACATGGATGGCAGATCTCCTGGCCTTGACCTCTGGCCCCTTCCCAGGGTGACCCCCATGTGACAGAGGAGCTTCAGGGGGACAAAGTCTCTGGGCCCAGAATACTGGCCTACTGCAGTTCAAGCTGTGCTCTACCTCCACCTGTCTTCTGGGGGCTCTTAGTGGATCCTATCATAGACAAAGGCAATACAGTAAGCGGGGTCCAGCGCACCCACAATGCATTAATGCTTGTTGGCTTCCCTGCTGGTATCCAAGGGTCCTGGGAGGGGCACTTTGCTGCCAGAATCATCCTGGGGAGGCTCTGTCACCCCATCCCTCATGTTATCTCTGGGAAACTCTGCAGCTTCCTCGAAGCCACTTTCAGCTCCTTAAAAGGCTTCCTGGAGCCTCCAAGGGCTCTGCTCTCCCCAGAGGAACCCCAGCCAGACGCCTCCCTGCCTGCCAGCCAGTAGGGCCGCCCCCGCCCCTTAGATCCTTCCAGACTACTGATGGCCTTGGCACTCCCACCTGCCACCCCCCTTGCTTAGTAGGCCTCTGGGGAGGGGCTGGCACCCTCAGCAGGTAGCCGGGAGGCTAGAATCCCCAAATTTTCACAGCCACCACAGTGGTGTAGGAACACTAGCCACGGGGGCTGCCAGACCTGAGAAGGTGCCAGAGATGGCAGGTGGAAGAAGACACTACACGCCCTGCTTATACCACGTTGCCTTTTGGCCATGCTACAGGTCGCCCAGCTTGAGCTCCAAACAGATGTAGCAGCTGGGGCGGTCAGGGCTACCTGGGTGGGGGGATCCTAAGCAGGTGGGGGAGTGCTGGACCCCTTCAGCACCTCTAAGCCTCCTGGGCAGGGAGCAGCTGTCAGATGTAGTACTGGGACCACCCAGAGGTAGCAGGGTGTCTATGTGTGTTGTGTTCCAGCATGTCTGTCCACCCTGAGTTCTGGGCCAGGTTGGGTCCCTCAGAGGAACCACCCGGAGGTCCTCGTCTCTCTGCTTCCAACCAGCCCTCCCAGGGCCCTGTGAAAATGAACTGTCCTGTAGCAGCCCTGGTTGGGGGTGGGGTGGGGAAAGAGGCTCTCTAAACTCCTGAGCTGGTCACCCTGTACTGGGACTGTACTGTAGCACGTGGGGCTGGCACTGGGGCCATTTGTTCCACCCCTGACAGGTGGTCAAGGCTGGGAGAAACCAGGAACCCCTACCCTTACCCCTATAGCTGGGGCTGCTTAAAGACAGAAGGTAGGCGAGGGCAAACAGCCCAGGAGCAGGGGCAAAAACCTTTTCAGAAAGCATGGGATAGGGAGGCTGGGTCATCTTGTTTGTCCTTCAATGTGCCCCCCGCCCCACCATCTATCCCCAACAAGCTACCCACACCCTGGGCTCAGAACAGAGATGAGGGGACCCCCTTCTAGGCGTGCCTGTGACCATCACGTGGCACAGAACAGACAGCAAGGAAAGAGGCATTAGCCAAGGAACCACAAGGAGCCTGAGATCTCCTAGAGAAGAGTGGGGGTGGGGGCCCTACCTGTGGCACAGAGGGCCACAAAGGTCTGCGCATGCTTGCGGATGATCTGCTTGTTCTCATCCGCCTCTGGCATTTTGGAGAGGAAGTGTTCGATGAAATCGTGGGGAGTCATGGCAGCCAGGTTCCATTTGAGCTTGTTCACCAGAAGCAGTTCCATTTGCTGCAGAAAATGGGGAACAAGGTCAATAGGAGGGCAGGCCGGTTGGGGGGAGGTTTAAAGAGTGGGGACAACCGAGCACCACAGATAGATAAACAGCAAAATGCAGAAAAACTAACAAGTGGGCAACAACATGCGCTAGACAAAAAGACCCCCCCACACACCACGGCCTGGGCTGCGGCTCAAGCGCCGCAAGGGGGCGCACACAGACCACATTTCAGAATGGCTTCACCGCAGACATGGTGGGGAGTCCAGGAGGAGAGGGGGGCCACAGAGGTGGAATTCTGAGGGTTTGGGATTCTTCCCACTGCCACTTCGGTGTCGTGCAGTGTGGGTGACTTCCATGGGGCTGGAGGTCTGTCCGAGGCTGGCTCGGCCTCCTGTCACTTGCATCTCCCACCACCCGAGGGTCGTGCAGCTAATGAGGGATCGTGGGTGGTGGGGTCCTGGGTTACCAGCAGCTCTTCCGGCTGGATAGAGTTGTCAGTGTAGATGCACAACTTCTCGGCGGTCAGGGGAATGGTCTCCTTCATCTTGGAGGCCACGAACATGCACGTGGCCCCCAGCAGCTGCAGGCGGCTCTTCTTCAGGGGCTCCAGCGACAGGAAGCGGTCCAGGTAGTTCATGGCCAGCGGGAAGACCTCCTCTTCGCACTTCTGCTCCTCGCAGACCTGCCGGGACCCGGAGCATGACCGTCAACGGGGATGGGGGTGGGGTCGCTCGTATGTGACTCTGCATCCCTTTTCTAGATTACACAGTGAATGGGTTCGTTGGGGAAAAAAGGGGTCGCGGTGGCAAACTCCAGGGGATGCGCGGGTGCCCAGTACTCACCCACCCTGAAACTGAAAGGGAAAGTTCCTGGGCAGCTGGCTCGGTGGAGCTCAGCAGCAGTGAGTGTCCGTGGGGACCCCGACCCATGTTGAAATTAGAAGGTCGCAGGCCAGGGAATCCCACCGCGGGGCTGGCAGGACGCCGGGGGTTGGGCGCCGCTCGCGCGCACGCGAGACACAAAGGTGGCGTCCCAGGCCGCCGCGCCTCATTTCCCAGACGTCATCTTTTCAAAAAATATTTAAAAATATTAAAAAAATAACTAGGTGCCTAAAAACGGCCCGAAAATAATCATCGGGCGACCCTTAATCCAACCCGAGGGTCAGGAGCTCGGTGTACGTTGGAGAGTGAGCCCCAGCAACTCAAAACTCTCGGGGCCCCCCTTTTGCTGGGTACGGGTGCCGGTTGCCTCTGCAAGGGCACCATGCCGCACTTTAGAAATTATTTAAAAATATTTTGGGACCGGGACCTTTGAGACTTTTGCTAAATATCTGAAAACGTGCTTTGGTCTCCCAGCTCGACTTGGGTAGGTACCCCCCAAGTGCAGACCAGCGAGGACCACAGTCAATCTCTAGCAACTAGGGGGCCACGCGACCTTGCAGGCTGGCGTGCTCTCTGGGCCAGACAGCCTGTGTGGAGGTGTCCAGGGGTCCGCTGCTTGAACAAAGGGTCCCCCCAAACATCCCTCGCTATGTCCTGTTTAGTGATTTCGGGTCGCCGCGAGGCCCCTCGTGCCTGTCCCAGCACTCCTGCCTCCGCTCTCCGCCCTGCCCCCAATTATTAATAAACACTTTTGCTTTGCAATAAAGGAGCAAAGATGGCGCATAATACTGGCACGAGCGGCCCTTGCATACGTGTCCACGGATATTAATTTAAAAATCAAATCTATGCCCCCTCCCCCCCCGAGCTGGCGGATACGCGCGGAGGCGGCCACTGCCGAGGCGCAGCAGGAATGGGGCGCTAACGGGGGCCACAAAAGGCCCCCAATCCGCACCCTCTGAGGTGTCCCTGGCACACTCTGGCACCGTCCTCCCTTGAAGGCACTCCTCCCCGACTGCCCCCCACCAGGAAATGGAATCCCCATCATCCCAACTCCTACACCTTTCTCGGTCAAAGAGACCCGCAGTATCTATTTATTTTGAGAATCCGTTTTTCTAGCAACACACCGGGAAAACTCCGTGTTGGAAGGGAAGAGTGTGAGTGGGGGCAATAAGTTGCCAAGGGGTCCCAAGCCAGTAGCCTGTAGCCCCTCACCTCCAGCATCCAGGTGGCCACGATTTTCCGCATGGACGGCACAATCTCCCTCTGCACGCACTTGAAGTAAGACACGGAGGGCGCGCAGGTCTCCTCGGTCTTGAGCATGGCTCGCAGCACCCGGTCGTTGAGGAGGTTGGTGTCAGGGTACGCACGGCGGATGGTTTCCACTTCGCAGCACAGGAGCTGGTGTTCCATGGCGCGGCCGCCTGGGGAGGGCTGTGGTCCGGGTTGGGCTCCGGTGGCTGCTGTTGCTGGCGCGCTCTGCCTGGCGCTCTACGGCCGGTCTCCGGAGCGCGCGGAATCTGCTGCTCTCTGCTACTGCGCCGACAGCCCTCTGGAGGCTGCAGGACTTTGCAACTTCAACAAAACTCCCCTGTAGTCCGTGTGACGTTACTGTTGTTAAGCAGAGATCAAAGCCAGGCAGAGAAAGGGAGGGGGAGGGCCGAGGCGGGCGCAGGGGGAGGGGGCTTGGGAGCTGCGAGCCTCGTGGGGGACAAGCCCAAAGGCCCCCCCCCCCCCGCAGCTCGACCTTCGTAGATATGCAAATTGCTCGGACTGCTTCTCTTCGAGCTAAGAAAGAGAGGTGTAAGGGTGGTGGTGGGGGTGTCTTCTTTACCCAAGTGGGTCCTCCGAGACCTGTGGAGGTGGGGTGGTGCTGGCTTTGGACCGGACAGCTAGGAGGGAGGCCAGGCCACACGCAAACTAGGGAAGACTGAATGGATGGGGGATCCTGGGGACGCAAGGACACGCTTCCGAGGACGCCACGAGGGCACCCACGGGCCGACTGATTGCTTAGAAATTAATTTCATCAACACATGTAAAATTCAGGAACTGTTTAACACGCGAAGATGCCGGACCAGCCCTAAGCTCCGGTGCAGGCAGGCACCATCCTATTGCCGTGGGGGTCGTTGCAAAGAGCCAGAGATGCAGCTCTGAACTTTAAAGGGTTCCCAGCCTAGCATGCTCTCGCTCAAAAATAAAATAAAACCTCAAAAATCCCAGAAACAGCTCAAGATGGTGGCCATTATTTTCTTCATCCATTCCTCGTCGCCGGGGGTGGGGGTATCTTGGATTTGATTCCTACGGTGACCAGTCCATTCTGGCCAGGGTCCTCCAGTGCGGGCGATTTACCCAAGAAAAATAAACATTTTAAGGAAAGGCTGAGACACGGTGGGCTCTTTCCTAATTTATTTTTTAATTAAGAAAACTAAATCGCTGCAAGTATTAGTCGCTTTGCCAGGAACCAGACCACCGTAAGCTTTCCGATTGGCTTTGTTGGGGGTGTGGCCGTCCCTCCACCTTAAGAACAGCAATTGGGGCCGCATTTGTTGAGTTCCTGGGGGGCTGGTCAGAATCAAGACAAGTGTGTGCTCCGATATATTTAAGAGAAACTTATAGATAGATGTTCGTGGTTACACGAATGGATTCCTAGGCTTCTCTAATATTTAGTCAAATAAAAGTTTTTAGGATGAAGGGCTCCCACCACTTTGGCCCATTATTTAATGCCTTTATCTTTAAAAAGTTTTCACAATCCCGACCCCAGACAGGCGGACTAGTCACATATTTTCCCTGTAATAGTTTCGTGTCCCCAAGAATGAATGGACAAAACTGGTAAAAAAAAAAAAAAAAAAAGCTCAGGAGGACAGGTTACATGCAAGACGCTAACACGCTCATCATCTTTGGATCCCATTCTACCCGCTCCTCCTCCCCGGACATTGGGGTCCCTAATATCTAGGTCCTGTGGGACAGTGATCCCATTGCAGCTCTGAAGGTGGTGGGTGGCCCGGGCAGTGCGCCCACGCTTGCTCTGGCCACAGGCCCCGCCAAGTCTGGGAGCCTCAGCCTGAGCACGAGGGCGGCCCGGCTGCTTTTTCATTCATAAAATCCCTACCGGGAGGCAGTAAGCATGATTTATGGGGCTGCGCACTATCACCCGCGGCTGAGTGCCTGCAAGCGGTGCACGCGGGCCTAGCCAGGGTGCGCCATCGAGGGCAGCGGGGCATAAAGGGGCTCGCCCACCCGGCAGCACGAGCTCACGACCCGCAGCCTGCACCCCCACCACCACCACCGCGGGAAAGATCAGGAAACTGGAATTAGCATGAGCCAATCCGGACGCAGCGCTGTTACTAGGCGGACGGGGCAGATCTCCACGAGGAACTTCGTTGATCTGTGCGCTCAGGGACGGGCGCAAAAGTGCAAGTCCGGTCGGAGAGCGTGCAGAGGAGCCGTCCAGGAACCCGTGGGGGAAGCGCAGGAATTTGGGACCCGGCTAGAAGCGCCCATCCCCCATCCGGGGAACCCCGTTCGGCCAGCTCCGGAGCACTAGAGGGGGGCAGTAGTTCAGGGTTCTTTCCGGGCCAATTGCTTTAAGAATCTCAGACAAAACGTTTGGATTTTTAATTTTTATTTTCCAACGAAAAAGTAATTTAACATACACTTTTCTCTTGCAATTTTAACTTTTACATTGGCAAACACTCCACCAACCAACCAACCAACAAAAAAACAACCACCCCAAAGCAGGAACTGCACGCTCTGGGCTCACTTAAAGTGCTCTGCACTTATTTTCGGTGACCTTTTGGGAGACAAAAGGCCACTCGTCCAATCGAGTGGGACCTCGTTATTTGGAAAGAAAATCTCAAAGTAACTTTAATCCCCTTTCCGATTTCCTCCCTCCTCGACCCTTCGCCCCAGGCCAGGGTTCCCGAGAGAGAGCGCGGATTCCCGTAGACTTGCCACCGTCCCTAGCTGTGGGAACTTCATTGAGAGGGGGAAGGGAGCGTGTTCATTGAGGAACCCGCGCCGCCTAGCTCGGGGCTCTGGCAGAAGGTGTGTGTGGGAGGGGGGGGGGGAGACAATCCTGAGCCTCCGGCAGCAGGCCCTCAGCGGAAGAGGACCGGGCAGTGAGCAGACGCACCTAGGTGGGGTCACCTGTATACCTGGCGGCAACTTGAAAGGACTTCGCTGCTTCTGTTCCAGTTAGCCATTGTTAATTTAGCCTTTAAAAGTCGCTCTGGAAAACGCTTCCGAATATTGGCCCCAAGGTTCCCGGACAAAGCAGCTCCCCTCCCCGCACCCTGCAGGCGTTTTGGAGCTCGCCTGGCAGCCCACGTGCTACGCGACTGTTCCACCTAGGTTACCCTGAGCTGATCCCAGGCACCCTTAAGCTAAGGACGGGTGTGTATTCTCGGCTCATCATGTACACGCATGGGACAGCAACATCCCATCTTCCGGAGCTTGCATTTCCAAGTCAGTTTCAGTCCCCCATACCCAACCCCCGGAGCAAAGAGACCCCGAGGGTGGAGCTGTAACTTTAGGAAGGGGTAGCTGCTCGGCCTCCATCACAGATGCCTTGAGCAGTCCGAACCCCAAAGTCCTTTTGGGATTTGTAGACTTTATATCGCTCTGGGCCATGTCTCGTCCCAGATCAAGTGGTGGGGAGCGTGCACCAAGGTGGAGAAGAAAACCCTCACGATTGGACCAGTGTGGGCTACCTGTGACCAGGCAGGACCACGTGGCCCAATCGAGGGTGAGCGAGCCCTAGGGCCTAGGGCCCAGCTGCTGGAGCTAGGGGGCACCGTGCCTCCAGCATTGGTCCCTCTGCACCCCGAAGGTTGTCAGGGGGCAGACCCTCTCTGTCCTGCTTGCAGCAAAAACCTAGGCGTTTTCATTCTTAATCTAGACCAGTGGGGGACAGTGAGGGCTTTAGGCGGAGGCGGGGAGGAGGCTCTGCGGGTTCCAGATCTCGGGTTACCGGCTGTGGCGGGACCCAACCAGGAAGGGCAAACTTAGCCTCAGGTTCTGGAAAGGTCATCTAGGTTCACATTCTGAGCCCTTCCCAGGGTCCCTGCTCTCTAGTGGTTCTTGGTGGCAGGACACGCTGGCGGACCCCTTTGCTGGGTTCAGCGGTCCCACAAACGCGCGCCGGGAGCCCTGGGGTCACGGCTGGGAGAGCGCAAGGCCGCACCGCGCATTCCGTGCATTCCCGCCCGGCCGGTGTTTCGCCACCACGTGGTTGTCCTGCGCTCCACGCTTACCGTAAAGTTTGGAGGCGACGCGCAGCAGGGGCTCGCGAGCGCCTGCGGACGCTCCCAAGGCAAACTGTATAGGTGCACTTTCTTAGGGACGCCGAGCCTGTGCCCCCCTTCCCCCCCCCCGTGTGTAGGAACTGCCCTTTCACATTTATACGGAGCACTATACTGCCCTGGTTCTGCTGGTATGTGTAATAAGGGGACTGACTGACCATCTAAGGAACTGGTCTGGTGGTGACTGACAGAGGAAGAAGCCAGAGAGGAGCTGCAGCCTTTGCTTCTGAAAGTTGAATTTTCGTCATTATGCCAAGTCAGTTGTGTCTCAAGCTAAGGCCCTATGTCAGGAGGCCCCATCCGGACGGTGCTTAGCCAACAGGGAAGTGTTCATTAGCCCGTTATAACTATTTTTTATTTTTTTTTAAAATGAGTTAGGGTGGATGAATGGCTCAGTGCTTCAGAGTGCTTGCTGAATTTCTAGAGGACAGGGTTCAGTACCCAGCACTCACATCAGGCAGCTTCCAAGCACCTGTGACTCCAGCCAGGGGATTCAACACACTCTTCCCGACTCTGAGGGTACCTGTATTCATACATGCACATAGACACACACTAATAAACAAACATATGCACAAATAAATAAAACTTAAAGGTTAGAGTCAGTCCACGAGGGATGACAGGTCCTTAACCACTGGGATGGATACCTGCCTCCACCACATCAAATTCAGGGAGTAGTTGGGCCCTGTAATGGTCAGCTTTAATTGTCAACCTGACACAGCCTTGACTCCCTTGCTAGAGAGTCTCAAGAGGCCTGTGGGATGGCTGTGGGTGATTGTCTTGGTTGCCTTAATTGATGCGGGCAAGTGGAGGGCACATTCCCGAGGTCCTGGGCTGAGCAAAAGTGAGAAACTGAGCACCATGCACTCCTGTCTGAGCAAAAGTGAGAAACTGAGCACCATGCACTCCTGTCTCACTGCTTGGTGGATGTCTTGTCATCAGCAACTTCTAGCTTTTCCTGCAGCAGTGGACTGTAAACCTGGAATTCTGAGCCCAAATAAGCTCCTTCTCTCCCCTCACCCTGCCCCAAGCTGCTTGGTGGGATGGAGGAAAGGCCTCCCCTCCAGATTTACCAGGTGGCTGCTGTCCTTGCAGACATGAAACAGCTCAGAAGGTTGGAGCGCACAGCGGTGCTTGGCGGGTTGGCCATCCACACAGAGCCCGGCACAGGCACCTGGAATCCCAGCACTCCAAGGGGAAGGTGGGATGCAGACACTGCAGAGTCTCCAGAAGCCCATAGGTCAGCTTCCTGCTTTGAATACCAGCACTGGTGAGGCAGAAACAGGAGGAGCTGAGTTCAAATTTAGCCTGGTCTACCTAGGGTGTTCTGGGCCACATAGTGAGACCACATAGTGAGACCCTATCTCAGAAACAAAAACAGCAAAAAACAAAACAAACACCACCACCAAAAACCAAGGCAAACGCAGAAAATCCATGTACTACCACATCCCAGCACTAAGGACTCTTGAGAATGGAAATTTGAGGCCAGCCTGAGCTACCTGTCAAAGGGAAAAGTAATCTTAAAGCTTCTCAGGATGCCAGGAAGTCAGAAAACATTTCTCTTCCTATGGGAGAGGGTACCCAGAGAGGCTGTGGGTAGATCTGTCCATCTGCACTGTGCAGGGTGATAGTGTCCTCACCAGGCCAAGGCCAAGAGTAATTAAGGTAATATGCATGGGACATTTTAGCAGAGCCCTGGCGAGGGCAGGGGCTGTACTGGGTATTCATCCAGAAGGCTCTAGTGTGCTGCCTGCAGTATGTGGAAGTAATTAAACATTTTGGTTTATATTCAAAAAGAGAATTTTTAAAATGACTTCATCATGAATCAACTCCCTTCTCTTTGTTGACTTCTGAGCTGTTTATGGGAGTGAGATTTAAATCACAGAAGAAACTTTTAAATTGGAGAAAAACTGTAGCTCAGGAATCTCCCCTTGTTCCTGTTCTCCTGTATTTTAACTCCTAGCAGGCAGAGAAGGTGACCTGCTAACTTCAGTTTTGTCTTTTGAGAAAGTCTCAGTAGCCCAGGCTGACCTTGAACTTTGGATACTGACTGTTTCCTCCATTTCCAGGTGCCGGGATGGTAACCTTGCTCCACCGTACCCGGTGTGTGTGGTGCTGGGGAATGTGTCTCCTCAGTGCTTCTTCAGACCTGGGTCCTTACCCCTGGTTTTTCAGGGACAGCTGAGGCTAAGCCTAGAACCCACCCACCAACACATTCCCAGGTAGACTTCCAAGGTGACAGGCAGAGCTGTGTAGACGTGCTGGAGGGTACTCAGGGCTAACGGTGAAAGTGGCTGTCACCGGTCTAACTGGGGATGGAAGCTAAGGCTCCTGTGTGTTAGTGAGCAACTCTACCATTTGAGTTACGGCCTAAACCCGGGGTCATTTTTTTTTTAAGCAAAAGTTTGAACTGGGAGCTGGTGGTAGAAAGAATGAGAAAAATTCCAGTGTAGAACTTGGCAGTGCAGTAATACCTGGGTGGCTGTTACAGGGATATGGGTTGGGGGGACAGACAGGTGGAGCCTGATGTGACTGTGTCTCAGGTGGAGATAGTATTGCGGGTATTTGGTGGGACACAGGCTGTCCCAGCTATCTAGTTCCTACCTGTTTTCTATATCTTTCCTTTTCTTCTCAAAGCCCCACCTCTTGTTTCATTGTTGCTACCAGTGGCAGTAAGACCAGGGCACCAGATTCAATGCATTGGCAAGTAATGTTCTTGGCATTGAGCCATGGCCTGAATTTTTAAGACACCCCAGAACTGTCCTATGTCCAAAAAGCAAGCCTGCCAGGGTGCTGCCAAAGGAGGCAGGACCTGGGGCCAATCATGGCAGCAGCAAGGGATAAATAAACTCTAAGAAGTGCTAGTGCTAAATCAGAAGCCCAGAAAATTAGAGGGCTGGTGTGTTTGCATGTGTGTATGGGGTCAGGCAGTAGTCAATGTCAGGTGTCATTTATTGGGTGCCATCTCTCTTGTTTTCTTAGTTTTTTTAAAGATTTGTCTATCATCTATCTATCTATCTATCTATCTATCTATCTATCTATCTATCTATCTATCTATCTTTCTATCTATCTATCTTTGGGTTTGGTTTTTCCGAGAGGGTTTCTCTGCGTAACAGAGCCCTGGCTATCCTGGAACTCACAGAGATCCACTTACCTCTGCCTCCCCATCCCAGTGTTTGAATTAAAGGTGTGTGTCATAATGCCCTGCTATTTATTGAGTGTGTGTGTGTGTGTGTGTGTGTGTGTGTGTGTGTGTGTGCAGTACCTACAGAGGCCAGAAGAGGGCATTAAATCCCCTGGAACTCAGGTTATAGGAACCAAACCTAGGTCCTCTCAAGAGCAAACCTCTCCACCCCATTGTTTTGAGACAGGGTTTGTTATTGGGATGGAGCTCTCCAATTTGCCTATGCTGGCTGGCCAACAAGCTCTAAGGGCCCCTCTGTTACACCTAGTTTATTTATTTTATTGTTTTCTGAGGTAGTTTCTCTATGTAGCTCTGGCTGCCTTGGAATTCTCTACATAGACCAGGCTGACCTTGAACTCTCAGAGATTCACCTGCCTTTACCGCTCTCAAATGATGTTAAAGTTGTGCACCCTAAACCAGGCCTTTTATTTTTGTTTTTTGAGGCAGGGTCTCTCTGTGATCCTAGCTGATCTTAAACTCTCAGAGCTCTGTCTGCCTCTTGAGTAAAAGGGCTTAGAGGCATGTGCTACCACACCTAACTTTTTTCTTCCTTTCTTTTTTTTTTTGTTTTTTCGAGACAGGCTTTCTCTATGTAGTCCTGGCTGGGCTTGAATTCACAGAGATCTGCCTGCCTCTGCCTCCCGAGTGCTGGGATTAAAGGCATGTGCCACCACTGCCCGGCTAGGTGTTGTTTTTAAAATTGTATTTTTAATTAAGTTTTTTACATAATTTCTCCTTTCCTTTTCCTCCCTTCAGTCCTTCCCATGCACCTCCATTCATGGCCTCTTCTTTCTATTTAAAAAATATATACATTTTATATTACAAATATGTGTATAATGTGATACACACATTTATTTATAGGCTAGTTTTATGTCAACTTGACACAAGCTAGAGTCACTGGAGAGGAGGAACCCTCAACTGAGAAAATACTTCATAAGACTGGGCTATAAGCAGGCCTGTAGGGTATTTTCTTAATTAATGATTGATGGGGAAGGGTCCAGCCCATTGTGGGTGGGACTACCCATGGCTGGTGGTCCTGGGTGCTATAAGAAAGCAGGCTGAGCAAGCCATGAGGAGCAGGCCAGTAAGCAGCACCCTTTCATGGTCCGTGTGTCAGTTCCTGTCTCCAGGTTCCTGCCCTGTTTGAGTTCCTGTCCTGACTTCCTTCAGTGATGGACTAAATGTGGAAGTGTGAAGCAAATAAGCCCTTTCCTCCCCAGCTTGCTTTTGGTCATGGTGTTTCATTGTGGCAATAGAAACCTTAACACATGCACACTCACTCACACACACACACACACACACGCACGCACGCACGCACGCACATACACACACCTCTCCTACTGAGTCTCTTTAGTGTTGCTTGTCATATTTATGTTTCTAACCACTTGTTAGTGGATAATCAGTCAGGAGGCTCATCCCTGGGGAAGACTAATTCTCCCCTTTCAGCAGTTGTGAATTGTGTGTAGCTCTTCATCTGGGGGTGGGGCCCTGTGGGATCCTCCCCCCCCATTTATGTTGGCGTGTTACCTGGTGCTGTCATTGTTCAGGTCTTGTTTAAGCAACTACATTGTTGCAATTTCATGTGTGTCCTTCCCTGTCATAAGTAGAAGAGCAGTCTCTCAGTAGACGTCCTGGTCCTCTGGATGATGTTCTTTGCCCTTACAGTCTTTTTGCCCCTCTTCCAGAATGGTCCCTGAGTCTTTGGTGTGGGTATTAGTTGAGACTGGGACCCCCCAGTTAGTGGTTTTTGGCCTTTTGACTGGTTGTGGCTTCCTGTAATGATCTCCATTGCCTGGGCTGGGGCACAGGATCTAGGTGTTGTTTTAAAGCACACAGCATTTGGGGACAATTCATCAGGCAGCAGAAACTAACAGGAAAGGAGAGGTATAGCATCACACGAGCCTTTCTAGGCAGCCTTCAGGCTCACTCTCCTGTGCGCCTGCTCACAGACTGCTGGCCGGCACATGGATGTCCCCTGGAACCAAATCCCATCCATGCCGCAAGCTGCCATGCCACCTTAAGGAACCAGGCTTGTCCTCATTCTGTTCGCTCCTCTCTGAAGGAAATGATAGTGCCTAAAGTATGTCACTCTCTAAGGGTGTCCTCTCTCGCTTCCTGGACATGGCAGTCAGAACCTCAGGATACCTGGGACATAGAGCTGCCATTTGTCTTCTATATCCCTTGCACCTGACGAGTTGTCCCATGGTACCACATCCTACTCAGGTACCCCATGGTTCCCAAAGGTCCTCTGAAGACACATCAACGCCACCTCTTCGTGTCTTAAACCCTCTTCACTCAAACCAGCTACTCGCCAGAGTTAAATTTCTGTCCTGTCACTTTCCAGGACCCAGGTCCTCCCAGCATGGCATCATGGTCTTTAGGACTGGCTGCTTGCAGCTCTTTCCCAAGTGGCTCTATCAAGAGCCTAGCACTGCACTTCTGGTGTCCCTTCCCTTGCTTGGGGATGTTGCTCTCCACCCTATGGAACAGCTGCTTTCTGGAGGGTCTGTGTCCAACCTGTCCCCTCCCTGTCCATCCCCATTCCAGCCTCCAAGGAACGAGGAGGGACTTGACCCAGGAAGGCCCACCTTGGAAGGGAGGTCAACTGTGGGTAGAGAAGCCAGAGTAGAACAGTGTGTGTGTGTGGTGGCCTCTATCTGTGTCTGTGTGTCTGTCTGTTTTAACCATGAAAGCCCCGGGTTCAAGGACTCCCAAGGCCCAGCACCGGAATGACTTCACCATCGTTCTTGCCCGTGTTGTTGCCACAGTCTCTCTACCATGAAACCTTGACCTGATGCCCACAGACCTCCTCAGAGCTGCGCTTAGAGGAAAATTAGAGGCCATGAGGACTCTACAGCACTGGCAGACCCGTGAAGCTCTGTGAGGAGGGCACCCAGCGCTGATCAAGGCCAACAAGGGTTTGTGGGTCGTTCAGCAGAAAGCCTCTTATTGGTGGGCAATTTTGTGGTTTTGGCCTACAATTTGCATGCAAGAAAGCAGGCACAGTTAATGCAACAACCTTGTAAACCTTGTCCCTGCCAACCGCCATCGAAGCAGCCTGTGAACCCTCCTTCCACTCTCTCGGCAACCCTCTTCTGCCAGACTTGGAATTTTACAAGAACAGCCATGGGGCCTTTTTCTTCAGATCTGAGTTGAGTCTCCTTTTCTCTTTTTTAAGAGGAGAATTCTTTTATGCGTGCGTGCATGTGCGTGTGTGCATGTGTGATTGTGTTAATTATGCGGTTGTGTGGGTATGTGCATGTGAGTGTCGTTTCCCATAGAGGCCAGAAGAGGGCATAGTATCCCCTGGAGCTGGAGATGCAAACAGGTGTGATTCTTCCTACGTGGCATCTGGGAACTGAACTTGGGCCTTCTATAACAGCAGCAGCACTCCATACCACTGGGCATCCTTCCAGTTCAGAATCTCATTTTAAAAATTATATTTATGTATTTTGTGTATGTGTGTGGTCACATACATGCCACAGCACATGGCTGGAGGTCAGAGGAAAACCACTGGGAATCAGTGCTTCCTGCTGTGTGGGTCCCAGGGATTGAACTCAGGTCTTCAGTTTTGGCAGCAAGGGCCTTTACCTGTTGAGCTATCTTGCTGGTTTCATTTTTGTTGAGCTTCGTTGTCTGCTGTTGCCTGAGTCCTAGGACACCAAAGTCTTCATGTCTTACCCTGGGGTCTTAGAACATAAGGGACCTTGTAAGAAGGGAAAGGAGGGTAGGGAATAGGAACGATTTCAAGAGTGAGACATCCTAGTTGGGGTGTTTGTCACATGGCCAGGAGTGTCTTGGTGTCATCAAAAAACAAGGAGCGTTTGTATCCTCTTGGACTTGCAGATTGGATGGGAAGTGCCATGCCTTGGAGGCTTGGTTCTCACCTAGTGGATGCGGTCACGTATAACAGATGAGTCCAGTGTTGCTGGCCTCATCTCTGGGCTTATAATCTGGTGGCTTTCCTAAGAGAGGGTGGAAACACCCAGAAGTGGGGCTCAGCGGGATGAAGTGGGGCTCAGTTGGAGGAAACAGTCACTGGGAATGTGTTTTTGGGGACTACATCTTGTCTTAGGTGTCTCTCTCTTCCTTATCCTAAGAGATGGGGTGAGAAATGGGGATGGAAGGAGATGGGCCAGAGCAGGGTTTGGTATCTAAGATGTGAGTCTCCATCTTCTCAGTCACATGGGCCTGTGAGCCTGGGACTGTCACATTGTCCTGTGATTGTTGGTAACATGTTGGTGTCAACATAATCTTGGAGATTTTAGTTTTCTTTCTTAGGCTCAGTTCCTCCTGTCCCCATGTCTAGTGTGGGGCGACCCTCTGGTTCCCTGCCTAAGAGAGGACTAGAAGTTTCCAAACAGACTGTGTCCTACGACACTGAGCCACCAGAGCACGCCCATGTGACTGTCCCTGCAGTGCAGGTGCCTGGTCCCAAGCCTGGGCTAGTGGAGGTCAGCCGGCTGAGATGATTCAAAGGACAGAGAAGCAGACTCTGCTTCTCCCCATTTCTGGTCTGGTTTCCTTGAGCCAGCAATTGTTTGCTGATCGCGTCTCTGGACCACAGGAGAACAGAGCCCAGTGGGTTTTGCTAACAAATAACAAGTCCAGGAGCGATGGCTGCTGAGGAGGCAGATCTCTCCTGACTAGCCACAGGACTCTGCTTCAGTTCAACTCCACTGAGCCTGCAAACAAACAGAAACAACGAGCCGGTCCAACAGGAGCTGAGTCTGTGCCTACGCTCTAAGGGTTACATCTTTTCACTGCTGTTTAAAGATGGGGTCTCACTATGTGTTCAAGGCTGGCCTGGAAGTGGAGATCCTCCTGCTTCAGCTTCCTGACTGCTTGGGAGTACCTCTTGCACCATCACTTGTAAGGCCAATAGGTGGTGGGGGATGCTCCTGGAGGTCAGAGGACACTAGCAGGGGTCAGTGCTCTTCTCCTACCAGGTGGACTCCAGAGATGACACTCAGGTCGTCAGGCTTGGCTGCAGGTACCTTCACCCACCAAACCATCTCGCCAGTCCCCAAGATACTTTCCTTATGAACAGCCCGACAGCTAGCAGGCGTGGACTCTTTGATGGATTCTGAAGTCACGTGAGTCGGGGAGGGACACTGTTGCACGCTTTTCGTACTCACAGTGCAGTTACATGTCAAAGCTCCGAGAAGCCCTGCAGCCAAGAAGCACACCTGCTTGCTGTCAGTGTCCCCGCTGTGTGCCCTTTGTCACCCCCACAGACTTGCTCCAGAAACACTATTTGGACCTCAGTGCCCTGGAGACAAATGCTCAAAAGCAAAGCAAAACAAACAACAGCAACAGAAAACAACGACGAAGAGGAGTGTATAGAATAGTCTGCCCTTTGCCCTCAATAAGGACAGTAGTGGCAGCAGACTGTTGGGGTACTCCGTAGAAATAAAACCAGACTCTGCCGGGCACCACCAGCTGTGAGGGACCCGTTCTCTCCTCGTGGTCCCACAACTGAGGGTTTCCTCTTTTCGTCCCTTTGAGCTGTGTAGCAGTGTCTAAGGATGTTGGCTTTGTTTTTGAGACAGGGTCTCGTGTAGCCCAGGCTGTTCGCAAATTCGCTACGTGGCTGAAGATGGCCTTGAATTCCTGACCCTCCTGTTGACTACAGGTGCTCACCACCAAAGCCTGGTGTATGCACTGTGGGGCCTGGAGCCCAGGGTATTGTTCAGTCTCGCTCGCCAGTACTCCCCTGACCCGGCCCCTGAGGATGCCTGTTCTCTTTTAATAATTCGTTTTATTCCTCGAATTCCCAGGAATACTTTGTTTGGTTATCTGAGTTCTCTGACCTGTACATCATGTTGTCTTTCTTTTTTTTTTTTAGAAAAGACTCATTTGTTTTTATTTCATGTGTAGTTGCCAGCTTGTCTGTGTATGTGTCATGTGCATTAGTGCTCACAGAGGCCAGAGAAGGGTACTGGATCTTCTGGAGTGGGATTATAGACGGTTACAGTGAGCCGCCATTGCAGGTGGTGAGCGCCGAACCTGGGGCTTCTGCAGGAGCAGCCAGTGCTCTTAGCCACTGAGTCATCCTCCAGCGCCAGAGCTTGCAGAGAGGGTAGTGAATTTTCAAGCGTGTGGCTCAGTGCCTTTTATTTATACAAATGACTCTTGTCCCCTGTCTGTCCCTCCCTGCGCTTTTTATGGAGCACAGGATTATGGAAGAATTTAAAATAGGTTTTTGCATGTTCAAACCCATTTGTTCTCTTGATCCCCATTTGTGTATTTGGCATTCACTTCTACACAAATGGGAAAGTGCAATTCTGCTTTCTCAGGGTTAGCTCAGGCTATGTGAGAGCCGGTCACAAAGAAACAGAACGGGAGAGAGATCAAAATTACATGTGTCCCAGGACCCTTTATTAGAGACCAAGCTTGCTGAAAATTAGTCCAGCCTTTTCAAAGGATCAGTCAAAGGCAGAAGGCTGAGCCCCTTCCTGACTGTGCACTAAGGAAGACTTCACAGAGGGTCGGTGAAACGGTTCGGTGGATAAACGTGCATCGCAGAAGTTGATTCCTGGACTCCATGTGGTGGAGGAGAGGACTGACTCCTAAGAGTTTCTTCTGAGCACTGCACATGAACCATGACATCACACACGCACACACACACCCACGCACACACCCATGCACACACCCACGCACACACCCACGCACACACCCACGCACACACCCACGCACACACCCACGCTCACACACACATGCGCGCGCACACACACACAGAATATAATTGTTTTTGTTGTTATTATTACTTTACTTTTGAGACAAGGTCTTACTATGTAGTCTTGTCTGGCCTGGAGCTTGGTCAGACTGGCCTCTAACTCACAAGAGACCCATCTATCTTTGCCTCCCAAGTGTTGGGATTAAAGGTGTGAACTACCACACCTAGCTAGAATATTAACAATTATTATTTTTATAATTTTATGTTGATATACATATCTGA
>NC_022015.1:37559465-37565100 GCF_000317375.1 Microtus ochrogaster
CGGCTGAGTAATTGTTTTTAAAGAAAGACCACTCTACATGCTGGGGAGATGGTTCAGTGAGTTAAAGAGCTTGCTATGTGGGCATGAGGACCCGAGTCCAGATCTCCAGCACCCATGAGAAAGGGGGACACGATAATGCACGTACCTGTAACCCCAGCACTGGGGAGGCTGGGACAGGTGGATCACTGGGAGCTCCCTGGCTCTCTGGGAGCGTCAGGTTCAGTAAGAGTCTGTCTTAAAGAATAGCTGGAAAATAATGGGAGACAGCTGACACTGACCTCTGGCCATCATGTGCATCTATCTGTATGGGTGAGTGCATTGTGTGTGTACACATACATACACGCACACACATGTGAACACGTGTGCATGCAAACACACGCGATCATGCACACATACACACTGGACACACGTTAAGGAAACACCCCTTTGATTTGGAGCACTCTGCCCAGGTGTGTGTGGTGAGTCAGCTTTCCCTTATGGCACTGCTGAGGATAAGAACATTGGGTAGTAACAGTCCAGAGTCAAGAAACATTGCTGAGGACCTCATCCAGGTGTGTCCTATGTCAGGGTTCCATATTGTGATGGTTAGTTTTAGTTGTCAATTTAATACAACCTAGGATCACCTGTGAAGAGAGCCTCAAAAAGGGATTATCTACACTGGGTTGGCCAGTGGGCGTGGCTGGGGGCAGGTGGATTGTCTTGATGAATTAATTGATGTGGGAAGACCCTGCCCATTGTGGGTGGCACCATTCCCTATGCAGGGCTCCTGGACTATGAAAAGAGAGGAGAACTAGACCTGAGTACCCAAAGCAAGCTAATATGCCTGCATTCGTTTTGTTAAGCTCTCTACTGGGGATATGATGTGACATGATATGATGTTTGGAGTTCCTCTCTCGATTTCCCCACAATGACAGACCATAACCTGGAACCGTAAGCTGTTTGTGATCAAGGTAGAATGCACAGGGATGCAAGGGACCTTACCTGTGGCCTCAGAGTCAACTGCTGTGGGTCGGACAGTTCAGATAAGGCCCGCAGCGTTTGCCGTGGAGAGGCAGACGTCTGATGAGGTTCTGGAATGTTCTGTGCTTGTGGTCTCTTTTCATCTGAGGATCTGAAAACATCACATAATTATACTCTGCAGAGGCCCCCTGTAGTGGGTCTAATCAGATCCAGGTCAAGCCTGTTTGAGGTGCATTAAAACGAACAGCTAGCACGGCGCTCGAGTCTAGCTCTGCTGTAACCAACTCCAGCTGACTCAGACTCTCTATAGTTTTTTTTGTTTTTTTTTTTGTTTTTTTGCATTTCTTTATTTGTATGTGCATGCAGCCCTGTTGCTCATGTGGAGGTTGGAAGACAACTTGTGAGAACCGGTTCTCTTCCCTCACATGAGGTCCTGGGATTGAATTCAGTACATCAGGCTTGGCAGCAAGAGCTCTTTACCCTCCGAGCCATCTTCCTGGTCCTGACCTGGACTGTTTTGATAACTTTGAGTCAGAGAGAGATACAAGCATTTCAACAAACTCATGTGGAAACTTTGTCATGTAGGGAATCCTTGGGTGACCCTGGACCACTGAGGTATCATGGCCTTTTATTAGCACCAACTAGCCAGCGCATTTGCATATATGTGAGGTGTGTGTGTGTGTGTGTGTGAGAGAGAGAGAGACGTATGCACTGTGTGTGCATGTCTTCTTCTCTACAATAAAGGCAGAGGCCGGAGGAAGCCACCAGTTACTCTTCTCTATCACTATCCACCTTGTTCTTTTGAGAAGCCTCTCTCACTGAGCTTAGAGCTAGGCTGGCTGTCAGCAAGCCCCAGCCATCTTTTTTCCTCTGCCCTCAACACATCTGGATTTCACTCACAAGGCCACACCTGGCTTTTTAGGTGAGACTTAGAGATTTTGGACTTGGGTTCATGTTTGCGCAGTAAGCACTCATGTCCCCTGAAACATCTCTCCCCAGCCCCCAGGATATTTTTGACACGACTTTATGGAAAGACATTGTACGGAAATGTTGGAAAGTACGTGCTTGAGCTCATAAACTGTAAAATGCTCCTTTCCTGTGGCCAGCAATGCACACGAGCCAGAGAGGAAAAGAGCGGCCGGTGAGCTGTAATTTCCCAGAGGTCCATAACTTGTCTTTCATCTTCCATTCATCAGGAGACTTTAATCAGGGGGCATATTCCGAGGCAGTCATCCTGGGAGGAGGGGCCTCTATTGTGTATGCACAGAATACTTCTGATGTCTCTGAAGGGACTCCTGAGTCCTAGAAGGGAGAAGCCTACACAAAAATCCCTTTGTTCTTGCAACCTGGCTGCAGGGAATTGCAGGATGGGTCCCTTGCTTCCAATACAGCTGTGATAGTCTCTGTCCCCACAGGTTGTGCAGAACAGTCCTGGTCTGCAGAGGAGGGTGGGAGCAGGAGAGCCAGGCACATTAGCTATCTGCTGCAGATACCAAGATAGAACTTTCTGGCCCTATGAACCCACCCTGTCTTCCTCAGACAAGCACCTAGGGATTTGTTTGTTTAAGAGGGGACCGAAGCCATAGGAAGCCCTTGATAAGACCACACCCCTGTTCCAATGGCCCTTCGAGGGTGAGGGTGAAGGAGCCCACAACGCCCTACCCCCCACATTCTTCTCCTTGGCTAATTCACAAAAATATCTATTTCACTGAACAAGAAGAAAAACAGTATCGTGTGTGATATAGGACCATTGTGACACTCACACTATGTTAAACAATCTCAGCCTGGTGGCAGGGATCACAGATAAAGGGATAGCTCCAGCAGGCAGCTGTGCCTCTGAGGAGTCAAAGGGGGTCAGGAGCCAGGGAAGTGAGGGAGATCTCACAGCTTGAGTTCCTCTGTAACCTTTTTGGAGAGAGTTCGGTCAATGTTTCTGAGGATGTGGGGGAGAGAAATTGAAGTTCTTGGGCTCTGTCCTCAGAGCCATTTAAGTGGGGTCTGTTGGAGCCCAGGGTGATCCTACCATTTAGGATGTCATTTAGAATGTCATCTGAGCTGCCAACAAACACCTGAGAGAAGGCTGCCTGCCTACTCAGGGCACTGTCCTGCTCAGCGCCAGGACTGACAGCTGACCTGATCTGGTGTGGAATACAGTGATGGATAAGTTCCCATGAGGCTCTGTTGGGAGCTCAATGCAGCCAAAACCAAGCAGGAAACGAGTAGGGAAGATGTGGGCCTATGGGAATGGTAGAAAAGTCTGTAAGGAAAGGTGGAACTGTGATTTATCCTGCCTCGGAGTGGCTGGGAAGCCCTGTTTCGTAGGTGCCAGTCTAGCTGGACCATAGAGGATGCACACATTCTCCTCGGTGGAGGGGTGCATCAACTTTCTTGGGATGCCATGATGGGGGCTTCAACAACAGGCGCCATCAACTCACGTCTCAGAGGCTAAAGGCCTGATGCAGAGGTATCACGGGGCTAGCTCCTCTGGAAGCTTCTCTCCTTGGCTTACAGATGCCATCTTCTCCTTACATCCTCATGAATTCATCTGTGTATGCGTTTGTATTCTCATCTCTTCCCACAGAGGAGGTCACCATGGCAGCAGAGCCAGGGGTCGCTGAAAGAATAGGCTCTTCGGTTCTTCAGGATGCAGAGCCTGAGACAAGGGTTTGGGTCCTCCATGTGATTTATTGAGGGCTTGAAAATGTAACTCGGTGCTTGCATACCTGTGCCAGGGCCTGGGTTCAATCTCTCATATCCACCTAGGAAGGAAGTGAAAGCAGCCGAGGCAGCGTTGGTGGGGGTGGGGGCCTCTAGGAGGGCCATGAGGGATCTTAGAGAGAGTCTGGAGTGTGACTTACACTACATAATCGGCACCACTGTGGGGCCTTTCTTTCTCTAGGTCAGGTGTCACCCTATGACTCTCCTGACTTGGAGTCCCCATGTGTTGTTCTGGGTCAGGTGACTCCTGTGGAGTTGGTGGCAATTCAACAGGGTGACTGCCAACAGGAAAGGCTGGGGCTCACAGAGAATGTGGAAAGAGTGCTGGGTGGAGCTTGGGGCCTGCAATGGCCAAGTTAAGTGGTGCTGGGAAGAGAGCTGTCTACAGAATCTCAGACACGAAGTCAGGGCTCCGCATGCGCTGAAGGTTCCATGGCTCTGTGGACACCTGTGCTTCTGGACTTTCTATGAGCTGCAGGGAGTCCACTTTGGGCTGCTCATTGACCAGGAAAGCAGGTCCGCGCCTTCAGAGCTTCTGCTGCCATATATGAAGCCTGTCTGTGGTCTCTCCCCTGGGTTCTTGCTCCAGGGGTCTCACAGGTGGTAGGGAGTCAGTGACAGGGATGATAGGGGCCCTCTCCAGGGCCCAGGGCCCAGGAGCAATGTCTGAAGAGCCGCTTAGTCTCCTGTAGTAGAGGTGACTCTCGCCTGCTGGAGACATCAGAGTGAACCGAATCCATACACAGATCTGTGGCTGCCCAGTGGAAGAGAGGGCTGGCTGAGTGGTGAGCACCAGCCACCAAGTGGACATCCACAGTCCCAGAGTGGACAGTGAATACCAAGCATGGGCCGCCGGGGGAAGGGCAGCCCAGTCCCTGGACCGGAGAGTTTAGGGTAGAGGGTGGAGTATGCCAGCCAGGAGGGCCCTGTACCAGATAGGGACAGGTGCAGGGAGAACCTAAAGTCCAGGTCCACTTTGATTTGTTACTTCGGCACCTCAGTCTCAGGTTCGAAACCAAATGACATCGAATTCACAATCAGGAAGTAGAGAGATGAACGCTGGTGCTCAGCTCACTCTCTCCCTTTTATTCAGTCTAGGACCCCGGCTCATGGAATGGGTGCCCCCACATTCAGGATGGATCTTCCTTCCCCATCAACCCAATCTAGAAACTTCCTCACAGTCTCTTCAGAGATTCTGGATCCCGTCAGATAGACCTCCACGTTAACCACCACACACACACCAGAGACCCTGAATGTGCTGCCATGTCCTGGGCAGGAAGTGGGGTGCCTTCATTCAAGCCACTGTGTTCCAGGGGAGCTACCAACGCAGGCTTTGGAGCTGCTACAATTCTTTGTGCCCCAGGCACTGACCTTGGCTTCAGGGTGCTGAGTAGCCTGTTGGCAGATGACCCTTTAGCCCACAGCTCCACTGAGTCCATCCTAGGCTTGGGGTGGAGGAGTGGGTGAGGGTGGAGACTTAACTCAAATCCTGCCCTGTTTTGATTCTGCATAGGTGGTAAAGGGTCCCAGCACCCTCACTCCTGTCCCCAGGGCAGTCTGGGGATGGGTTTATCTTGTCTATTCTTCATATTCATATTTCAAGGGCAGAGGAGCATGCCGAGAAACAGGGTGAGATCTTTCCGGGGGGTGGACCACCGCATGATAGCAAGCTGTTCTTAGAAATTAAGTAGTAAAGCTGGGTGTGGCAGCTCAGTGTTTGCAGTCCTCCTGCCGAGATAGCAGGGCTGCTTTGATTTGATAGCCAGGGTGGCTCACTAAAGAGCCAAAATGGAGGCCTGGTGGGACGGCTTACCAGTTAAGAGCATATACTAACTACTCTTACAGGAACCTGAGTTTGGCTCTCAGCACCCACATGAGGCAGCCCACAACTACCTGTAACTCCAGCTCCAGGGGATCTGATGCCCCTGGTCTCTGTGGGTACCTGCACATGCTACCT
>NC_022015.1:37565200-37571519 GCF_000317375.1 Microtus ochrogaster
CACATGCTACCTTCCCAGGGGATCTGATGCCCCTGGTCTCTGTGGGCACCTGTACATGCTACCTTTCCAGGGGATCTGATGCCCCTGGTCTCTGTAGGTACCTCCACATGGAGGAAGGAGAAAACTAACTCTTATGGGTTGTCCTCTTCCCGCCATAGGCTTGCTGTCACATGCTCATCCACATTTTATATAAATTAAATACAATAAAATTTGATTTAAAAAAGACCCTAAATGGCAAAAAAAGAAACACATGGGCCCGTTGAACAGCAAGCATTAGGATTCTCTCATTTTATTAAAGTGCAGTTTGCTTTTTAAGCTGAAGGGCAAGAAGGCAGGCCGAGGCGGAGACTGCTTTTTAACGCTAGCAGCTGTGTGTCGGCAGTCTAGGAGAGATAAGGCGAAGGGTTCAGATGCACACTGCTTACTTTTTTGCATCAAAGCTAAGTGAACAGTGAGAATGCCTCTCTGTAGAACTGATGCCTCCCCACCCACCACCAACCCCTGGGAAACATGGATGCCCTGAACTCTTAAATAACTCTGGGAACAGCAGGCTGATTGTGCAGCAGGGCCCCTAGCTGCCCCAGGTAGCCGTGACTTCCTGTGCCCAAGTGGTGACTTGAGATTCCACCCTGAGATCCTGCAACCAGGAAATATCAGCTTACAAACCTGCAGTGCCTTAAGGTAATCGTGAGAACTACATTAAAGTTCACGTCTTAATTAAGCCCAACACCAGCCTAGGAATTGCAGGCATGTGAGGGCTTAGCAGTCTTGAGAGATCTGGTTTCCCGGGGGCCAGGAGTGGGGACTGCTGGGAACTCAGAGAGAGGTATCCATTGCAGCCGGGGCACCGGGCTCACGCTGCCCAGATCACTCCTGCAAAGGCAGAATGCATTGTGCACGTGGCTGTCCTCTGCTTCTCTAGCGGTGATACCACTCTCTGCCTTTATAAGCTACCTGTCCCCTTGCTTCAGGCAAGGTGTGTGGATTGCTGCTTCCACCCAACGTGGTCCTCCCTCCTCAGCCCTCATTTGATGGTGGGTGTTGATGCTTAGTCAGGACCTTACCCAGTGCTGCCAAAGGACTGGGGCGAGGGGTGGAAACAGCCCACCTCCTTCCCCAGCTCCCAATTGCTAGGATCAAATGTATGAGCTAGACAGAGACTTTACTCTTTGTCATTTTATTTTATTTGACATTTATTTACTCTCGGTGGAGGACATGGACATGCCAAGGCATGGGTGGAGGTCAGGAACAGCTTATGAGGACGGGCTCTTTCCTTCCACCATGTGGGTCTTGGGGATTGAACTCAGGTTGTCCACAGGCTTGGTGGCAGGTGCCTTTCCCTTGAACATAAATGATGATTTTTGAGGCAGGGTTCCTTAGAGCCCAGGCTGCCTTCCTCCAACTCCCTAAACAGCTAAGGGTGACCTTGAACTTCTTATCCTCCTGTCTCTGCCTCCAAAGTGCTGGGATCACAGGTGTGCACTACCACGTTTGTGTCTTTTTGAACTTGGGGATCCAGCAAGAGCCAATCGTGTGTGTTCATGTGTGTGCATGAAGGCCTTACATGTTCCTAATCACCTCGCACTCGTGGCATCCGTACACAGCAGATATGTTCAGTTTCTGCCGTTATAATCTTCATCGTGGAGATGACCTTCAGGACACGCTTACCATATCCATACAAGGCAGGGGCTACAGCTGGTTAAGGTAGATGTTCCCTCCCTGTGGACACTCTGAGTCAATTCCAGTCACCGCGGTTAATACCTCAGCCAGGCAGTACGACTTCAGACCTCAGCATCACGTGTCCTGAGTCCCAAATCAAGATGCCACCTGCCACACTCCTGCAGAAGCTTCTGTTCTTGGCTCACAGATGGCATCGTCTCCCTGTCCTCACATGACTGTACTCTGTGTGGCTGTGTCCTCATCCACAGTCAGACTGGCTCTTGACCTTCCTAGAGAACTCATCTCTCCTAATCTATTGAGAGACCGCCATCTCCAGAGACAGTAGCAGGCTAGGTTTGTGGGGGCCAGGACTCAGCAAATGGGTTTGGAGGACAGAGTCCAACCCTCACATGATCTTTGTGGGTGTCAATGAATGGGTTCCCTCGGATCACCCTGTGCAGCCAGCCTAGCTTTAACATCCCAGCAGCCTTTCACCGTCATAGGACAATTCTGTCATTTAACCCAAAACATCTCTTGGTAGGAGAGAAGTCTGACTTTTCTGTATAAGGAGATGTTGGAAGGTAAAGCAGGGGAACACACCCTTCACAGGAGCAAGGAGGGGCAGAGGAAGGCAGGGTGGGGTCTTCCTCATTGTTTCCTGAGATGTTCACAATGGTGCCATGTATTAGTCAGCTCAGGCTGCTGTAACAAAACACCTTAGGTTAGGCTGCTTAAGGAACAGAAATGTATTGTGGCACATTTTTTTTTTTTATTGGTGGCACGAAGTCTTGAATAGAATCCCAGTGGGGTTGGTGGCAGGTGAGGGCACTCTGACTGGCAGGTGGCACCTCTTTCAGAAAGTGGGGATAGGAGATGGGAGAGGGTGTATGGGGAAAGGGAGACCTCTGAGGTCTCTTGATAGAAACACAGGTCAGGACAAGGCTCTGTCCTATGTTAGCCTTCTGCAGCTATAATAAAATACCTAAGAGAATTAACTTATAAAGAGAAGAAGTTTCTTTTGGCACACCTTCCTGGTGACTTAGTAGGTTATCCCCTTGCTTTGGGCCTATGGCAAGGCAGAGCACCGGGGAAGAAAAGCTGAGTAGCACCTCAGGTATACCATGAACCAAGAAACAAGGAGACGGTGCTGAGGTCCCATAATTCCTCAGTTACCTAAAGACCTCCCACAAGGACACATGTCCTAAAGGCCCTCCAGTGCCCAGGCACTCCACTGTGGCATGAAATTCTCCTGGGGGAGATGCATCCACTCACCCCAACAGAGAGATGAGTGATGATTCCATCCAAGTGCAGCTTGTTGAACCAATGAGTATTGTCCCCACTCACAGGGTCGAGGACCCTGAAGAGCTGCATCACCTAAGTCTCATAGAATCCCACCCTCCTGTTAGCCTCCCTACCTCTCCGTACCCTAGAATCTTCTGAGAGGTAGAATCACGTGCGGCTGGGAGGGAGGCACTGGAGCAGGTGGCTGGAATCTTGAGATTAGGTCCCTGATCCTTCCCATCATCCTTCCGTGAGGGGACATCAACAGGCTGGACCTTGAGGGTCTCCTGCCTTCCCAGCTGCTCTGATGAAGATTGTCACTGTTGTCACACTATGGGGACAGATCTGCTTCCGTCGTCCTGCAGACTGAGCCTTTAAAGCTTGGGGGATGGGCAACACCTAAGCTTCAGTTTGCCCTGTGCTTGGGCTCCCCTTCTTGTCCCTGTGGCAAAACACTTGATCCCTGCAACTCAAGGGAGGAGGGTTCATTTTGACTCATGGCTTCAGGGGGTTCAGTTCATCACAGTGTGGGAGTCGTGGTGTCAGGAAATGAATGTGGTGATGGCCATGTGTGGTAGAACTTTCTCCAGAGCATCCAGGCCCAGGAAGACATGACTGGAAGAAAGCTGCCCCATAACCCTCAGAGGCCAGCCTGCCTCTACCAGCCACGCTCCCCAGAGAGGTTCCACAAGCTGCCCAAACAGTGCCGTCAAGACCAAGTGTTCAAACACGCACGCTTTCAGATTGCATCCATAAGGCCCCACAAATACGGCTAACTTCACCCACCTCCATAAAGACCTCATCTCCAGCCCTAGGCACACAGAGGCAGGGTGTCCACTGATCTGTGCAGGATCACAGACAGTCAGTCAGTCTGTCTTTACTTCTCTCCTTCCTCCTGCTCCTTAACAGCTGTGTCTTTACACTGTCAAAAATGTGACATCGACAGGCTGGAGAGACAGCTCAGTGGGTACAGGGTTTATGGAGCAAGTCTGAAGACCTGGGTTCAAGTCCTAATACCCACATTAAAAAAAGCTGTGTGGTGGTGATGGTGGAGGTGGTAGTGGGGTGCATGCCTGTGATCAGAACTGGAGAGATGGAGACAGGGGGATTCCAGGAGCTCACTGATCTAGCCAAACCCACGAGCTCCAGGTTCAGCCAGAGAAACTGTTGAGAAATCAGGCGGAGAATTAACGGGCAAGTCACCTGATGGCAACCTCTGGCCTCTGCAGGCACATGCACACAGGTGCACGTGGAATGAAGAAATGGACCCTTGTGCTCTCTTCACCCTCATCCCTAGGATTTTAGCATGTTTAGAAATGGATTGTCAGGGTGCTTTTTCCAGTCTAGTGTCTGACGGTGCACGTGTGCGTGCACACACCTGTGCACAGGTGTGAAAACTGTCAACTGTAATGCAGACTCCTCAGTTGGTTTATTTTGCTGCTTTCAGTAGATTTCCCACAGGCTGCTAGGGTTGCCTGTCACGTGTAGGCAATGGTTTCATACCCACCTCTCATCTTCCTCTCAGCCTTTATTTTATTTATTTATTTTTAGATAAATCTCCCTATGTCAGCCTGTCTAGTCTAAAACTCGCTCTGTAGACCAGGCTGGCCTCAAACTCACAGAGTTCCACCGGTCTCTGCCCCTCAAGTGCTGGGCTTACAGGTGTGTGCCACCACCGCAGGCCCTTGGGTGAGCGACATACACAGAGGTCTGCAAACAGCTTGCTGGAATCGGTTCTTCCTCTTTGCCATGTGATCCCAGAGATTGCACTCAGTCATCAGACTTAGTGGCAGAAGCCTTTGCCCTCTGGGCTATCTCACCAGTCCTAATGTTGTAATTTGTTGTGTGTCGGTGGGGGGGGAGGGGCTTGTGCATTGAGCTCAGTGCCTCCGAGGCCGGAAGAGTGCATCAGATCCCCTAGGACTGGAGTTACAGGCAGATGAAAGCCACCGTGTGGGTGCTGGGAACTGAACCTGGATCCTTTGTAAGATCAGCCAGTGCCCTTACGGGCCGAGGCCTCTCTTCAGCTTCCTTCCTCCCTCTGCACCCACCCAGGTTTTATTTTATTGTTTGGCCTTGTCCGATTGCATTTGCTACCAACATGAACCTAACTGGCAGATTGACAAGGCTTTGCTGCTGGTTCAGTGGTGACACCTTTGAGACTCTGTTCACACATTAAGTACGAGGCTGAGGCTTCTCAAAGAAACCTTCGTCCCTTCATTGGACTGTCAGGGAGTCCATGTAATTCCATCTGCAGTATAGACATTCTCATGTAACTTCCATCCCTAGATCAACCCCCCTGAAGGAGTCAGTCACATGTTCCTGGGTTGCTCTGAAGCCTTCTTGGTTTTCCTGGACTTCTGAATTCAGTCAGATTGTATTTTATTTGAAATTTCTTTCTTTTTTTTTTCAGTTTTTTTATTGATATTTATTGAGCTCTACATTTTTCTCTGCTCCTCTCCCTGCCTCTCCCCTCCCCCCTCCAACCCTCCCCCAAGGTCTCCATGCTCTCAATTTACTCAGGAGATCTTGTCTTTTTCTACTTTCTACTTCCCATGTAGATTAGATCTATGTACGTCTCTATTAGTGTCCTCATTGTTGTCTAAGTTCTCTGGGATTGTGGTTTGTAGGCTGGCTTTCTTTGCTTTATGTTTAAAAACCACCCATGAGTGAGTACATGTGATAATTGTCTTTTTGCGTCTGGGTTACCTCATTCAAAATAATGTTTTCTAGCTCCATCCATTTGCCTGCAAAATTCAAGATGTTATTTTTTTTCTGCTGTGTAGTACTCCATTGTGTAAATGTACCACATTTTCCTTATCCATTCTTAGATCGAGGGTTGTTAAACTTAGGTTGTTTCCAGGTTCTGGCTATGACAAACAAAGCTGCTATGAACATAGTTGAGCACATGTCCTTGTGGCATGATTGAGCATCCTTTGGATAGATACCCAAAAGTGGTATTGTTGGGTCTTGAGAAAGGTTGTTTCCTAATTTTCCGAGGAATCGCCACACTGACATCCAAAGGGGTTGTACCAACTTGCATTCCCACCAGCAATGCAGAAGTGTTCCCTTTTCCCCACAACCTCTCCAGCATAAGTTGTCATCAGTGATTTTGATCTTGGCCATTCTTACAGGTGTAAGATGGAATTTCAGAATTGTTTTGATTTGCATTTCTCTGATGACTAAGAATGTTGAACATTTCCTTAAATGTCTTTCAGACATTTTAGATTCCTCTGTTGAGAGTTCTCTGTTTAGGTGTGTACTCCATTTCTTTATTGGATTATGTGATCTTTTGGTGTCCAATTTCTTGAGTTCTTTATATATTTTGGAGATCAGACCTCTGATGTGGAGTTAGTGAAGATCTTTTCCCATTCTGTAG
>NC_022015.1:37571744-37575624 GCF_000317375.1 Microtus ochrogaster
ATTCTTCTACATGTTGATATCCAGTTATGCCAGCACCACTTGTTAAGTATGCTTTCTTTTTTCCATTTGATATTTTTTGCTTCTTTGTCAAAAATCAGGTGTTCGAAGATACGTGGATTGGTATCCTGGTCTTCTGTTTGGTTCTCTGAATTTCTTTGGAGAGTCATAAAAGGTCTTTACCTTGGCCATAGAGACAGCTCAGCAGTCGAGAGCACTTGCCACTCTTCTAAAGGCTGGGAGTCTGGTTCCCGGCACCCAATCCTGGCAGCTCATCTTTGCCTGTAACGCCAGCTCCTGGGGATCCTACACCTCAGGTCTCTGAGAGCAACTGTGCTCACATGTGCACACCCACACCCACGTAGAAATATTTAAAGAATGTTTCTCTAAAGCTTTCATCAAGTTTTGGGATTAATGTCACACTTGTTTTATACAAAATTCTTTTTTCTCCCCCAGGACAGGTGAGATGGTTTGGCTGGTAAAGGTGGCTGCCACCAAGCCTAACTTCCTGTGTTCTGCCCCTGCAGCCCACATGATGGTGGCGGGAGAGAACCCTCCAAACACTATAGCCCACATGCCAAACTCCCCTCCGAAAAGATAACAGAAAGATGCTTTTGATTCGTCTATGCCTGAAAGAGCTTTGAACCTGAAATGGGAAATGCTCTGAGCAGCTCCTGTGAATTCCTCCAGGCTTGGCTCTCTTTGGAGGGCTAGGAAGGTGTTTCTAAACTCTCTCTCTCTCTGATTTGTAGTTCAATCTTTGAACTCTATGTAGCCAAGGTTGGATTTGAACTCCTGATCCTCCTTCCTCCACCTACCATGCACTGGGACTGCAGGTGTGTGGCACCACACCCAGCTTTAAACTTGGCTGTTAAAGAGAACACCAGGATAAATGCCCTCTCTATCTACCTTTACACCCTTGTGATGAGTTTATCTCTCTTGGAGTAATTGTTATCACAGAGTGCCTGTGGTTTAAGACTCAGATCAGCCCCTCCACCTGGTCCCCACCCCTCTGAGTGAGCGCATAGCTCCTGCTAGCCATCAGTGACCCAATGGATTGTCAGCCTTTGATGTCTTTGCCAATCTGATAGACAAATCAAAACTAAAAGCAAAACCCCTTGGAACACTTCATTTTGTGTTTCCTTAATCAGGACTGAGGTTGGATTCTCTCTCTCCTTCTCTCTCTCCTTCTCTCTCTCTCTCTCTATATATATATATATATATATATACATACATATATATATATATAAATATATATGTATTTATGTATATATAATTTTTGCAGTAAACTTTCCCACCTTTTGTTATTGCTTTTTGGGAGCTCTTTATATATTATAGCTCCTTAAACATACCACTGATCAGCAACAAATCTCCCTGGCATGTTACAAAAATTGCTTTTTTATTTGACAGTACCCAAGTTCACTGTACTGGGCAGAGGCCAAAGTGAGGGTGATTCAGCCTTGGGTCATGCAGAGAACCTGAACATGCCCATTGAATATCCAGAGCTAACTTGAGAATTTGACTCAGCTCTTCTGTGTCCAGTTTCAACAAGCTCTTCACAGGAAATGAGGGGAAATAAAGAAGCCAGGAGTGTGAGAACTCCCATCAGATGGAAATTTACTAGAGACACATGGAACCCTGCAGGTCAAAATTTGTTTCCTGAGCAGGGACCAGAGAAGCCAGGGAAGCCAGGTCTCAGCCAGGTTGGTTGAGTCTCTCCATGGTTGGTCACTCCAAGACAGGAGGGAGTTGCTTGCACAGTTTAAGTATCAGGATCTCTTTGAGGGGTTCTGGGAGGAAACTGCCAACATGTCTTCTGGAGATCAAGCCTTTTCATGAGGCTCCTGTTGGTTCCCACCCTTGGGTGAGGCCAGGGCTTGGAGGCCTTGTGCCAGCCCAGCCCAATAGCCACAGGGAGGGGCAAGGCGGGTCCTCTACCATGGAATCACCCCTGCATAGTCTGATGGAGTCCTTCAGGTAGCTTTTTAAACAAAGCAAACTGGCAGGCCAAGGGTTTCAGACCCATCTCTCTGGAGGCCAGTGTCTCACCCCAGCTCCGACACCAGCCAAGGTCCCAGCAAAACAGAGCCTGAAGGTGTCTCGGAGGATGAGGGGAAGGGGCAGGCTCCGCCTCTGAGTGCTGCCGATGATGTTGAAGTGACAGGCCAGTGTAGAGGCCATTAAAGTGGATCCTCCTTCTGTCCCGGGATGAAGCCAGCTGGGAAGTGCTCTTCTGGGGCTGGAGAAGAACTAGATGGCACCAAATTGTAGAGACAACTGTGTCAGGAAGTCACAGGAGAGGAGTCTGGGAATTTTGAACCCCAAGCTCTGATGCATACTGCAGGGCCACGGCCTCGCCATGGTGGCCAGTGTGTGCTCCAAAGACCTGAAGTAATTGTTTGGGCTCCATGAGGGTCAGTCACTGAGGGGTGCAGAGGGCACATGGCCCAGCCTGCTGTGGGGGGCGGCAGGGAAGTTGCTCTAGACCCCAGTGGGAAGGAGCAGGGTGTCCTAAGACGATTGGCGTCCATGCTCCATGACATCCAGACTGGGTAGCAGGCCACTGTCCAGGATGGGAGCCAGGGAACTCTCCATAGTCTGGGAGACTCTTTAGGCTGGTGAGGGGGCTCAGCATCCCGTAGCCAGAAAGCTCTTTGAACCTCAGCAGAGAGTGAGATTTGGAAAGTTCATAGTGATGGGCAGCAGGGGTGCTGGGAACTCCCCTGACTCTTTCCCTAACCCCCACCCAGGTCATGGGCTGGGCTCCTCCCATAAAAGGCAGACTTATGTGGATCTGCTCCTTGTGTTGAATGTGCTGGTTTTGCATCAGCGAAGAGTGGTGGCCGTGTATGTCATGTGAGTGGGTGATTGAGTGCCCACCCAGAGTTGACAAGCGGTCACCATGAGCGGCACTGTTCTATTCACCTCAGAGAAATGCAGGACCCTGTTCCCACTCCATTCTGGAACGTGTGTGTATGTGTGTAACCAAATCCAGTACCTGGAAAATGCCCATCTTTCCAATGGTATTGAACTGCAAGTTTTTGTACATTATCTTATTATATGCATATTATGAGACAGGATCTCACATACCTTGGTCTGGGCTCAGATTTCCTATATATCCAGGGATGACTTTGAACTTCTGATTCTTCTTATTCCCCTTTCCTGGTGCAGGCATGCACTGTTGTGTCTGTACAGGATTGACCTAACCAGGGTGGTGAAGGAATGGAGAGAGAACAAACCCGGGGACACAGAAAAGCTGCGATCCGGTGGTCTGCAGGGGAGAAGCTGGAGCACCTGGAGGATCAGCACGTTTATTCTGTTCAGTTGAACAAGGATGTGGGATTATTACACATAGATAAATGAAGGGGCAGGATTATTATATACAACTGATAAGGAGGTGGGATTATTACACATAGATAAATGAAGGGGCAGGATTATTATATACAGTTGATAAGGAAGCAGGATTATTGCACATAGGTAAACGAAGGGGCAGGATTATTATATACAGTTGCTAAGGAGGCTAAGCACCCTACATTACCTTCTTCAAAACTAGAGACTGCTAACTGGCACAGATCTGCTGCGTGGGTATGGGTAAGTGTTTATGAACCTGGTGGTGCTGCGTGTGATCCAGCACCCTGGAGGACAGACAGGGGGATTGCTGCAAGGGTAAGGTCAGACAGGGAAGAGAGAGTCCCAGGCCAGCCAGGAACAGTGTGAGATCCTGTCACAAAAAAGATTTAACATATTTTTCTCAGTCTTTGATTTATAATATGCAATCATAGCTATAACTAACATCTAAGTGGGCACAGGTGGATAAATGGATACATGTGTGTGAGAGAGTGTGTGTGTGTGAGAGAGTGTAGAATGTGTGTCTATGTGTGTG
>NC_022015.1:37575724-37585356 GCF_000317375.1 Microtus ochrogaster
TGTGTGTGTGTGTGTGTGAGAGAGAGAGAGAGAGAGAGAGAGAGAGAGAGAGAGAGAGAGAGTAGAATGTGTGGTCTATGTGTGTGTTGTATATATATGTATGTGGTGTGTGTGTGGGTGTGTGTGTGTGTGGCACATCTCCTATGCACACACTGAGAACTGACATTTTTCTGGCTCTTACATTACACTTTTATGTTTCCATAAACCACACTCTGTAATTATAAGGCAATAAAAACAAAAATTTATAACCTGAGCATGGGTGTCTAACAGGCCTCTTCTAAATTAGGTCAAAGCAGAAGAAAAACCTGGAATCATAGCTTCTAAATTTCTGGGTATGGTGAGGCCGCCTTCTGCCCCGAGTCTAATGCGTTCTGAAGGAATGAAGGAGAATGAGATTAGGGAACAGAGTGGTTCACACATCAGCAGGAGGCTGTGAGGCTCAGAATCATGGGCAGCCCTGTGCGCTGGGGGTGCACAGCACTCCTGAGAAGCCTAAGGAAACAAAAATGGTCTCACAGGACAAGAAGGAGCCATCCACCAAAGCCGCTGGGAGGGGCGCTGGAGTGGCAGCTGAACTGGAACAGGGCTCGCTGCACCAACCTCAGAACTGAGTCTGGCATCCAGCCCCCAGGTAAAAAGTTGAGCGTGGCACTAGCAAGACGACTTGTTGAGTATTGCCAACAAGCCTGGTGACCCGAGTTTGGTCTCTGGTACCACATGGTAGAGGGATAGCGTTGTCTCCTGCAGGTTGCCCTCTGACCTCTATAGACACCATAAAACAAAAGCTGTGTGGGAGAGATGGTTCTGTGGTTAGGAGGGTGTACTTCTTTTACAGAGGACTTGAGTTCAGTTCCCAGCACCATTTCAGAGGGCTCACAACCGCCCATCATCCCATCTCCTGGGGCTCACTGGCCAGGAGGCCTACCTTAATAAGTGTCCCAAGCCAGTGAGAGACTGAGTCTCAAAAACCAAACCATACAAAGCTGAGGACAACTGAGGAATGCCACCCGAAGGTGTCCTGTGACTTCCCCATGCACACCCCCCCTCCCACGTGCACACTGACAGTGAGTAACCCTGAGGAAATTGTGTTCCACAGGTGGTGTTTCATCCAGACTCATTTCTCAGTCCAGGAAGCTGAGATCAGGGCCTGATTGCAGGAGGTGGACTTCTCACTGCACCCCACACAGTATGAAGAAAGGGAGAGCTCTCAATGTGACAGGTCCCCTGACCCAAACACAACTACCTCCCAAAGGCCCTGCCTCCCAATGTCACACTCAGAGGGGGTTTGGGATCTACACATGGGGTTTGGAGTGATAGAGCATTTAATCCACATCAGACCTGTTCTGTGGGAGACAGACACTTCTAAATGACTTCCGGAAGAAGCTTTAGCATCTCTCTCTACCCATCATGGCACCATTCTCCTGGGTACTTGAATAAGGGGACAGCCCCTCCTACAGCAGCTGTAGTGAGTTGTTTCCCAGTCGGTCTTCCTCAGAGATCAGGAGCTTAGCCATTGCACAATCTAGAGGCTCCCGGAGCGTGCATTCAGGACACTTGTGGCCCCCGCTTTCCTTTGAAGGGCCACAATGGCCCCTATATGTGCCTGGTACACACAGAGTAAAACCACATGCAACACCACTCCACACTCTCCAGGACGGCTATGATCTGCAGCACCGGCCCTAAGCATGGAGAGGTAGAAGCAGAAGTTGAGGTACCGAGAAAGGGGAAGCCAAAGGCAGAGGGGGATACATAGAGGCTGGTGTGGTTCCTGGCACCTGCTCAGCCTGGACACCCTCTTCCTGTCAGCCCAGGCAGCTCTCTTGCTCCCTTCTGTCTGCAGTAGGGGAGGTGATAGCCAGGAGGTGATAGCCCTGAGGTGATGAAGGAGGAGCCAGGTTCCGGGTACCACGCCTCCACTAACATCCCAGCATGCTCCGGTCCACAATGAATGGCAACCCACCCACTCCTGTTTATCACCATTGAAAGGCATAGGCAGAGCTGGCAGCAGGCATGCACCTACCTCAGCTACTGCTGTCTGCCTGGGAAGGGAGGGAAACGCTCCACTCCGCCAGGGCATGCCTTTCTCATGCCCACGTCAAATCCTGGTCTGTGTGAGACCCATCCCTGAATCTGGGTGCCACATGGGTGAGTCACCATTGGCTTTGCCCCCAGTTCTGTCAACAGAGTCGGACTGCTTGAGCTGCTCATGCAGCGTTAACACTGGAAATGTCCTGATACCCAGAGTTGGCCCTGCAGCCCTGCAGTCGACCTCCTGGGCCGCTATCTCCTGTCCATGAGACTCTGGAAAGACCTGGCACCTTGGAAGTAAGGACTGGGGTCTGAGGTCAAGAGGAAGCCTCTGAAAATTGGGGTGGGTGGAGCTACCTGGGGCGGGGCTTTGTGAAGGCGGGGCCATATGGGTTTGAGCTCTGGAGAAGCTGAGGGAGTGGCTGTGGGGGTGTGGCTTCACAGCGGGAATCTGAACAGAGGGTTTTGGCCTGGCCCTGAGGGGCCATGGTAGGGGATAAATGATGGAAGGAACCACCATGGGCTCCAGGGAGAGGGAGGGATAACTGGGCTGTGGAGAAGACATCCCACAGAGCCACTTGAAGTCTAGAAATGTGTCTTGGAAGAAATTAGTCTTATACAAAGGCTCCAAGAACTGTCAGGAGCTTCACAGGTGAGGAGGAGCGAAAGGCTAGAAAAGAAGAAAATGAGAAAGACTTAGCGTTGAAGCCCATTGTTGAGCCTTGTCTTGCACGCTCACAGAAGGAGGGGAGCGGAACAGGTGGGGACAGGCCATCAGGAGAGCCTCAGACCCTCTCTAAGGGGCTGTTGTATCCCGTGCAGCTCCTGCAGGGGACTTTGGGTGAACTAAGTCCTGCATGGGTTCACCTTCATATCTGCAAGGCCAAGGAACCTGGATGTTTACACACACGCTACAGATTTTTAAGTACCAGCCAGCAATTAAAAATCAGGCCAAATAAAATATCACTTTGAGTAAAATTGAAATTCTAGGTGGCTCTGCTGCCTCTTGGATCCTGTGTGTGATATCTGTAACTAGAGACTATATGCAATTTTCCCACTCAACACCTACTGAATATTTTCCGTGTTTGTGTAATCTGCTAAAAGCTATTTACAGCAATTACAGAACACTTGGGACGTGTTGAGATTTGCCTTTCATTTTATTCCCTGGTAGATGCCAAGCTTGTTGGGTCTCCACCCTGGCCTGGTTCATTGTTTCAGTGCCCACAGGACAAGCTGCACAGAAATAGCAAATGTGCCTCAGCCTCAAGGACCTCAGAGACCTCACTCAGGATGCCAGTGCTGGGAAGACCATCATCGACCCAGCGTCCCCTCTTCCAGTATCAGCCAAGGAAGCTCATACCTTGTCTAAGATGGCAGTGCAAATGGAGGGTTACTTCATTAGAGAAAATTGATAGAACTGAAGTATGAATGTATGTGCCTGTGTGCATGTGTGTGTTTATACCAATAACAGTTCTTTTATTAAAAATAAAAGATTTATTTTTATGTATATGTTTGTGTTTGCACATTTGGCTACAGGGCCCAGAAATTCTAGAAATGGATGTTAGAGCCCATGGAACTGGAGTTACAGATATTTGTGAGTTGTGAGGTAGATGCTAGGGATCAAATCCAGCTCCTCTGCAAGAGCAACAAGTACTCATAGCTGACAAGTCACCTCTCCAGCCCCTAACTCTGTTTTTGATGGAAAAGATCTCCATTTGGACCACTGTAGGATAGTCTGTCTGGGTATAAAATTCTCGCAGTACAGGATGCTGTTAAACCACATTGGAGAGATGGTGATGCCAAGTTTGTTTCCAGCATGTCTTGGTGCATAACTGTGCACACAGCTGCACTTTCACAGAAGCCTGAAACACTAGAGCAGTTCCATTCTCTACAAAAATCCACCTCCACTGTCCTCAATGGCCATGCCACATTCTTCAAGTTTCCCCACCTCACTTCATCATTTGTAGAATGTTCAGTAGATGATATCATAGAGCATGGAACTTTCCAGGCTCCTTGCCTTTGCCCTGCACAATTAACTTTGAGTCATTTAAACCACTGAGCTCTTCCTGTTTGCTGCTGACTGGTCTCTGACCAGGACTTACTGCCATTTGTTCATCCATCCAGGGATAGGCCAGTTATTTGTATTTGTGTTCGTTACCTCTACATCACTGGGACCAAATACCTGGCATAATTTAAGAAAAAAGCCAGGTGTGTTAAGTGCACACCTGTCACCTCAGCACTCAGGAGGATCAGGAGTTCAAGTCCTTCCTTAGTTGCATAGTGAGTTCTAGACTAACGTATATGTGAGATCCTTTCCTAGTCATTCTTCTAGTCCTGTGAAGAGACTCTATGACCACAGCAATTCTTATATAAGAAAGCATTTAGCCGGACGGTGGTGGCGCATGCCTTTAATCCCAGCACTCGGGAGGCAGAGGCAGGCGGATCTCTGTGAGTTCGAGGCCAGCCTGGTCTACAAAGGGAGTTCCAGGACAGGCTCCAAAGCCACAGAGAAACCCTGTCTCGAAAAACCAAAAAATAAAAAATAAAAAATAAATAAAAAAAATATCCTCAAGAAAGCATTTAATCGGAGCTTGCTTATACTTTCAAAGGTATGGTTCATTATCATCACGGTGGGGAGCATGGCAGCATGCAGGCAGACATGGTGCTTGTGAAGTAGCTGAGAGTCCTACATCTGGATCTGTAGGCAGCAGGAAATGAAAGCCACTGGCCCTGGTTTGGGTTTTTGAAACCTCAAAGCCCACCCCAGTGACACACTTCTTCCAACAAGGCCATGCCCACTCTAACAAGGCCACACCCCCTAATTCCTCTCAAGTAGTGCCACTCCCTGACGACTAAGCAGTCACAGTCTCAGAGGTCTCAATCCACAGGTCCTTGTCCCTGTTGCTTTGGAGCAGTGGAGAGGAAGCACACTGTTGTGGGTAAGACATGGTAGAAGAGGCCAGCTTACCTCATGGCATCAAGAAGCAAACAGGGGCACTGGATGGGGTGGGGTCCCAGTACTACTATGGAGGCCCTGCCTCCAATGACTTCACTCTCCCCATGAAACCCCAATTCCCAATAGTATCACAGTCTGGGAACCACTTTTTTAGTACATGGAGGTTAAGGCACAGTCTAGACCCAAATTATAGCTCCAGTTTGGGGCATTATGTATAGATCTGAAGTATGAATTGGCAGGAAAGTTTGTGTGTGTTCTCTTCTTCTTCTTCTTCTTCTTCTTCTTCTTCTTCTTCTTCTTCTTCTTCTTATTCTTATTCTTATTCTTATTCTTATTCTTATTCTTATTCTTATTCTTATCCTCCTTCTCCTTCTTCTTCTTATCCTCCTTCTCCCCCTCCAACTCCTCTTCCTCCTCCTCCTCTCTCTCTGTTTTCAAGGCAGGATTTCTCTGGGTAACTGTCCTGGCTGTTCTAGAACTCACTTTGTTGACCAGGCTGGTCTTGAACTCACAGAAATCTGCCTGTCTCTGCCTCTGGAGTGCTAGGATTAAAGGCCTGGGCCACCATCACCCAGCAGGTGTTCTTTTCTTTAGGGGAAATCCTCAGAACAGGAATGCTGAGCATTTTTGCCATGCATCAGCTGTAACTGTGCATTCTCACCCTTAAGGCTGGTCAGGTTCAGCTGCTCTGCATCCTTGTCTGCACTTAGTATTGTCAGTATTTGTAAGTTTAGCTCCTCAGATAGATATATGGTGGCCTCTTGCTATTTATTTATTTTTTACGAGTAAAAAGAATTAAGTGTGTGTGTGTGTGTGTGTGTGTGTGTGTGTGTGTGTGTGCTGATCCCCTGGAGCTGGAGTTACAGGTAATTCCCAACATGGATGCTGAGAACCAGTCATCTGCAAGAGCAGCAAACGTTCTAACTGCTGAACCAACTCAGTTTATGATTTCTCCTCACCCAGCAGCCCTGCTGTTCATCGGGTGCTCAGATACAGCCCTCACAGCAGCCACCTCCCCCAAACACATGCACATGTATGTGTGCACACACACAAGCATACACGCACACATGCACGCACACTCCCTTTATACGGACGACAGCACCCTCTGCTTTTTGCTGTCCCTGGCTGCAGCCCCTTCCTTTTGGCCCTTCTGGCTTCCTATTTGCCTTCGTTCACATCACAGTGCACAGCCCACACATGACGTGTCCGCCTTTAGATTTCTCCCGGCCCACAAGCCTGCACTCCAATTCCCAACTCCAGACTTGGTCCAGGAACTATCCTTGCTTCCGCCTGGGTGGTGGCCCATCCTCTCCTTCCCCAGTCCCTGTGTACGGCTGCCAGGCCTCCTCACTGTGTGGTCCTGACTCAAGTTTGTGGTGCTGGAGCTTTGCAGAGCCACCCTGGTCATGTATCCTCTGACAGTGGTGTCCCACCACCCCAACAGCAGAGACATATTCTCTCTGAGAACCTCAGTGAGTTCTTTTATTGTGACCACTCTCATCTGCACCAGATACACTGCTTGGTGTGTGTCCATTTATTTATTTTAAAATTCCACTGCTTTTCCAGATATGCAAAGATGGGATCTAGAATGCAATGTCAAGGCACAGAAACAGGGCGAGGACAGCATCTGCTTCTAGAATATTCTTAAAGGGAGCTAGGGAATGACCTCCCAAAATCCTTCTCAAAAATCCAAATCCTGAGCCTCAGAATGTGACTGCATTTGGCAATGGGGTCATTGCATATGTAGGATGATACTATGAGGTGAAGTCATCAATGGAAGGTTGGAAACCCAATCCAGGGTGATGTCCTTGCAAGAAGAGAGACATTGGTCACAGAGACACACAGAGAAGGCTTGGTGGTGATGGTTGTAGACATCTGATTGATGTGGCCACAAGACAAGGATTCCTGGCAAGACCAAGAGCTGGATGAGACAGAAAGGAAACTTCCCTAGAACCCAGGGAGTAAGCAGGGCTCTGCCATACCAAGAGCCTAGATTTCCTCCCTCCAGAGATGAGGGCACAGAAGAGAATATGTCTCTGCTGTTTAAGCTACCCAGACTATGGCTGGGGTACTGAATTTGGGTCCTCAAGCTGGCTCTGTGAGCATTTTACCAACTAAATGGTCTCCCCAACTCTTCTCACCCTCAAGATATCACAAGGTAGAGTGCAAAGCTGAGGCAGGGCTTTTGGGGCAGTCCCTGGGTCCCCTGCAGTTCTCACTCTCACCCCCAAAGGCCTGTGACTGGGGATAGCCTTTGGTCAGAGAGTCTAGCCTCATTGGCAAGTTCTAGGCCAGTGAGACGCCCTGTGTTGGTTATGGCTCTAGCCAGCTCACAGGCCTCTCAGTAAAAACATGTGGATTGGGACATGGCCAGGTGTACAACACCATACAGCCCTTTGGTTTCCTGTTTGTGGGGCTCTATGGGCTTCTCCTGTCCCCACTTTGTGAGTTACTCAGGCCATGGGGTTATTTGGCCAAACATATCTGGTTCATAACAGTAGGCCTGTGACACACATCTGCCTACTGGAATCTGGGTGTGCTGGTAATCAAGACCTGCCTCACAAAAGCCTGGTGCGAGTCTGGCATGGAGCTCAGAAGAGAGCCTGGGAATTGGGTCAGACCATGGCCTCCTAGGCAGTTGCAGTGGGAAGGGCAAGGGCGAGGCTGGGGAGAGAGCTCGCAACCTGGTATATAACACGCTGTTGTATTGCCTCCAGTGTGGAGTCTGTTGCCTTTGCCCCAGAAAAAGCGGGCCTGGCAGCTTCAATTTCTCTGCGGGAGTTTCCTGGAAGTCATTGTGATAGTTCTCAGGTCTTCTTGGAACCTGGGACAATAGGAAGCAGGTTTATAGTGGGGTGGTAGCCCTGGGGAGAGTGGGGTGGTGGTGATTTACTCAAAATTATAAAGGCTCATAGTCTTGAGAGTGGCAGAACCATCCCAGAATATTTCCTCAAAAGTCTCTCAGGAGGGCTGGGGAGATGGTTTAGTCTGCAAAGTGTCTGATGGACAAACCCGAGGACCCAAGTTTGATTTCCAAACATGACGGCATACACTTGTAATCCCAGCACCAGGGAGGCAGAGACAGACAGATCCCTGTGGCTCACTAGCCAGTCTACAGTCTTCTCTTCTAGGCCTGTGAAAGACCCTGTCTCAAAAGGCAGCACACTAAGGGATGAAACACACACACACATACACACACGGAGTTCTTTAGGGAAATCACCCCTTCCTGCCCTCAAGAACAAGAAATGAACTTGTTTCTTGAACACTGAAGGGGAGGAAAACTCTCCTCCTTCCTGCCTGCCCTCCCCCCTCCATATTTAAACTTTTATTTTTTAATTAAAATTGATTTATTTGTTTGATTATGTATATGATTATGTGTGTACCATGTATGTGTGTGCCGTGCCTGAGGAGGCCAGAATTGGCATCAGGCCCTGGAACAGGAGTCAGAGATGGCTGTGAGCTGCCGTGTGCACTGAGAACGGATCTTGAGCAGCCAGTACTCCTAACTGTTGAACCTTTCTCCTGAGCTAAGCTTTTGTTCTGAAAAATAGGATGCAAAAGTTATTAGACTGTAAAAGTATCTGGTGATTCCTCAACTTCTCTGAAACACGGAGGAAAGCTCTTTGGAGAAGCAGGGGTGTGTGGAGACTCGGGAAGCAGAGGCAGGAGGGCTGCAGGTTCAAGGCTAGCCAGGACTACATAGGGAATTCCAGGACAATGTGGTCTACATGGCAAGACCTTGCATTTTAGAGGGAGAGAGGGAGAGAGAGAGAAGAGGAGGGGGAGGGAGGAGAGAAGCAGGCTTTGTAAGTTGGAAGCACATGGCAGACAGTTGTTCAGTGCTGTGCACCCCCTCCTGAGGACACCCCACCCAAGGATGGATGAATCCAGCATCTTTTAAATGCTCGGGTTCAGCAAAATTCAGCCACTGTCTGCCAAGTTCTTTTCATTATTAAGCCCGGGTGTTTTCTAAGGTCCCTCGGCTTGCTTTGGGGTGCTCAGCTGGTGTCTAGGTAGCCCAGGCCCCTCCCCATTCTCCCCTTATAAGCAGGAAGCTGGCTGCTGCCAGTACCTAGTGAATTCAACCATGGAGGATTTCAAGAGTCCTCTCAGGGGGGTCAAACATCCTCTTTCCTGCCTTCATGACGGGTGACAACTGGAAGGGAAACTGGGGACAGCTGCAGACCTGGCAGGAAGCTCACAGAAAGGTGTGCGCCCCACCTGGTAGTCCAGTGTCATTTGGGCTTCTACTCCTGGAGTCAAGAGGTGACATGGAACTGTGTGCATGTGGCTTCTGATCTCTGCTCCAAGAGCTGAGCAGATCCCGGGTCACCTCCACCTCCCTGTGTATCTGGATGCTCTGTCTCTCTTCTTGTACTCTGTGCAGAGGGTGGGGATTGTGGCTCCCAGTGCCCTCACTGCAGATCATGTGGCCTCCCTGGGTCTCCATTTCCTGGCCTGAATCATGAAGTTTCTGTTCCTATGGCCTTTGGAATGAAATCCTAAGCGACCGTTCTATGAATGAGACAAAGGGGGTGGTCAGATCACAGGCCCCAGCCACTGCCTTTCCATCTTGAATAAAGTATTCAGTTCTAAGATTCACTCTGTACTCTGGTGTTTGCGAGTGTGCATGTCTCTCTCTCTCTCT
>NC_022015.1:37585456-37595456 GCF_000317375.1 Microtus ochrogaster
CTCTCTCTCTCTCTCTCTCTCTCTCTCTCTCTCTCTCTCTCTCTCTCTCTCTTTCTCTGTGTCTTTGTGTGTGCACACATGCACATGTTCATATGTAGGTGCACATCTGTGACCATCCATTGTGAAGGTCAGAGGTTAACCTTGGGTGTCACTATCAGTGCTGTCCACCTTGTGTTTTTTTTTTTGTTTGTTTGTTTGGTTTTTTTTTGTTGTTGTTTTTTTTTTTTGTGAGACAGTGTCTCACTATGTAGGTTCTGACTGGCCTGGAACTTGATATGCAGACCGGGTGAGTCTGCCTGAGTCTGTCTCCAGGTGCCGGGATTAAATGCACGTGCCATCCCCATCTTGTTTCTTGAGAAGACATCTCTCATTGGCCTAGAACTTGACTATTAGGCTGTACTGGCTGAGCAGAGTTCCTAGGATCTGAGAGGCTCAGTCTCCCCTAGAGCAAGGACTACAAGTGCATTGAGCACACCTGGCTTTACACACACGTTCTTGGTATTGAACTCAGGCCTTCATGCTTGCTGGAGAGCATTTTCCATCTGAATCACCTCCCCAGATCTCCTCACCTGAAAATGTCAGCAGGGCAAGGTGCAGAGCCGAGGCAGGGCTTGGGATGGCAGGCTTCTTTTCAGTCAAGCTACCCAGGTCAGGTCTGTGGGTCCCCTGCAGCTCTTCCCCTTGCAGAGGCTATGGGACGTGGCCCTAGCCTTTGGTGGCATAAGTTTCCAAGGCCAGTGCCCAGGGCCTGTAGCAAGGTTTGAAGTGGTGTGAAGAACACAATGGAGATGCTGCACAGTGTGTGTGTGTGTGTGTGTGTGTGTGTGTGGTATGGGCCTAGGGAAGAGAAGGAGCGGATGAGAAGTCAGGGTGGGGCCCGGTCACCTCTTTCGGGTCTCTGCAAAGCATTGCCTCATAGGAGTGGTATTTTTTCCTGCGCACAGGCCAAGTGGGCTTGCCCAGGAGTCTGCCCGGGTCATCTGCAGGGAGAGTCTATGGGAATAAGAGGCGCCCGCCCTGTACCCAGCATTGCTTCCTGACAGAGTTCGGCCCCCAGGGAATTCCCATGGTGCTGCCTAGGAGAGCTTGCCAGTGGGCAGCAGGCCTTCCTGCCAGGCCAAGGCCAGCGGAGAGTCCCAGAGTCTGCCTTCCTGTGGTTCTCTGGGCTAGATAGCGCGGGCAAGCTGCTGTGAAGGGTGAGAAAGATGAGGGGAGACTGGCCACTGGTCCCCTCTTCCTGTCCCATTTCCTGCTTCACACAGGGATGGCCTGGGTTTCTCAGTTGCCTTCCTGGGGTCCTGGTAAAGTGATACTCTATGGGACTTCTTTTCTCTTCAGGGAGAAGTTTGCCCACTGTGGGGTATCATCAGGGCTTGTACCCTGTGGGAGTTAATTCTCAACAGAAGGTTGACTGGGAAGTGGCCCCTGGTGACAGATCCTATGTGCTCAGTGGTCAAATAACACTTCAGGACTACAAGATCAAGTTTTGCACATAAGTAAGTTTGAGTTTTTGAGTAGATAATGTATTGATTATACACATGGTATACTGGCTACCTAGGAAGCTGAGGCAGGAGATTTGCTTGAACCCAGGAGTTTGGGGTCAATATACAGATCTCAATCTCTCTCTGCCTCTCTGTCTGTCTCTGTCTCTGTCTCTCTCTCTCTAGACACAGGGTCTCATGAAGCCCAGGTTGGCATCACATTCACTAAGGCTGGCCTTGAATTCCTGATTCTCCTGCTTCCTCCTTCCAAGTGCTGGGATGACAGGCTTACTCCACCATATCTGACCTGAGACCTTGTCTGCTAAAAATTCTATAAAGAGAAATAAAATCACAGCCCCTCTTCCCATTGAGGTTGTGGCCATGACCCCAAACACTGAGCTGTACCACACATGGACATGCTGCCTTGGTTATGTCACTGCCTCAGGTTCCTTGAGCTGAGGCAGGAGGACTGCTTGAACCCAGGAGTTTGGAGTCAACTTGGACATCATAGATAGCAATATATAGATCTCTCTCTCTCTCTCTCTCTCTCTCTCTCTCTCTCTCTCTCTTTCTCTCTCTGTCTGTCTCTTTATGTTTATATTGTAGCTTATGGGGTCACAGGTGGTTTGACATGGGACATGGTTTCTGTTGAGTCATTGTATCTTGGGGCAGATGGAGCCGGCCTGGCTTTGGTCCCCAGCCCTGTCTCAGCAGGTGGCCTGCCAGTCAAGGGCACTGGGACTGCTTTCTTTAGGTCGCTGTTGAAAGTGAAAGTCCAGCCCCCAGTTCCAGGCCCACCTCTGGTTAGAAGCCAGCGGGACCCCACCCGAAGCCTCACCCACGGGCAGGCATTTTGTGAGTTGGAATTTCCTGCTTGAGGTTGTGCCCAACCCCTCCTGCCCCCTATGCTCTCCCTGCAAGGCTCTCCCTGTCCCCTGGAGAAGGGGCTAAGAGGTCTTGGGTTCTGCAGGACAACCCCTCTGGCCCCCTCCAGTCCTCTGCTCTGATCCCCAGAGGGAAAGACAGCTTGGGCATGTTTGAGAACAGAAACTCAGCAGTCTAAAGATGCATGCATCAAGCCTGACCACTGGGGTCCAACCCCAGGACCCACAGGGTGGAAGGAGAGAACTTGTTTTCCCAAGTAGTCCTCAGACCTCCACATGTGCTGCAAGGCGTGGCATTTGTACATGTCTGCATACACACAATGAATACATGTTATTATAAAACATTTAAAGATTAGATGAAGAACTAAAGCATTGCCAGGCGGTAGTGGTGTACGCCTTTAATCTCAGCACTCGGGAGATAGAGACAAGGATCTCTGTGAGTTCAAGGCCAGCCTGGCCTACAGAGTGAGTTCCAGGATAGGCTCAAAAGCTACACAGAGAAACCTGTCTCGAAAAACAAAACGAGAGAGAGAGAGAGAGAGAGAGAGAGAGAGAGAGAGAACTGAAGCATCTATTCAATAACTCTCCCCTCATTTCTCTTCAATACCTTCCTCTTCCCTCTTCTCCTCTCCCCTTCTTACTCCTTGGTCTGCATAGACACCCTGTGGCTATTTCCCCAGAGCTAAAGTGAGTTCAATAAGAGACAGGTTGTTCCAAGGGGAGGTGGGATATTCCATCTTGCAGAGCTCTTTAGGGTAAGGATGTAAATAACTCAAAAGCTTCAGGAAGTCTCTGAAACAGACCAGATTCACTAGGTCCCTTCTTCCCCAGGCATGTATAAGCAATAAGGGCTGGTGAGAGACACCCTCAGACTAGCCGAGCTGTATCCAAGGAGAGACCAGCCTAGCTCAGATCAACCAACCACGCAGAAAGGATACTCTCCAACCTCCTGAACTACCTGCAGGCCATGCAGTGAGCTCTAGGTGTCCAGCTTTTGTGACTTGTCACCTATGCTGGGGTGGGCTTCGGCGATGGAACTGTCTTTGAGTCATTTATGCTCCCGTGAGTAACCCCAATAAAACGACTAGTTCACTAAAGTGGACTTTGTTGGTGTCTGTTCTTTGGTCTGTCATCCTTTCTCTGATGGGGTGAAGAGACCAGTTGTGTCTTCCCAGGGACAGTGTGACACAGCATGACAGCATGCGTTATTTAAATTCAGCTCTACTGGCACTGAGTCCAGTGTGGAGAGTCAACTGACTGGATTCCCGCCTTTTACCCAGCCCCTTCTCTCTGTCTTCACACGGAGAGAGGGAGATGTGGAAATACCCCCCCCCCACACACACACCTTGTCTCTTGGCTCCAACCCCAGGACCTCATCTAACTCCAATTACCTCTTGATGGCCTGTCTCTAAAACCTGTCACAGTCGGGCTTAGGATGACCCATGAATACTTGGGTGGGTGACACAGACTGAGTCAGGGGGTCAGAAGTGAGCCAGGGCAGGGTCTGACTTAGCTTCTACAAGTTCCTGGAGGCCGTTAGTAGAGTTGGGTGTGGCTGGCAGCTACAGGTGGAGCCTGCGGACTCACCTGGCAGAGACTGGCTGGAAGGGGGCCCAGGAAAGCCTGGAGCATCCATTGAAGAGGGCATGTTGGCCATGAGTACTTTGGACTCCAGAGGTAAGGGAGCAGCATTGGGGGAGTTACAGAGCCTGGGGTGAAGGATCAGGAAGTGACCCCAAATGTCCCGTAAGAGGACAGTCTTGTGTCTAGCAGCTACAGATCTGCTGCTAGCTGGGACATTTGACATCTTCTGCGGAATATGGCACAGGGAAACAACTTCCACTCTAGAGTTGTTCTGAAATGGCTCCTTTTCATTGTATATTTTCAAGGGATTGGATAAATTTTTACATAACTGAGGGTGGGTTTTATAGACTGTGTGCCTGCATCTCCATTATTTCTCACTCTGTAGCTCTCTTTGTGTGTGTGTATGCTTGTATGTGTGTATATGTATGTATATATGTGTATATACATACAGGTGTACTTAAGTGTGTGGAGCAGAGGTCAGTCAGGTGTCTCCCTTAATCTGTCTCTGTTGTTTTTTGTGGGTTTTGTTTTTGTTTTTGTTTTTGGACATAGCATCTCACTGATTCTGGAGCTCAGTGATTCATTATGCTGGGCGCCCAGTAGTTCTCCAGGATTCTTCTATCTCTGTCCTGAAGGTGTATCACCACATCCAGCCTTTCATGTGGATGCTGGGATCTGAACTCAGGTCTTCATGTTTGTGCAGCTCTTCACTGGATGAGTCATCTCCCTAGCCCCAGTCTCACTGTTTTTGTTATATGAAAACCTTCCCAGGTGCCCATCATCCACTTCCAAAACTTCACATCTTCCCAGACCGAAATTCTGTTCTATGAAACATTGGCTTTCAGTGCCTGCCAGCCCCTGCACCCCCATCCTGATGTCTGTTTCTGTGGGTCTCATGACCCTAGGGACCTCCTGCTTGGAAGCCCCCCCACTTGTGTCTCCTTGTGCCTGGCCTATTTCACTCACCCAAGTGTCCTCAGCCCTCCCAACCCCTCCACGTAGCAGGAATCATTTTTCAAGGATCCCTGTAGGGTTTCCACCTACAGCAATTATGAAGAGAACTGGGGAGGGAGCTCCTCCTACCCACACCCCGTCTCCCGGTGGTCCCTAGACCTCCTTCATGGAAACCCAGCCTCACAGGTAGTGGACAGGCAGACCAATAGGTTAACAGCAGGGAAAATGACCCCATGGCGCCCTGCTCCCACAGGTAACTCAAATCTCCGATGAGCTTGCACAAAGCCCGGCAGTTGGCTCATTAGCAATCTGCATGTCCCTTGGGTCAGGTCTCTAACAACTTGGCTTTGAACATCAGAGCCAAGGCAGTGGCCTCAGGCCCAGGGGACTGATTCCATCTCAGAAAGGTTAATGAAAGGGAGGTTTTTATCCCCATCCCAGCCGGCAGACAGCCTGTGCGGCTGTGTGCTATGGGGGCTCTTCCATAGCGTTTGTGTACCTGGCAGAACGGAGGCTCATGTCACTCCCTGGCTCAAGTGTGACTCTGCAGTGATAAACTGGGGTCCATTCTGGCAGATGTCACCTGGGAATCTGACCTGAGGCTGCAGCCACACGTCAGAGGGTAGCCAAAACCAGGCTGGCAGTTATCACCAGCTCCCCAGCCCTGCTGTGCTTTTGTGTGAGGTGCCTGGCAGGGTACAAGCTGGGCTGATCATCCCACATTCTCGCCCTAGGTCTCTGGAGCTGTAAGGGCTCTGGGGAGAGGGCAAAAAGAAGAGAGGGGGACACAGAGGACCCAGAGGACCCAGAGGCAGATATAGCTTCCCAGAGTTTAATAAGAGCCAAAGAAAAGCCAGAGGCGTGGGCTCTAGGGACCCAACTTCCATGTTGGCTTTTATTTGGCTCTTTCAAAAAACTAATAGACTTAGTCAGGTTTTATGGTAACACTTTTAATGCCAGTACTTGGATATTTGTGAGTTCAAGGCCAGCCTGGTCTACAAAGCAAGTTCCAGGCCAGCCAGGGCTACATAGAGAGACCTTGTTTCAATACAAAACAAACATGAACAACAAACAAACAAACAAATGTCTAAATATAAAAATCAAATAAAATTAATAGACTTTACTTTTGGAAGCAAGTTTGTTTTGTTTTTAAAAGTGGCATACAAAGTGTTATGCATTGCAATGGCTTCTCTCTCCCTCTCTCTAAAAGGTGTCCTTAGGCAAAGTGTCTTCGATCTGCTCCTTCTCTTCTTGTGTCTGCCACCCTAATCTTTCAACAAATAGTTTTGCTTTCTCTTTCTGAAGCAGGGCTTGTCCTGGAACTTACTCTGTGAGCCAAGCTGGTTTCGAACTCACAGAAATCCGCCTGCCTCTGCCTCCCAAGCGCTGAGACTAAAGATGCATGTCACCATGCCTGACTTTGCAAGCAGTTTTAACCCGAAAACATTATTAAGTAGAAGTCTGGCCATATGGCTCAGTTGGTAGGGTGCTCAAATTAGCACACATGACGTCCTGGGTTCAGTCCCCAGCTCTGCATAACCAGGCACGGAGGAATTGCAGCAATGGGGAGGTGGAGGAAGAAAGATCGGAAGTTCAAGACTGTCCTCTGCATTTGCCACTGTCTGCTGGGACTACATTCTCGACACCTTTCCTCTTTGGAAGGACGTTTGTGTGTCGTGTGTCCTTCACCTTCCACTCAGATGACCGTGGGTCAGGGTGCTGGGGATGCGCACAGGCAGGTCTTGGTGCCCGTGCGAGTTTTCAGCTTCTTTAGCTAAACACCATGGAGTGGTGTTATGGGGTTGTGTGATAGTGACTATTAGGAAAGAAAGTATTTGTAAAGTACAACAGTTCAAAACCCTGGACCCTGTTTCCCTAGCAGGTCACTCCTGACCTGAGGGAGTCTAGACACCCCAAAGCTCCAGTCTTCCCTTTCTGGCTTCTCCACTCTCGCTTTCTCCTGCTCCTACCTACTATGGAGCTAATGCAGGTGCCAGCCACTCACCAACTTGGTTCGGGCTCCTCCCAGACTAAGATGGTGACTGGGTGGGTGGGGGCGTGATACATCAGTGAGCTGAGGCCCATGGACAGACATACTGCAAACTCGACCCCTGTCAGTGAGGACCAGGGAAGGAAGTCAGTCACCCACACAGGTTTCTCTTCTCACAGCTGCACAGGGGCTGCTCTGGGGGCCTGTGCAGGGGTTGAGGCAGAGAGCCCACACTGGAGGACTGCGGGGTGCTGGGGAGAACCCTCCCTGCACTTCCTTCGTCCACCACATTCTGCTTCTTTCCTACCCCAGTTCCTGGCTTTGAGCTTGAGCCATCCCCTTGTGTTCCCTCCTGGGGTTCCCTACTGGCGCTAGGACACCCCTCACTTTTCAAGGAGCTCAGGCTGGGAGTCTCTGCCCCTACCGCACTGTGACTCTTGTCCAGTCTCGCATCCCAAGAGGTGCTTTGACATCAGCGCCCCCTTCTCTCTACCTCCTAATCCCAGTATCCCAGTCCTCCACATTCACTACCCCCTTCCGGTTACCTGAAGTCCTCTCAGTGCCCTTGGGAACATCTCTGCCTGAATTTGAACTTGGACGTGGCCAGAGGAGAAGAATGGGGTTGACTATTGACCGTCAGGGCTTTCCTCTGCGCTCAGCTCCCCAATTCCACCCTTAACCTCCCTGACTCCGAAGCCACTCCAGGCAGGATCCTAGTACTCCCATGATGCCTTGCAACAGCGGCTCATCCTTTGTGCCCTTCTGCATAAGCACACTTCACTTCTGAAACTTCTTTTGGTTTCCCTGTTTGCCTTTATGATAAGACCTGCCCAGCCCCAGCTCCTTCACTGTCTCCCTGCCCTTCCTGCACTCTCCAGCCAAAGGTGAACAGTCCCTGTCACCACCTCACCCCTCTTAGTGTCAGTCCCACAGCCAAGGTAAGGGTCAGTGTAAGCATGGCAGCGTGGGTGGAAAGGGATCCTGGCAATCAGGAGCCAAGGAATACTAAGTGCTACAGCTCAGGTGGAAGAGTATTCTGGTAGCTGGGAGCCAGGAATATCACAGGTCACAGAAAGCATAGCAGCTTCTAGCCCTGCTCTGGGGAAAGGCTTCCCCAATATAACAGCTCTGCTCTGGCAGGAGAGCTTCCTCAGCGAAGTTGTTACAGTGCAGCTCCTGTACCCAGAGTTTAACAACTCTGTTCTGCTAGGGGAAGGTTTCTCCAGAGAAAGGTCTCATCCCAACTTTACTCAAGAGATTTATTGGGAAGGGAGAATCCTATAGAGAGGCTCCTTCTGCCAGGGTGGAAGAAGAGCAGTCACAAACTGAGCCAGCACAGGGCTTATATAGGGCTTCTTAGGGGTAGAGTTTTTCCAGGGAGAATATTTTCAGGGTGAGAATTGGTCAGATTTCAGTCCCATGAGCTCAGATTGGCTAGATCTTTGCTCAGGGATTGGTTCATTTCCCTAAATAGGGATTGGTTGGTTTTCTGCTTACTTGATCAGGGGCAGAATTGGCTATGGTTTCAGGGCCAAAATGTGTTTCTTTCACTGGCTTTTATTTTAAGCTTTTTAATTTTTTAATTTTTTTAGCTTTTTGGCCCTAGTTTTGGGACCAGGGTGTATTTCTTTCACTGGCTCTGATTCTAGGGACAAAGTGTGTTTCTTTGGCACTGGTTTCAGAGTCAGGGTGTGTTTCTTTGGGTCTGGGCTAAGGGCTAAAGCATTTCTTTCACTGACTCAGGTCTTAGAGCCAGGGTGGGTTTCTTTTGCTGGCTCTGGTTTCAGGGTCAGGGTGGGTTTCTTTGTCTGCCCCCACTTTTTTTTTTTTTTTTTTGGTTTTTCGAAACAGGGTTTCTCTGTGGTTTTGGAACCTGTCCTGGAACTAGCTCTGTAGACCAGGCTGGTCTCGAACTCACAGAGATCCGCCTGCCCCTGCCTCCCAAGTGCTGGGATTAAAGGCGTGCGCCACCACCGCCCGGCTATAACTCTCTACTTCCAGACATCCCAGATTCGAGACCCACTTCTCTGCTGAGGCTGGTTCCTGGCAATGGGACTGTAAGCTCCTTGGGGGTCAGGAGACCATTGTCCTGTCCATCTTTGTGCTCAGACAGACTTGACATGTGGGTTTGGTTCTGTCCCTTACCAGTTGTGATTTGTTAAAACAAATTAAAACACACCCCTTTGCTATTTTTTAAATTTGTGTTACCATATAAGGTCCTGGGAGTGATACCCAACTACAAGAGAGAAAGAGAGTGCAGGCAGAGGCCAGGATAGTACTTAGAGGTGTCACATCATAGAAGGAAAGGGATCCTGGCAGCCGGGAGCCAGGGAATACTGAGTGTTATAGCTCGGGTGGAAGCATGCTCTGCAGTAGGGAGCCAGGGAACAGCACAGACCACAGTAAGTGTAGCAGCTTACAGTCCTGCTCTAGGGAAAGCTTTCCCCAAAGTGACAGCTCTGCTCCTGCAGGTAAGGGCTTCCCCAGTGCAAGTGTTACAATCCCGCTGTGCTCCACCACTGCTCCGGCTAAAGAGGAGGTCTTCACCCAAACCTCCTTCAAGAGATTTATTGGGAGGGAAGACTCCAGGAGAGTGGCTGCCTCTACCAGGGTGGAGGAGGAGCAGCAGACTGAAGAGATGTAGGACTTATATAGGGCTTCTTAGGGGTGGAGTTTTCCCAGGGAGAGGAAGGATTGGTTAATTTTCCCTGCTCAGGGATTGGTTAGCTTAGTTGGTCAGGGGCAGTGGTGGCTCTGATATCAGGACCCAACTGTGTTTTTTCTCACTGGCCTTGTTTATTTAGCTTTTGGCTCTCGTTTTGGGACCAGGGCATATTTCTTTCACTGACTCTGATTCTAGGGACAAAGTGTGTTTCTTTGGCACTGGTTTCAGAGTCAGGGTGTGTTTCTTTGTTTCCGGGTTTGGGACTAAAACATTTTTTTTTTCATTGGCTCGGGTCGCAGAACCAGGATGTGTTTCTTTCACTGGCTCTGGTTTCAGGACCAGGGTGAGTTTCTTTGGCTGGTCCTTTTACCCTACAGTAGCTGCTAGGTGTTTGGGAGGCAGTGGAGGGAGATGGGGGCCTCTCACCAGTCCTCTAGCCTAC